>NC_136504.1:24671833-24684333 GCF_053919585.1 Euprymna scolopes
CAAGCTCTTGTGCCCCCCTCGACATAAATACCCCGACAAACCCGACAAGCAGCTAAATCCCATCCCTATGCAGTAGAGATCCTAGATGTAAGAGAGCCTTCTACTCCAGTAGCTCCTTCCCCAGGGAAGCTAGTCTTCGGAATTCCCTTCCGGGTCCCAGCTTCCCCAACTACTGACATGCAGAAGTTCCAGTGTAACGTGAACCGACTGCCCAACTCCCTAAACAGTACTCCTGATGCCTATGTACCTGATGGTAGCCCCCTACAGCAAAGTGGCAATGTACCTTGTTTGGGGTGAAAAATAAAAAATAACTTGATTTGAGCCTAAAACAATAAATTTTAAGAGGTCATAATAGGAGTCAAAGTTAAAAAAATTGACCGCTATTTTTTTTCTTTTTTTTTTATTTTGCTCAGCGTACCAACTCCAAACACCCGGGCAACGTCGGGCTGAAATGCTAGTATATATATAGAAGTAAAAGTGTCTGTCTTCCTCTGTGTGTGTGTGTGTGTGTGTGTGTGTGTGTGTGTGTGTGTGTGTGTGTGTGTGTACATTTCCCTACACAATATCTCTGCCAATTTTCGGTCTGCAGGCTCGACATTTGACATACAGGGTATAGTGATTTGGGAAAATCTTTGTACCCCCTTTTCGGCTATAAATTTGGCTGTTAAGAGGTCAAAGTTCAACGATTTCACATTTGAGGACCCTACCAAACTCCTCCGCGAATTTTGAGTATAAATAATTGAAATTTTAGATATCGGTTCCTTGGATCTAACTTGATAACTTGATTAGAGCTCAAAACAATAAATGATAAGGGGTCATAATAGGGGTCAAAGTTTTTTAAAAATGGTCTCTGCGATCTCTACTAAATTACTCAAACAATTTCTGGTTTAAACCTTTGAAATTTTAGATAAAGGGTATTCAGAGATAGGGCAACCTTTTTAATCCGTTTGGGTCGAAAATTTGAGCTACCTATATATAAATGTATGTATGCATCTTTGCATGTTTGCCTAAAACCTTCGACAGAGGCGACGGATATTCACAAGATCAGTATTGTTTTGAAGCTCGACCCTTCAGACGATAAATACCGAAAAATTAGCTACAAGCATTAATTTCTTCACCCTCAACTGGGCACTTTTCTACAGGAAGGGGTTGCTTTTTGCACAGATATTTTCGAATATCATCCCTTCTTTTCGATTGCCAAGCCTTAATTTAAACCTACGCCACTTCCTGTTTGACGGTGGTCGTAACAGAAAAGACATCACGTTTTTCCCGTGCTTTTCCTCCTTCGCCGTACGGGTTCGGGCCTGCATTCCTGCTACCACTTTATTTTTTTGCTTAACACACACCTCCAAACACCCGAGCAACGCCGGTCTGAAATTCTAGTATAACAATAAAATCAATAGTAAATAGTGATCATACACCAAAGATGGGTTATATTGAGTAAAATCTTTGTTTAGATGAATAATGCGTGCAAACATAGTTTACTTTCTGCGCATGCGTAAATTCAATCCATTTTTTCAAGTTGTTTGATATTACGTCTTTCGGGTCCATCTTTTGATAGGTACATCGGTAGAAGAAACGGATGGAACGCTAAATGTTTTGGTTTCGATTTCAGCTGATTATACCTAAGTAATTAATGTAAACCTGTGAAATTAGTACTATATATTAGGTACAATATAATATATATATATATATATATACTGTGTAAGCAAAAACAAGACTTGAAAACAAGGTGTTGGTGACAACAAAAAGTGTATTTCAATTTACGTTACAATTGTTTCCATGTCCAGTTCGACAATTTTAAGCATTATGTCGTTTGAAAATTTTCAAAACCAGCATTTCTTCAGACTTTATGAATAAGCACACTTTTGGCAATGGAGCATTTTTTTGAAGAGAAGGAAGGGGAAATCCCTAGATAGAAAGACATACGAGAAACATCTACTGGAAACAATTGTAACGTAAATTGAAATACACCTTTTGTTGCGACCAACACCTTGTTTTGAAGTCTTGTTTTTGCTTACACAGTATATTAATGCTCTATTATAAAATTTGATAATTTTTTAGTTTACTCTTTAAGCCAACCATTTTTGGCTTACAACTCATTGGTATATGAAAATTTACTGAATTTCACGAACTCAGTATAATTCTATAAGTCTCTCTCTCTCTCTCTCTCTCTCTCTATATATATATATATATATATATATATATATATATATATATATATACAGCCTCCCGTGCTCAGGTCAGCAACCTCATCGGAAACTGTGGCTTGTGATCGTCTTTCTTCCGGGAGGGCTTCACAAGATTCTCTGCGTCTCTTTGTTTATTTCTGCTGAAAAGCAAAAGCAAAGCTTTGCATGCACTCCGAAAAGGAAAGACAGACGCTCAGGGTTTCTAGTTACGAAAAGTTAATTTCACAACAGTTACAGGTTTTTACAAATGTACATTGTCAGTTCACTAAAACACTTTAAGTCTCACAAAAATCTTATTCTTCGTCCACTGGATAGCGGTCACGATGAAGAGGGGGATCTCGGGTGGGTTTCTGGGAGTGTGTTTCTTTCTCGAGAATTGGCTTCAGTCTGCCCAAAACAGTCTGAGCGCTTACTTAAATATTCAGGGACGGGGTGCGGTCTGGTTATTTTCCAGACCAACCAAAATTCAGCACGTTAAGAGGGGAATCCCCAGCCATTTTGCGTGAGTGCACTTCCACAAATCGTCCATAGTTTCGAAAATCTTTCACACGCCCTCAAGGAGTCAAAACCTGTCATTCAGAAAGCCATTGTCTGAACAGGTGTTCTTCAGGCTAGCATAGGTCTGGTTTCATCTCCACATTATTCTGGCATTTCCTGCTTCTGCGTATTTAAACAATTAAATTTATGTCTGTTTTTCTCAAGTACAATGCTCATCACTTTTGATAGGTCACCCGCCGCTGTCCGGGATTCAATTAACGTTCAACAGACAATCTTAGCAAATTTACCCGACCTCCCTCAGGGTGTAGGGGGGTCTCAACCTCCCCAATTGAGGAGCAACATCGTTCCCTAGAGACGGTTATGTCATATATATATATATATATATATATATATATATATATATATATATATATATATATATATATATGTAAATATATCTGCGTGTGTGTCTCTCTCTGTATATATATACATATATATATATATATATATATATATCTGTCTCTATATGTATATCTATGTGTGTATATATGAGTATATATATGCGTCTCCGTATATCTACGTATATGTAATGGAAATATACATGTGCATATATGTGTGTACATATGTATATATACATGTGTGTATATATATGTATACATACATATGTGTATATATGGGTATATACATGTGTGTATACATGTATATATTTGTGTGCGTATATATGCATATATGTGTGCTTATATGTGTATATATAAGTGTATATATATGTATATATGTGTATATGTGTATATATATATGTATTTAATATTTATGTGTACCTATGATATATATATATAATATATATATATATATATATATATATATATATTGCCCTTTCAGCTTTGCATGTAAAATTCCTTCCGTTACGTATGTTTAAATACTTATATCATATCTTTAATATATCTAAATCATTTCTTCATTTCTAATCTAAATGGATCTTTATTGGCATTTCATAATTTGTATAATGCTGGCTTCTCTTTTTTTCTGATGAGAAGCATTTACTTTCTTAAAAGCCACCTGTATATATTTTTGTGTGTGTGCTATATCAAGTAATGGTATTGTTCGAAAACGAATTTGCTTCCAACATGTAGATAAATAGAGAGATAGATAGTATTTGATAAATAGACATATGTATATATATATATACATATATATATATATATATACATATATATATATATATAAAGCTGAACGTCTCTGTGTGTGTCTGGGTACGAATAGGCTCCTATATGGTTGACTATTATAGAAAACTGATAACATATAAAAATAAAAAAATTAAAAATTAAAAAAAAAACCTTTACAAGTGTTTTTGATATATATGTACATAATAATACGTTGATAAGTATGTTTTTACTTAAATACCGATGGTATAATAAAATTGTGGGGTTTGCATTCGCACCTGGCCTCTATTGAATGGAAAGAGGCACAAACTTTGATAAATACTTTTCATATCTATCTGCGTAAGTATATTTTGATAATTATGTTTCAGTTTAAAGAAATATGGTATAAAAAATTATGGGATGTATGTTCGCGCCTGACCTCCATAGAATAAAAATATGTCACAAATTTAACAAGGCTTTTTAATATAGATCTACAGAATATTCAGTGCGAACAGGTATGGTATAATAAATTATGGGGTTTATCTATTTTATTTTTATTTTCATCATATTTTGCTTTGGTTTTGATACCCCCAAATTTAAGCTATCTCATTACAACCCTTCCTTTTCATAACCTATCATACTTTCATAAATCAGAGTCCATTTTTTTCGGTAGGCTGTTTTTGAACCCAGTCAACGACGGGTACTTTTGCTAGTATATATATATATATATATATATATATATATATATATATATATATATATATATATATATATATATATGTACATATATATATATATATTATTTTTAAAAACAGTAATCTACGAACACGCGTGTTTCGGGGTCCTACCCCTCTTCATATATATATATATATATATATATATATATATATATATATATATATATATATATATATATATATATATATATATATATATATATATGCACACAATACTAGGGTGATTAATATATAGAAACAGATGGGTTTGCAGATACATACACAAATAAATAAATTAGAAAATAGTGAGAATAAAATGCGATGTAGATGAGCCTGGGAAAGTTACATGCTGACATTACAGGAATATATAATATTCATATATAAACAAAATGGATGCATGCATATCTGTATAAACACTTGTTGAACGATGTTTCGATTCACACCGACGCTAAACAGATGCCATCGCTAAATATGAGAAAAAAGGGGGATACGATGAACAATATGGAACAGAAGATGCCCGAGGTAAAAGGAACCTTGGAAGCCATGTTGGACAATTTCTGACCAATCAGAGGCTAAAGCGATGGCTTTTTGCGGCATATGCTCTTTTTTAGAGCGGCCAGAGTAATAAGCGGCATGTTGTCGGGTGACTTAGGCAAATAATGCAACCAATAGACTTCACGGGCAATAACAACGCGGATTACATTCCAACGGACACTTTCAGGGGCAAGGCCGCCGAAAACAAACGAGACACATCAGCATAATAAGCATTCATACATATGCCTTTATATATATATATATATATATATATATATATATATATATATATATATATATATATATATATATACAAAAAGAGGGGTAGGGGTACAGAGAATAAGAGATACAGAAACTGAGAGATATTATGTAAGTAAATATGTTTCAATCATGCATACATAACGTAATAAAACCGACATTTCATAATACACTATGAGGAAGGTTTTATTGGCTGAAACGTCGATCAGTTATATGAGTGCATTAATGTTTTTGTGCATATTTTGTTTAGTGTTTAATAATAATAATAATAATAATAATAATAATAATAATAATAATAATAATAATAAAATTATAATAATAATAATAATAAAATTAATAATAATAATAATAATAAAATTAATAATAATAATAATAAAATTAATAATAATAATAATAATAATAAAAAAATTAATAATAATAATAATAATAATAAAATTAATAATAATAATAATAATAATAATAATAATAATAATAAAATTAATAATAATAATAATAATAATAAAATTAATAATAATAATAATAATAATAAAATTAATAATAATAATAGTAATAATAAAATTAATAATAATAATAATAATAAAATTAATAATAATAATAATAATAATAATAATAATAAAATTAATAATAATAATAATAAAAATAATAATAATAATAATAAAATTAATAATAATAATAATAATAATAAAATTAATAATAATAATAATAAAATTAATAATAATAATGATAAAATTAATAATAATAATGATAAAAATAATAATAATAATAATAAAATTAATAATAATAATAATAAAATTAATAATAATAATAATAATAATAATAATAATAATAAAATTAATAATAATAATAATAATAATAATAATAATAATAATAATAATAATAATAATAATAATAATCATAATAATAATAATAATAATAATAATAATAATAACTAGCGGGACCAATGGAAATTCCACACGGGATTCATGCATATGTAATATATTGATGTTGGCGTTCTGTTGCTCAGTTTGAGTAAAGACGCTCTGATACTATTGTAGCTCTTTTGTTCAAACTGCAAAAGTATTTATCTGAGCTAGTAGGGACGTCCGGCATAGCCCGGTCGTAAAGTACGCTTAAATATGATATTTTAATTGTTGCAGATTTCGTATATATAATTATAGAGTTATGTTCTGTCGATTTTTATATATTATAAAGTTTCTTTTTCAAAGATAAAAAGTACATCCATATGACTTGGGTGCATCAGCTTGAATCGAAACCGAACCAAATGAAATATATTTATATATATATATATATATATATATATATATATATATATATATATATATATATATATATATATATAGTTACATCCTATACCTCATTTGATTGGTCTTTTATTCCTCTATAATTTTACCTGTTTATATTTGCCTTTAAATATTCTAGTGTTCGCGTCAATTTAAAAAATAACTTCAAAATGAGGAGCCAAAAAGGAAGTCCGCAACAACAAATTCGCTTAAAACCAGTTTAAATTATCACCTCTAAAGCAGTTTAAAATATCCAGTAATAGGCAACAAAGCATCTCTAATCGTAATTGTTGTTGTTGTTCCAGGTTATATAGCGTAACATTTAGTCCATATGCCACGACTTTCTCTTAGTGATCGTCAGGAGCTTATTAATCGCCACCTTTCTGGTTTATCCAATCGAGAAATCGGTCGCAGATTAAAATGTGATGAGAAAACGAGAAAACGAAAGACTGTGCAAAAGAACCAAAACACCGGCAGCCTTTGTGATGCCCCTAAATCTGGTCGCACTAGAATTACTTCTAACAGGGAAGGCAATGCTGTCAAGACCCGCAGCCTGAGAAACAGATCTGAAACGGCTCCCAAAATCCAACAACAGTGCAATCTTGTTAAAAAGTGGTCTCTTTCTTTCCAGAACAGATTAAAGGATTTTAATTTGCGAGGATATGTTGCAAGACGCAAGCGAATGATTTCTGTAAAGAACAGAAAGCGCAGTCTGGATTCGTCAGATGCAATGAAGATCATGACTCTGCAAATTGGTCAAAAGTGTTTTTTGCGACGAAAGCAAGTTCAATAGGCTAGGCAGTGATGGTATGCAGTACGTCCGTCGGAGGAAAGACGAAGAATGTAATCCTAGGTGCTCAGTTTCAACGCTGCAAGGTAATGGAGGTTCAATTTTGGTATGGGGCATTATTAGTACGATTATTAGTACCAATGGTTCAGGGCCTATAGTTCGCTTGCAAGGTCGAATTAATTTGACCAAGTACATTAATATGTTGATTGAGCATTTTCTACCCTATTTTGGTCGGAATTTGGATGATAATCCCATCTTCATGCAGGATAACGCCCATTCACACAGCTGGTAATATCAAGAGGTTCCTGGATTAGCATGATATTCCGTGTTTGGATTGGCCTGCACAATCTCCAGACCTCAATCCTATTGAAAACGTATAGAATTACATCACGAAACAGCTACGCAATGATAAAATTTCAAATTTAGAAGAACTTTGAACAAAAATTAATGAAAAGTAGATGCCCTTTCTCCGGAGAATTGCTGCAGTCTAATTCAAGGAATTCCCAAATCATTGTAGGCTGTCAAATTGCAGAATGGCTATACTACTAAATATTAAGTTCATTGTGTTTTTGTTGTATTTGTGTTGCATTAATATCCTAAAGTTACATTTAAATAACAATCTTCCATTGTGCGGACTTTCTTTTTGCCTCTTCAATTTGAAGTTATTGTTTTAAATTGACGTGAACACTAGAATATTTCAATCAAAAGTCAAATAAATTATAGAAAAATAAAAGGCAAATCAAATGAGGTATAGTTTTTTCAAACAGTTACATTAAATTTAGTTTTAATTTACAGTTTTTTTGAAAAAATTACAAGTGCGAAGATTCTTTTTGTCGCCTGTGTATTTAATATATAACTGTAAGTTAGTCGGATTAACAATTTCGGAATTTTTTATTGCACAAGTTCAATTTAATTCCGATTTAGATCAAATATGATAAATGAATATATAACTCTTTATTTTTCTGATTTAAAAATAAATGATATTTATCATCGTTTCCCAATGAAATGAATTTGTTGTCTTCCACCTTTTTCGTTTCATTGATTCACATAAGTTTACGATGGCGAGTTTGGTAACACGATGAAAGTTAGCTACTCTGCCACCCCATCAATAAATACCATCGTATCATGAGTACAGAAGGTAAAAGATAACTCCAGATCTGAGTAAAATTACCAATTATATAAATATATATATATATATATATATATATATATATATATATATATATATATATATATATATACCGTAAATTTACATTGCGATTACAAAGGTCAGTCCACAAGCATTATATTCATATCAATGTATTTTTTATTTAGGCGAATTTTTATACATAATTTTGCACAAACATATTACACATAGTTCATTGTGCATTTAGCCGATGCTGCTATCACACAAATGATTGATATATAAATATATATATATATAGAGAGAGAGAGACAGACAGACAGACAGACAGACAGACAGACAGACAGAGATTTGAGACAGTCACAAGTTAGTGGATGGACGAAAATGTTTTAATTGGCCAAAAAGAAATGAATTCCAAAAATTGGAAAACATTTACTCGGAAATTATATCCAAGGTGTTCTTATAAGAAAAATGCGCATTTAACATTAATATTCATTCTGAATAAATTCAGCCTAAGCAAAGATCATAATGATCGATTTAAAACTTATAAAACATTCACTCGACTATATCAAATTATGCGTAGTAAATAAGTATGATTAATATATATACTAGCAGGGGTATCCGGCGTTGCCCGGGTGTTTGGAGGTGTATGTGGTGTTAAATAAAAAAGGAACTGGGGCGGTAAGATCGAACCCGAAGCCCTGAGGCGAAGTTTGAAAATAAAATCAGCCAGCCAGAATGAGTTATTGAAAGATGTTTTAATTTATTTAAGTAAGAACCAAATTGACAGATGCGCGCACAGAAGTCGTCGAGCGTTACGACGACGACGACGACGACGACGTCAATGACCATTTTTGTTTGTTATAAGCGAAGTAAAAAAGAAAACAACGTTAAAACTTAAGCGGAGGGATCAAAACATCGAAAAAAAATCACAAAAAAAAACTAAGGTAAGGCAAACGAACGATGAAAAACGAACACGTGAAAATGGCTTAACTAAGCCTGTTTCGATATTAAAATTAAAAAAATTGGTGGGTACCCGGGTGTTTTTGGGTGCGTGGTCGAGGGTGGATAAGCGAAGTAAAAAAAATCAGAAAAACGAACGTTACGTGAAAAATGGCTTAAATAACATTGGTTCAATATTTAAATTTAAAAATTCGGAAAAAAAAACATCTCACACCACGATTCGAACCCAAAACGTTCCGATAATAAACCAACGCATTAATCAACTGAGCTAACGTGACATACATGAAATTTAATCAGTTTTTCAACTATTTAAAGTAAATGAGGTCATGACGTCATCTGGCGCATGCGTAGAACCGGTCGTCGTCACGAGAGAACCGTTTTTGCTGACCCCCCCCTGTCGACAATTGTCGATTTCGGGATGAAAAATGAAGGTTTTTTGCCAATTTTTCGCTATCTTTCGAGCGAAGGATGGGGCTTCAATATGATACCGAGTTTGTTAATTTTCGTCGTATCTGTCGACAGTTTTTAGCAGACATACACACATACACACATACATACATACATTTTCGCTTTTATATTTATAGATGTTTATATATATATATATATATATATATATATGATTAGTTTATTTAATCACATAATCACAGTTTTTTTTTCTTTTTCGTATTGGTCTATATTCTATTATAATTTTAAGAATCGGAATACTTTTTAATATAAAAATTTTAAATATTTATTTGTATAAAAAAAAATTCTATAAACATTATCTAACTAACATTTTAGGAAAAATCTTTGGAGCGATATGCTGGTGAAAATATAATCTGCGATGGATTTTGCCTTATCAAGTTTTATGGATTACTTCATATGCATACATTTGAACATTAAAAAAATTCTATTTTGTCTGGATTATACATTTCTTCATTATCTTGGATCTTACGATTGTGCCTCTATTTCTCTTCATTGAGCCCAACTGCACCATGGAATATCCTATTTTCAAATTTTGGCTTCTTTTAGGCTTTTCCCGCAATCTTTTTTAGTTTTTCTAAGTAGCAAAATTTCAAACCGTCTATAAACATTGTGTTGCTCAAAACATGAACCATTTATTTAAAATCCATGAAAAATATTTTAAATTCTTTGTCGAATAATAAATTTGTCATAATTTTTTAATTTACCCAATTTAATTCCAGATTTTCTTTTATATTCTTGGTCTGTTTCGTATTTTGAGCCTTTTTTGTTGAGATTGATGTCTTATGAATATTGAAACTAATATTTATATAGACTTTAATTTTACAGTATTATATAGTCTGTAATCTGAAAGTATTTCAAAGCTTCAGTTTATATATATATATATGTATATATATATATATATATATATATATATATATATCGTATAATATTCTTCAGAATAGTTTTTATTTAACAATCAGTATGGTTTACAAAATATTACTGGCAGTAATATTCTATAAGTTATCCCATCTAAACAAGAATTGCTCGATATGCAAGATAGGGCAAATAAATTAAATTGTAATTCAATGAATTTCAAAAAACTCTCATTGAAATGAAATGAAGTAGTTCAGTTTCATATCGAAAATTTTTTATTATTCTAAGCAAGACAAAGAATGCTTTAGAAAATTAATCTCTTTAACCTATAGGGTTTCAATGTCTACCATCTCATCAGAGGAGAGAAAATATTAGCAAATACTAATAAAGGTATGCACCCTATTTGCTAAAGTCAGTGAGACATGGAAAGTCAAAGTCAAAATAATAAATTTATCAGGAGTCCTGTGGTAGGAGGATTTAATATTTTAATATATTATATAATATATATATTATAATATACATAGAGAGAGGTAGGGGAGAGAGGGAAAGTGTGTGTGTTCCAATAAAATGTATACACTCTTTAAATTATCTCAATTTGCTACATGAATATGCCTTCCAACGTTTCCAACAGATGTTTAAAAATAAAGAATGGTATTTCCAGTTCGATGAACCGCATCGCCATAATCATCATGACGTAACAGCTTATCTTTATGGTCACTTACCAAACAGATGGGTAGGATGAACAGTAAGTATCGAGTACTATCCACGATCAGCGGATTTAATCCCAATGGAATTTTTCGATGGGTGAGGAGGCATTTTAAACACAAGTACGTCCAAGGATGTAGTACTGCTGCTACAGATGGGCAGGAGCTGCTAAAAACAGCATATCCTGCCTTGACAGAGTGCAAAATAGACTGCGTGGCTTAGTGGGGGATGCTCCTTTCTCTTCCCTGCAACTTCTCTCCCACAGAAGAGACGTTGAGAGTTTGTCTTTGTTTTATCATTATTTCCATGGCAAGTGCTCGTTTGAGCTTCAATCTCTGGCCCCCCTCGGCAATATTTCACTAAAAACACACGTCTAGCTGAAACCACTGTCAACAATTTCCCCACTCTTTATCTGTGCCTAAATCAAAACGTAAATTCCATGAACAAAGCTTCTTTCTTAGAAGTGCACGCCTGTGGAACTCTGTTCCATTTGCCTGTTTCCCACCTGAATACAACTTGGATGTCTTCACGTCCAACAAAAAACAATTCCTGATAAACCGCCCCCTTAAGTAAGACACTTTATCAAATCTTCATTAATAACGATTACTACGATAATATCCCATTGATTACTGTACATGCAATAACCCTTATCCCCGAATGGCTTCCGGGCCTTGATAAGTGGTGACTACCATGTAAAAAAAAGGTACACATTAAAAACCTAGCTACCATGACCGAGTTGAAAGCAGCCATTGAAGGAGGATGTTACAGCATCCCAACTGAACTGATAAGGAACGCTTTGGATTCGATCAGTGGGCGTTGTAAGCTGTTCCTGGACCACGATAGTCAATAACTTGAAAACGTTTGAGAATTGTTCACAGTATTTTCAAGCATGAAACTTTTCTTTATCATAGTAAATGTTGGTTTTATAGGCATTTAAAGAGTGTATACATTTTATTGGGACACCCTGTATGTATGTATATATATATATATATATATATATATATAT
>NC_136504.1:24686833-24706833 GCF_053919585.1 Euprymna scolopes
TTCTCTCTCTCTCTCTCTCTCTCTCTCTCTCTCTTTCTCTCTTTTGATCTTGAGAACGTGGCGCAATGGGGAAATAGGTGGCTGTTTAATTTTAAAACCAAGCTTCTCTTGTGTCATCATAATTGCTCTGATGCCCAACAACGCCTCATGGCTCTCTTCTTTGGAAGCTCAGTGTCCTGAAAAGCTTCTAGGACTGACCTTCACTCTTGATCTGAAATGGAACACATACATAAAATTTGTTGCCAGGATCGTTAGAAAAATGGCTTGATTACTCTACCACGCAAGTAGGTTTATCATTGTTGATGCAATCCTCTATCTAAGATGGAGTACTGTTGCCACATCAAGGTAGGAGCTGCTCAGTGCGCTCTATCCAGCTTTGATAGAGTTCAACACCAGCTTCGAAACCTAGTAGGTAATACCCCTTTTTCTTCGCTGCAACCTCGTTTCAACAGAACAGACGTTTCGACCTTAGCTCTTGTTAATCGTAATTTTCGTAACAAGTGCTCGACTGAACTCCAATCTGTGGTTCTCCCTTGCCAAACTTTCAGAAAAAGTACTCGACTAACTACAGCCACTACATACGATTTCCTCCACTTTCTATTTGTGCCTAAATCTCAACACAGATTACATGACCAAAAGTTTCTTTACCAAAACTGTCTACATGTTCCACTGGTCTGTTTCCCGGTTAGATGAAACATGGTAGCCTTCAAATCCAATGTAAACAATTCTTGTTGAGCCGTTCCCATAAATAATCAAATTCTACCCAATTTACACCATTAACGATTACTACACTACCACCTTACAATCATTTACCCTTATCCTCGAGTGGCCTTCAGGCATTGATAAGTGGTGACTCCCAAGTAAAATACACGCACACACACATTTCAGGAAATCATTTTTTCTTAAAAAAACATTTATTATGATCTGGAGTCGTAGTTTACTTGGTCGTAGAGCATTCGACTACAGATCGAATGATACTCCTGTCTGAGCCTGGGGGGACTTTGCCATTATATTCTCATTTTCTCTTCTTAATGAGTTCAATTTACAATAAAAGAAAAGGTTTTATTTTGTAAATCGCAACTTTATATATATATATATATATATATATATATATATATATATATATATATATATATATATAAATCAATAGAACCTTTACTCTATAATAATATATACGAAATTTGCAAGAATTAAAATATCATATTTAAGCGAACTTTACGACCGGGCTACGCCAGGATGCCCTTCTAGTTTTTGTATTATTTTTCCATTGTAATGTATAATACTTACTAGGTACGGATTGGATCAGATTTCTTTTCAAAATAAACTAATTAATACGTATTGTATACATACAATGCTTTTCAAACATCATAAGACTGACCTTTTATTTATCTCCCTTCAATATTTTGTATCTGTCCTTGAAAATTACTACCGTCAATTTTCTCTCACAATGAAGGTTACATCGTTTTAATGTTTTTACATCGGAGTGTTGTTTTTAATATTCCATTGGATTAATGAGTAGATATGGAGTTGACATATATTTTACTTATCTTTTGTTGTTGTTTTTTCTTTGTTATATCGTATATTACTTAATCCATTTATTTATAGGTGTGTTTCAATACTTATGGTGTTATTTACCTATGTTTCATTATTATTTAGCATTTTACAGTTATATTTTTAATGATTTGCTCTGTGTACCTGTCTACTTGCTTCCCCACAGAGTTAGACACAAGGTCAGCTTTTAATGTGAGGGAAATCCAGCTACCTATAAAGAGGCACTCTGGATAGGAACAAAAGTAAAAAGTTTTTCAGTCATGAAGGATTTCTCCTCCACTGATCTAGGACAAAAAAGGTGAAGTTTAGCATCAGAACAGATACTACACTGTGATCTTAACGTGATCTTTCCAATTTCCGATTTGTTCTGTGGTTCTCCACATATATCCAATACTTATTAAATATTTTTCTTGTGAATGTTTTTTGTTTTAATTGATTCATCTGATATCGCGGATAGACAGAATTAGTTGCAAAATTAAAATCTCCTATTTTTGTTTAACTCTAACTGTTTAATTGCTACGAGAACGGGAGTGGTACTATATGAACTAGCGACCTTCTGTCCTCAAGAATTAGTTTTCTACATAGTCACCACCATTCTCAATGTACTTTTTCCCAATGACAAGCAACAGCTGTGGATAGGCGTCCGAATCGCTCTTTGTTATATGAGGAGTTTCCAAAGTAAAGCCTCCTATTTTTTAACCCTCAAAGTTGAAGAGCTACAAAGACGGGAGTTGTGCCATTAAAATGAGCGACTTTGGTGCTCTAAAATATATTCTCTTACTTAGTCACCACCGCTCTCAAAGCACTTTTGCCAGGAATTTATTGACGCATCTCTGCTTCCATATATTACCTTTTATATCTATATCTACATATTCATCCATCTATATAGACTACTATATATATATCTTTATCTCTATCGTACTATTTATCTATTTATGAACCTCTATTTTGCCACGTTTATCTATATTTACTTATATCTCTATATCTATCTATACTACATAATTTCCACAAGATCACCGAATATAAGCAACGTTGAGCCTGGTCAATACAAAAATAAGTCACAATTTGGGAGCTCCTTGAAATCGTTTACAATACCCACAGACATCTCCTAGCCACTGTACTCAATCAGTACCGATTCATATACATATATATATGTGTGTGTGTCTGTATATATATATATATATATATATATATATATACTGTATATATATGTATATATATCTGTATATATATATATCTGTATATATATACATGTATAATATATCTGTATATATATGCATATATATATGTATATATATATATATCTGTATATATGAATATATATATGAATATTTATATATATATATATATATACCTGAATATATATATATAAATATTTATATATTTACTTATATATATATATATATATATATATATATATATATATATATATATATATATATATATATATATATATACGCAGCAATTTGTCTCTATGGCACATTTAATTAAATAAAATAGATGCTTTTTTGTCTAGTAATTCTATTTTAAATCCTTTCCAACTTCCGAATAATAGTCTTTACCTCTGTAAGGAACTGGTTGTTGTAGTCCGAGTACTTTCCAATCCTTCAGGTTCATCGTCAGGGATAAATTAATCTAACTGGTTTTGTACGATTTATAAAGTTATTTTCTTCTTCATTAGTTAATTATTCATCCTTTTTTTCATTGGTTAAAATTGGTTAATCATTTATCGTTTTTTCTATTCGTTTAAAGTGTTTGAACAGTTATTTATTTAAATAGTTTTGAAGTGAGGAATGTAATTTGGAAGTTGGAAAGGATCGAAAATAGAATTAATAGGCAAAAAATGTCTATTGTGTGTGTGTGTGTGTCCATTTCCCTACGAAATAACTCTGTCAATTTTTAGTCTACAGACTCGAAATTTGATATACAGGGTACTGAGATTTGGAAAAATCTATGTGATCGGTTTTTAGCCAGAAATTTGGCGATTAAGGGGTCAAAGTTCAACAATTTGAGCTTTGAGAACTCTACCAAACTTCTCCGACAATTTTGGGTCTACACACTTTAAATTTTAGATATAGCTTCCGTGGACATGAATCTAACTTAATAACTTGATTTGAGCCCAAAACAATAAATTTTCAGGGGTCATAATAGGGGTCAAAGTTTAAAAAATTGCCCCCTTTTTTTTGCTCAGCATACACCTCCAAACACCCGGGCAACGCCGGGCACCCATGCTAGTATATATATATATATATTAAGGGGATTAGAACAACAGTCCGAAGAGCAGAGTATATTTTAATGTATTAGTAAATTAATACAATTAAAATAAAATAAAACAGTGCTCGTTGCAATGCAGACATATAATAAGCTCGATAGGTATATATATCCTAGAGCTATTTTGATATTGAGTAAAATGATTGATAATTTATAATTAAAAATTAAAATTAAAAATTAAATATAGGTTTCATAAGGAATAACAAACAAATCAATAAATTGCACGATCGTTTCGGAAACGATATTTTTATTGAGATAAGCAATATGCCTTGGACAATAATTTTATCATATATTTTTGGAAACAAAGTCTCCTCATCAGCCAAAATATTGGGTAGGGTTTTTTTTAAAGACACCAAAAATAATACACGCATTTTTAGCTAAGGTAGATGTATCTTTTAACGGTTTTTCTTCTAAGAGTCGTAAGTATCATCGTCAAAGCATTCATTTGGATGGTAAATGTAGTTTATGATTTTTATGTTTTTGATTCTAGACGCTGTGCGAAAAAATACCTCTTAGTAACGCTATGTTTTCATTTTAGTATTTATTCGTTTATTTATACGAATCGGATTCCGGAATAGGAGAATTTTCAGCGCTCTGCCAATCCGAATGGGCGGACTTTGATAAGGGAGCCGTTATTATTGTGAGCCGGAAATCGGAAAGATATGTTATGTCTATGTGTCTATGAGTTAATTACGATTGGTGTAATCCGGTATATGTGAAAAATAGAATTCATCCCGATGACAACTGGTATCAGTGTTAGGACTAGATAATTAGAGAGGAAAGTAGGCACTCCTTCCTCTAAAGATGTTGCGATTGTGATGATGTTTCTTGGCATATGCAATGCAGCATTGTATTATCACGACTGAATGTGTCTAAAATGGTGTTTGTAAGTTACATAATATATAGGTTATCAGACTAGACGTATTGAATTTCTATGTGGCATCTGTTGTTGCAAACCTACAATATTTTAGTCCAGAGGGGAATTTCTGCAGTCATTTTATTATATCGGAGATAACAGTATAGTTACATTCCAAGATCCAAATATTTATCTTTCATGCTAACGATTTCGCCATCATATTATTTCAAAAGAGTCGGTATTGACATAATAATAATTGTTTGTTTTCTGCATAACGAAACAAATCTGTAAAAATTGTACCAAAATATATGAGAAGCTGATTTACATCTTGGAGTGTAATTCTGCCGTATTTACCCAATAGTTATAGAATTAGCCCCTCGGGAGAACTAATTTAATAGAATCCAGTAATGAACTTATAGCTTCATTTGACATTGAAAGTTATTTTTACAAATGTCACTGTTCATGAAACTATAGAAATAATAATTAATAATATATATAATAATCTCATTTTCCCAGCACTTAAAATAAACCCTAACACACTACGATAATTATTAATCTCCTGCACCACTGTGGTCCATTTCTATGGCCCCAAGGGAACTTATTCAGGTTGACGGAGTTTCAATAGGTTCGGCTCTAAGCTCGTAATTTTCCGAATCTTATATGATCAACCTGGAAACTAAAATCTTTAATATCATTTTTAAACCATCCATCTATTTTTACTGCGTTGATGACATACTCTTATTAACAGAGAATTTAGATAAACTAACAAAAATCAAAATCGAACTTAAAAATAATTCCGTACTAAACCTCAACCATGATATAAATATAAATAATACGTTTCCCTTTCTTGATAAAAAAATGAAAGTCGACACTTGCAGATTTATTACCTACCTGTACAAAAATCCTGCCAGTAAAGAATCATGTCTTTTCAATTTTTAAAATGAATATCCCATAGCTATAAAATGGTCATAATGAAAAATCTTATCTACCGAGCCAAACGTATTCCATCCACTAAAAAAATATTTTATAAGGTCCATATATATATATACGCGGGACAACCACAAAATTCTCGCATAAGCCTGAAGAATCATAGAGTAGATGAAACGCGGAATATTCAGTGTAGCTTATTCGCCATATATATTTTATAACTTACTAACTAGCTCTCTAGCTCTACCTGCGTATTGAGCACTGTTGAAGTAAATACGCATAAATTTATACTTTCGTATATTAATTTTATGTGTGTAAACGAAGTAGTTACATATATATATATATATATATATATATATATATATATATATATACGCGGGACAACCACAAAATTCTCGCATAAGCGATATATATATATATATATCGACAATACAAAGTATATATAAACCGAAAGAAAGAGTATATATATATATATATATATATATATATATATATATATATATCGACAGTACAAAATATATATTAGTGCCTATGAGAAGCATTAGGTTTATAAATGCCTAGACGTAAAGAGCTTTTATAAACCCTACTACTAAATATATATGCACCAGTATATACTTTTGCATTGTCGGTATTTTTCCTCATATATATATATAATTACTTCATTTATCAAATAAATTAATATACGAAGATATATGTTTATACGTAATTTTTTACTTCAACAGTGCTCAATACATAGGTAGAGCTAGGTAGTAAGTTATGAAAATAGCTATGGCAAGTAAGCTACATAGACTATTCCGCGTTTTATTCTCACGAGAATTCGTCAGCCTGACAAATTCTACGGGAATGAAACCCGAAATATATTGTGTAGCTTAATTGCCATAGATATTTTCATAACTTACTATATATATATATATATATATATATATATATATATATATATATTGAATTATGATTTAATTTGTAATTATATATTGTAACTTTTCTAGTTAGTATTCTAATATTTCCGTATATTAAAGACTGTTATCTATTCGATTTAATTTTTCGTTCTATTTCAGACCCATAAAATGGTAAACACAGTATTATAATATATAATAGCAATGCTATGTATACATAGCTGTGACACTTGTATTTTGATCTGAGTATTAAGGACTGTTGTCGGTGGAGTCTATCAGTAAATATTGACAGACAAAATAATTGTTGGAGACGCCCCATCCATGGGATTAATAGACTATCTCATGACATCACTTCCTCTGGCGACGTCACTTCCAGTATCGAGTACCGGTTCCCGGCAGTGTCTGATTGGCACGCGGCCACGGAGGTCGTGTGCAAAACGCTCAACCGTTAAGGAATGGTATTACTCAACTCACTTTGCCTGTAATATATGTGAATACATGTTTCGTTCCTAAAACCCTGTGTCCCTTTCGTTTATTACTATTTGACCCCATAGCTACTGGTGACGACGGATTCGACTTTCACACGGATTAACTCCACAAAAAAAAGAAAATGTCTAATTGACTTCAAAAGAACTTCAGATTTACAAGCTAAGAATTATGTTGACAATTACGTTCAAAAACAAAATTCTAAGAAAAAAACAGAAACGAACACAAGGCAAAGTTATCGACGCAATTGTAAGTAATCTTTTTGCCTCTATATTTAAATTGTACGAAAAACATTTTTGTAATGTTTAAAAATTAATTTGGTTGCCTATTGAAAGAAGAAGAAAAAAAGAGAAAAATGTTGACCCAATTTTCTCCACAATTCTATTGTAAAATCTTGGCTGTTTATTCGTATGCAAATTTGAACATTTTTGAATGAAGTGAAAATTTTCCTTGCCTTTGTTTTGTGCTGCTAACTTTATGCAATATTTTAACGGGAGATAAATGTTTCCCCCCCCCCTTTCGTTTTACTTGGACTAAAAGAAAGATACTTTTTCATTGAGTGGAATTTTCTGAAATATTCTATTTTTAACTGTCGGTTTTAAAGTGAAAATTTTTTCCGTGTGAGGTCAACTCCCCCGCCCCACAAAAACATCTATTTTGATTAACTGCCAAAGAATTCCGCAATTAGTTTTATTCTTTTGCAACTGTATTATATCACAGTATTTTTTATGGTTAGCAAGTAAAATTTTTATTAAACGAAGGGAATCACATAGTCTTTTCACAAATACGCGTACGCACTGCATTTTATGTGTTACTAGTGAGCGATTAGGCACATATCAATTAATAAAAGTATTCTTTACATACGTGAGCGGTCGCTGATGGTCTTCTATTTCTTGTTGTTTCTCTATTGATACCATTCCCTCTATGGTTGCACCGTCAGGTAGCTGTTGACCAGTCGTTTAACTGTGGCGAATAAAACTCATGCATAAAAACAATGGAAACTTGTTGCGGTTTTAAAGGTTATATAAGGGAAACAAAGAGAAACTAAAATTTATTTCGTCTAAAAAAGACTTAATTTCTTACTTAATTGTCTTACTAAACCTTGAAATGGTGGCCGAACGAAGAATTCGTTTAGATTTCTACATTGTCGAGCACGTTTTGTTTGGTCGCCTCTTGTCCTGCACCTCGAACACGTGATGTAATTTTCTATCTAATAACTTGACACCTAAACTTCTACCGTGTTTTGTCTTGGGCAGCATGAGTCTCCAAATTATCGGGTGCGGGCCAGATCCGGTATACCAAAGTCTTTAATCATGCCCGCAGAGCTGTAAAAATATTCAAGATTTTTTTTTTAAATAGAAATATGCGAAATTAGGCAGTTTTTGTTTTTGTTCAGAAAATGATTAAAAGAATGAGGTTTTGTGAACGAAAGGTTATTACGTTATTGGCATAAATACATTAACTTTGCGTTGGCAAAGGGGGAATAAATTTTTGTATATATATATATATATATATTAAATTGTGATTCAATGAATTTCAAAAACTCTCATTGAAATGAAATGAAGTGGTTAAGTTTCATCTCAAAGAATATTTTATTCTAAGCAAGACAAATAATGCTTTAGAAAATTAATCTCCTTAACCTATAGGGTTTCGATGTCTACCATCTCATCAGAGGAGAGAAAATATTAGCAAATACTTATAAGGCATGCACTCTATTTGCTAAAGTCAGAGAGACATGGAAAGTCAAAGTCAAAATAATAAATTTATTAGAAGTTCCTAGCAGGAGGATTTGCGGAAAAAGGAAATGAAAGTTTTTTATATCCAGCTTGCTTGGTAAAATCCATGTTATGCGTTCTTTACATCAGTTTGGTAATAAGATCCAAGTTTTATATTGAGTAATCCGCATAGCTGTGTAGATATCCGAATCGGCCAAGTGCTTGTATAAATTTGTTTGTGGGTCCAGCGATAATAATTCAAAGTGTGATGGAATCCTTTTCATTAGAAGTCTATATTATTTTTAGTGGAGCGAGGTGTTAATAGTATGGAGAGTAGGTAGTGGTGAATGGTAGGAAGTGGGGTGAAAACATATGTGCATATTCAAAAACTCCATAAAAATCTCATACTCCACAATGCCTAATCTAGAACAGACAATAATTTCGACAAATAACAGGAAAATTAAAAAAGTGCTTGATATACCAATTGACCTAATACCTAGTAACAAATGTAACTGCCAAAATAAAAATGAATGCCCCCTTAATAACGATTGCATACACAAAGACGTGTTATACGCCTGCACAGTCACGCAATTACCAAAACATGCAAACAACGAATCAAATGAGGAAAACAATGAATATAGTCGAAGCGTTCAGAACGCAAGCATACATAGGGAAACATATGGTGAGGGTTCTAATAATAATAACAACAGAAACAATAACAGCCAGGCTAACATATCCAATAATATAATTCCCAGTGAAGACCAGATTAGGATTAACCAGAACCCAGGCTATGAATCCCCAGGCCGCATCTTAACCCAGACCCCCAATATAAGACTCAATAGCACTCGGACCGATGAACAAATAAGCAATAATAAAACAAGGAAAACATTCACGTATATAGGTGCATCATCAAGCTTAATAAAATAAGAATCTGAAACCACCTACATTCCTTCAGAAATGAAAGATCTCAAAACAATGATAATAATAGTACACCCTCAACTAAATTAATCAACAGCCTAGAGGACAAGAAAATTCCATATTCAATTAAATGGGGCATACTGAATAAATCTAGATCATATGCCCCAGGGGATAAGTTTTGTAAAAGCTGCTTTTAGGTCTGCCAGCAACCACTGTAAAAGAGTAATAAAAAATGCAAGAGAGCTATATGCCCAGTCTGTTAAATCCAAGGTATCTGATCAGCTGCTTGGATCCCACCAGTTTTGGCAAATAACAAATAGGATCCTGAACAGAAGTGTGCGTTCTATCCCAACCATTATCAATGGACCAGAGGTCATCTCATCAGCGTCAGACAAGGCCAAACTATTTGCAAAGAACTTTGCAGCTAATTCTACCCTATGCGACGAAGGCCATCAACTCCCCATATTTCCTCCTATAACACAGAACAAGCTAGGTAACATACAAATATCCGTGCATGAGGTCGCCAAGCTAATAAAGAACCTAGATTCCAGTAAAGCAACTGGCCCTGATGGCATCCCAATTATAGTGTTAAAAAAGCTTCAACCAGAACTTGCTCCCATACTTACGAAACTATTTAAGCGCTGCCTTAAGGAGAAGTGCTTTCCGACTCCCTGGAAGACCTCATCAGTTTGCCCTGTATTTAAGAATTCAGGTGATAAGTCATCTCCCTCTCAATACAGACCAATAAGTCTCCTGTGTGTTATGAGTAAGTTGCTGGAATCCATATTAAATAGAGAAGTAGTCAACCACCTCAGCAGGAATAACCTTCTTAGTGACACACAATATGGTTTCCGCTCTGCAAGATCTACCGCAGATGTGCTGACGGTTATATCCCACAGGATTAGTGAATCTCTTGACAAAGGCTTCCTTTCTAGGGCAATTGCTCTCGACATATCAAAGGCCTTCGACAAGGTATGGCATAAGGGTCTACTTCACAAGATTTCCAGCTACGGTATAACTGGAAATGTTTTCTCAATCATTAAATCATTTCTCTCCGATAGGCTCATAAGAGTAGTGGTAGATGGACAAAAATCGGAGGCCTGCAATATAAATGCTGGAGTCCCTCAGGGGTCAATCCTGGGCCCAACTCTCTTCCTGATCTACATCAATGACCTCCCTAAACACATACTTAAATCATTCGTTGACATCTATGCTGATGACACGACCATCTACGGCAACACATCAAACGCTGTAAATGACAAAGTTCTCTCTGATTCTCTCTCCTCTGATCTCGAGTGCGTGGTTCAGTGGGGGAAAGGTGGCTGGTTACCTTTAATGCATCCAAAACCAAACTGCTATCCTTACACCATCAACGCTCTGATCCCCATCTGGCATCAATTGTGATGGATGGCTCTCGTCTGGGTGAGGCCCCGTATTTTGACAAGCTTCTGGGTTTGACCTTTACTCCTGATCTGAAATGGAACACGTACATCAAGTCTGTTGCCAAGGTCGCTGGAAAGATGGTGGGATCCTTCTACCGCTCCAGAAGATATCTCACTACGGATGCAATTCTCTATCTATATAAAAGCCAAGTACGTCCAAGGATGGAATACTGTTGCCATATATGGGCAGGAGCTGCTAAAAACAGCCTATCCTGCCTTGACAGAGTACAAAATAGACTTCGTGGCTTAGTGGGGGATGCCCTTTTCTCTACCCTGCAACCTCTCTCCCACAGAAGAGACGTTGCGAGCCTGTCCTTGTTTTATCGTTATTTCCATGGCAGATGCTCGTCTGAACTCCAATCTCTGGTCCCCCCTCGCCAATCTTTCACGAAAAACACCCGTCTAGCTGAATCCACTGTGAAAAATTTCCCCCACTCTATATCTGTGCCTAAATCAAAACGCAGATTCCATGAACAAAGCTTCTTTGTTAGAACTGCACGCCTGTGGAACTCTGTTCCGTCTGCCTGCTTCCCTCCGGACTACAACTTGGATGTCTTCAAGTCCAATGTTAACAAATTCCTAATGAACCGCCCCCTTAAGTAAACATTTCAGCAAATCTCCTCACTAACATAATGTACTTGCAATAACCCTTATCCCTGAGTGGCTTCCGGGCCTTGATAAGTGGTGATCACTGTGTAAACAAAAAAAAAAAAAAAATTTAAATACAGCCATCTTAAAATAAAATAACATACACTCTCGGTATAAATGATAAATAGGTAAAAACAAAGGACTAAATACACACCAGTTTTGACTAAAATCTAAACTATTACTTTGCTAATATAAAAATGTTCATTTTCTAAAGGCAGGTTCTTAATCACTTCTTTTAACCCGTATAATAAATTTCTCTTTTTGTATATATGCACATGTTAAGTAGGGCCTTACTATAAGCACATTAACTTACTACACTTTAAAGTTATTACACGTAATTTGCACTCTAAGATCTAATTATAATAATATTTCCAAAAACATGTAGCTTCCCAATTAAAGAATTGAAAATTTCGCCCTCATCTACTTACCAGAAAAGGAGTAAAAATTCTCCATTGCAAGGTAATGTACAGATCCACACGTATAAACAAGAAAGAACTATACTCAATGATGCGTCATCCCTATTGGTACGAGGGTAATTCAATACTATAACCATAGTTACACAATCCCACTCTTTTCATCTTATTAATGTTAAATTAGCAGTGTAGGGGTTAAAAATTATCTATGATGAACTTAGTTAAGTTACCTACACTAATTATTGTTATAATTAATAGTGTTAAATAATGGTATACTTTCTTTATGTCTAAATATATATTTTTGTATATATGAGGGTATATCCAGGTATATAGGGGCATACCTGTTATATGTAGGTATATATGGGCTTAGATGTAAGTATATATAGTGTAAGTGAGCGTATTTGTGTATAAACTGTATGGTTGCGTGTATGTAAAAATATATATTGTATGCGTGCATGCATGTGTACGTGTGTATGTATATATATATATATATATATATATATATATATATATATATATATATGCATTCATATGTTTATAGGTAACTTTGTGTGTATTTGAATGCATGTGCAGAAAATTTCCCCAGTTAAATATTATTAAATAGTATAATGTTATGTATATTACTGATTTTAAACGTTTAAACTCAACCACTTCATTTCATTTCAATGAGAGTTTTTGAAATTCATTGAATCACAATTTAATTTATTTGCTCTATCTTGCATATCGAGCAATTCTTGTTTGGATGGGATAACTTATAGAATATTACTGCCAGTAATATTTTGTAAACCTTACAATCTCACGTTTCCATACAAACTGATTGTTTAATAAAAACTATTCTGAATATATATATATATATATATATATATATATATATATATATGTATGTATGTATGTATGTACGTAGTTACGTATTATTACAAAGTAAACCAATCAAAAATTTAGACTGAAAATACTTCAGATTTTATCGTCACGCCGTCAAAGCAAAAGTTATTAGCAAAATAATTATTTTACTATTTTTTACACGTCCAGATAATTTTTTTTTAATTATTTTCGCCCGAATAGCTTTAGAAATTTTGCAATATGGCCCCTCGTTCGAAAACTTTGGAGCTTTCTGGTCTAGGAAGTGAACCTTAGAACCCTCAATCTCACTAGATACACTTGGTCTATTTCTCTTTGCCTCTAGTTTATCCTGATGTGTATATATAACACTCTCGGAATTCATACTAGTGAACATGATCTCTAATTACTGTAGCATGGTCCCAACGTTGTTTCATTAATGCTTGCTTTCTTTAAGTTGGATTTGATTCGCACGTTTTATTGTTTAGCATAAGCAATGCCAGACGATTTCAGATTACCTTGCTAGCCTAGGATAAATTCAGAAGAAAGTCACTACCGGAAATAAAAGATGTAAATATTACTTTATCGATATTGTCTGTGTTAGTCTGTTTCTTCGGGGAAGATGAGGATCTTTATTCCAGGTCCGATGGTCCAAATAGGTGAACAAAGAAATGGCCGAATGGAACCTATTGGATGAGAACATATTGTCCCTTTCAATGTTTTTTTAATCTGTATGTAGTGTGAACAGTCCTTTAAATGTAATACACATGTTGACATAACTACTAGAGATCAATATACACACATATATATATGTGTGTGTGTGTGTGTGTGTGTGTGTGTACACAAACAAACCAAAATATATTTACCGACGTTTCAAACACCTGCATATAACATCTATCGATAGCTCCCCACTAGATGATACACGAATTCAACCACGTGTATATATATATATATATATATATATATATATATATATATATATATATGATTATAAAAATGGATGAAATCCGACGATATGAAACTTAAAATGGAGGCACAGTGACCTTAAGGCTTGACATCATTGACCATACCACTTGGAAAAGCCCCCATAAGACGGGCGAAACGTCGAACCTCTAGGTCTCTCGGCTTCCATTTAAAATTTTAAATATATATATATATAAATATATATATATATATATATATATATATATATATATGGTGAAAGATGGGCGTATAACGTGTCTAGTTATTCAATCCTGGTTGCTTTTTCTCTGTGAAGATATAAAAAGAATATAATTTTGAAAAAAGTAGTCGTAAACGATTTGTTTAAAACGAAAAAAAAAAAACATCAGAAACATTTTCTGTACTCTCCCGTGTTCTAGCATTGACACGACACTAGAAAATAAAGGCGGCAAAATCGGGCCGCCATTTTAGCACGTAATGCTGTGACGTTGCTCAACCCGGTTGTTTTATTTTTTGGAAAAAATCAAACTGTTGTTTGTTCTTTTTGTTTTTTGTTTTTTTTTTTTTTTAATTCGTATGAAATGGAATAGTAATAAGGGTTTTTGAGGGCCGCAACATGCAAGAAAACTGCATTTCAATCGGTTGGTTTTCGCTTTAAAGGTTAATAAAAAAACATCAATACATAAAACAATGACGTTGTTTAAAAGATGTATTTTACAAGCAGTTACAGAAGTATAAGAAAGGTAAGATAATATTTATTTCAAAACACTTTTCAATAAGTGAATATTCGGATTTATATTTTTCTGTATGTTACAGGCTTGTATGAAAACAGATACTCTCTTCCTCTACACTGTCCAATTCTTTTTCATAAGTAACAACTAGTTACAGCTATCCGGCATTTTTAGGCGTCTATCATTATTTCCATGGTAAATTATCGACTGAGCTTCAATCGTTAATTCCGTCCCCTATAAAACATTTACAGCACAAACACATCTTTTCAGAACGACTGTAAAGATTATTTTATTATGTATTGCTTGTTACACGTGGAGCTATGCTGGACTTCCATGAGTAGAGTTTCTTTCCAGCTAAGAAATAGTTCTGTAAGGAATTTCCCACTTTCTCATCCTCGAGCTTGAAGCTAAGCGGAGCTTCCATGAGCAGAGTTTCTTTCTAAGAACTGCCCAACTAAGCAATAATTCTGTAAAGATTTCTCATTCTCTCATCTTCGTGCTTGGGGCTAAGCGAAGCTTCCATGAGCAGAGATTCTTTCCAAAAAAAACTCTCCTGCTATAACCACTGTAAAGAAGTTTCCTTTCTGTCATCCGCATACCTGTAGCCAAGCGGAATTCTATGAACACATTTTTCCCAAAACCATCCGTCTATATAACACACTATCGCGTGGCTGCCTCCCAGCTGACTACAACATGATTGAATTCAAATTCAATGTTATCAAGTACTTGTTGAGCCGCCATCGCAAGTAATCAAACCCTATCCAGATCAAATCCATCGACTGCAATTCTCATTTACATGACCCAAGCATTTATCCTTTCCTTCATTGACCTTTGTACCTTGATAAAAGATGATTCGTTAGAAGAAATTTCAAAAATTGAAATTATTGCGAGGAATATACAATATTTACTTGAATTAGTCGCATTTAGTAATAGTCTGTCCATACGTTACTTTAATCTCTTTTATTGAAGTATTTTCCGCATACAAGAAAATTCGGTGCTATTCTGTTATAATAGCGAAATTCGAATTTTTTATATTAAATTCCAAGGCAGCCCAATGGTCTCTATTAACTGTCATTTTACAACAATGAATATATATTTAAAAAATTACGAAAAAGGAAAAGGTAAGAAAAAATTATTAAAGAAAATATTTTTTGGCGAAAATTATCGAAAATAAAATTTTGGCAAAAAAAAACATCGGAAAATTTCAAAGGGAGATAAATAACGTTTAACTGTTGCCATTTTTCTAAAATAAATTGTGCGCTTTGCCTATTTTTGGAAAACTGAGTTACTTACCTTGTTATTATGGCACGTCTTCTCAAAGAAATATCGCGAAGTTCTCTACGGTAAAGATCGAAAACTCGTGTTTTTTGTTGTCGTTTTTAATAACGCAGAAATATTTAAGTATTTCTCAGGCGACATATCTAAAACTTATCTTCATTACTGGTTGTTGAAAATCGAGTTATTCAAAAAAAATAAAATTGTTTTAGTCTAGAAGGATTTTTTTTCTCAAGGGGGATAAAAAAAATACTTAAAAAATACTCTGCATTGGCTACGTTATTAGAATATTATTTTATATATAATATATTCATATCCAATACGTATTTTCAAACAGACAAGAAACATTGATTTATTTGATTTGATTTCTATTAAAATAAAATAAAAACTGTTAGGTTATTTATTATTTACAAAGGCACAGTATTTAAAGCCTATTATTTGTGGAAATCCCGTTCTCATTCTTTTCCTTCTTCTTCTTCTTCTTCTTCTTCTACTGCTACTACTACTACTATTACTACTACCACTTCGTATTTCTTTTTTTTTTCGTTCTTTCTTCTTCGTCACTCTCTCCATTCTTCTCTTATTCTGTTTGTCTTCTTGTTTCGTCCTATTCTTCCTTCTCTTTCTACTTCTCTCTCCTTCCTTTTTCTTTCCTTCGTCGTGCCTTCTTTCCTGCCTTCGTTCTTGCTTTGTCGTCCTACTTCTTCTACTTTTCATTTTCTTGTTCTTCTTTCCTTCTTCCTTTCTGCTCTTTTTCTTTGCTTCTTCTTGTCTCGTTCTTCTTCTCTTCCTCCTTCTTTTCCTCTTCCTCCTTTTTCTTCTTGTCTTTCCTTTGTTGTCTCCTTTTTGTCGCCTTCTACTTTTTTGCTGTCTTCGTTTTCTTCTTTCTTCTTTTCTTTATTCTTCTGCTCCTTTCTTTTCTTTCCATTCAGGCGAGTGCGTGCCTTTTCTTTCGCC
Source organism: Euprymna scolopes (assembly GCF_053919585.1). Taxonomy (NCBI): domain Eukaryota; kingdom Metazoa; phylum Mollusca; class Cephalopoda; order Sepiida; family Sepiolidae; genus Euprymna; species Euprymna scolopes. Next base: position 24,703,696 of record NC_136504.1, read on the forward strand.
CTCCCGTCGCGTAACTTTTCGAGGTTGACACTCAGTACGACTGCAGTCCTGAGTCAACCAACCCCTCCGGCCGTCTTGAGTTCATAGAAACGCCAGCCCTTTCAGGAAGAAAAGACTCTCTGTCTCCAATGTCCGTCTCGTACACGCATGCGCTCTCTGGTACACGCACGCTAAAACAAAGACGCATCGTTGAATCAACAAAAGACGTTTTAAATTTGACGAAATAAAAAGGCTTTTTCTTATTAAGTATGAAGAAAAATGCAATATTCATAAAACACAAACAAACAAGGATTGCATAGAAAAATAGAAACAGCATTCAAAGATATTTTTCTTAAAAGACACAAAAAGATTCGGTTAAAATTGACAGCATTAAACATTTAGGACGAACTCCTTCTATCTCAAGACTCAATGTATACCTTCGCAAAAGATGGTTTGTATGAGGAGGTGGTGATCGTGAATCCAATAACCTCGCGGTTGACGAATAAGCGTTCTGTATTCGAGTGTTAATATGTCCATGGCACCACCTTTCATTAAGAACTAGCCTGGGAGCCCGACGTTGCCCGGGTGTTTGGAGGTGTGTGTTGAGCAAAAAAAAAATGGAAATGACGTAGGTTTAAATTAAAGCTAGTCAATCGAAAAGAGAGGATGACTTTCGAAACTATCGGCGAAAAAAGCGACCCCTCTCTGTAGAAAAGTGTCCGGTTGAGAATGAAGGAATTAATGTCTTTAGCCAATTTTTCGATTTTTGTCGCCCGAAGAGTCGAGTATCAAAAACGATGCCGATTTCGTGAAAATCCGTCGCCTCTGTCAAAAGTTTTAGGCATACATACATACATACATACATACATACATACATACGTTTAAACAGACAGGTGAGATTTATATTATAGATGTTGTGATCTTCAACGTAATCGATATCTTGAATACATAATCCTATTAGAAAAATATAATTAACGCGGATATATATTCAATGTTTAAGCTGATGCGCATTACGTCTTCATTAAATGTATGGTTTATTTATGAATTGCAATGCGTTTTTCTGTATTTAACCAATCTGCCTTCTGCTCTTATGTTGCACAATTAAATCTTAATTATATCGATAGGATGGGGTCTCCTTGCTGTTTCGGTTGCATGTAAACTTGGGTAGAAAGTACCCGTCACGAATCCGTTCTTAACAATCAGCCCGACATGTGAGGGGCCATTTACGTGAACCAGTACCTGTCGGACCGAGGTACGCCGCCTTGATATTACCTAGGAAATCCACCCACACAGGCCTTGCGACCCGGCTTTCGGGTAGGACAAGTTTATTGCTTGTTGACTGAGGCACCTCTACCGGGGAATGCGGACAGGAATTTTTACCTAGGCCATAGTTTCACTCTCTTAAAGGCTCTGATTTGACATCCCCACTTTCCGACCTTCTGTCACATCTTGCTAAGGTGGACAGTCAATATGTACTTAAATTTTAATAACTGATGAATTTTGGACAATGGATAAGATATTTTGTTTACTTTCGGCAACTTCATAACTCTTACTTTTTCCTTATTTTGTTTTTCCGTCTTAAAATTTCATAAGTAGCGTTTCTGATAAAGGGGAAATAATTGCTGTTTTTGTGACAGTTTTTTTTAATAGAATACGTAGCATACAAATATTTTCAAATCCTCTCCTGATAGTCTTTATTATTCAACGGTGTCTAAAACTAAACGAAAATTCCACGAGCAAAATTTATTTTCTAGAACTGCTCGCACATGGAACACGATACAGCTGGTCTGTTTCTCAGCTAGTTATAACCTAGTCGCTTGTCCAGTGTAAACAAAACCAAGCAGAGCCATTCTTTTAAAAAAATCCTACCCAATTTTCATCATTTACGAGAATCACGATTTTGTCTTAACAATCACTTGAGATTGGGGATAAGAGTAATGGGTTATTATCTCTTCTCCTCGAGTGGCCTTTTCGACTTAAAAACCGATATATTGCTTTTAATAAAAACTGTGAATTTATCAATAGCATGACCAATATCATCAATATCAATAGAATTTATCAATAGCATGACCCTTTACGTTCGAAATTCTTTTAGCCTTTATAACCAGTGACTTGACAGTGACGGTTTACCTGAAAATCACCATTTATATAAATAACGGTTTATATTCATTGAAATAATGAACTCTAGTAACTTGATTATGCAGTAGAGCTGACATCTATTCAATGTAGCCGCCTTCAGCTTCAATCACCGCTTTGATGCGGGTCTTTAACTGGGAGCATGCCTTTTCCACAAGCGCCGGTGGGAGCTCGGCGAATACTCGGCGGATGGTGGCGATCAGGCTAGCTTTGGTGTTGTGGGAGGTCATGTTGGTGATGTTGGTTATGACCAAATGAAGTAGTCCAGCGAATTCAGGTCGGGTGAGGAGGGGAAGGGCAGTGAGATAAAGGTAAAAAGTTATAACACTCCTTTCTGAAGCCAAGCCTGGGTCTCTTTGGACTTGTGGGCCGGTGCCGAGTCCTGCTGCCATACAAACGGTCTGCCAGCGACCACTTGATAACACCAGGGGATCATCAAACTCTTCACACATCCAGGTACACTTTGGTGTTGGCTTTCAAGCCGATTTCGAAGATGTGAGGTAGCATGATGTGGTCCTCACTTGAAAGCAGATCAAAGGCCATAACCGTGACCGGAAACTTAGTTTTCATCACCCTGGGCACGTCGGTGTTATTCCTGGCAATTCAGCGATGCATTTGCAGGATGCTTGCAATGGTTGTTATAACTGGGATCGGTAGAGAGCAGGAGTTGTACAGCGACGCATCTCTGATCTTAATCGATGAAGATTGTGCGACTTTCAGACATGATAGAAGGCTCCTATCGCTCTTGGGATTTGTACACAATGAGCTAACTCGTAGATGGTCTGCAAAAAAAAAACGGCTTTCATCAAATCAAAATGGAGTCATGTCGTCATTGCTAGGGCGAAAAATTTATCGTTCCACTCTGTATATTTAATCAACAAATATGTTTTGATAAAGCTGATATGTTTCTCGGTAGCGCAAAAAATAGTTTTTTAATAGTAAACCAAGTAAGACTCAGCAAATCTGAGTTTACTAACATTTCTATGAAAAAAGTGTCAATTGTATATTTACTATAAGACTGTG
>NC_136504.1:24711833-24721833 GCF_053919585.1 Euprymna scolopes
CACCCATGCTAGTATATATATATATATATATATATATATATATATATATATATATATATGTGTATGTGTGTATGTGCGTGCGCTCGCGCGTGCGTGTGTGTGTGTGTGTCTCTCTCTCTCTCTCTCTCTCTCTCTCTCTCTCTCTCTCTCTCTCTCTCTCTCTCTAAAATTTGCTGTCAGTTTTGGAAGAATTGTAAAGAGGAGAGAAAATGTAATCTTATGATCTTAGACTTTAAACATTATTTTTTTTAAACAAATGTAACCTTTTACAAATAAAAACATTCATGAATTAAATTTCGTAAATGAAGTTATTAAAACAAACTGCAAACTTGACTGCTGTATTTTCCGTTCAAATATATTTGCTTTACGAAAGTTATATAAAAATACATATCAATTTCTTATTCTAAACTTATTTTTATTCAATCTTCACCCCAAGCAAGCAAATGCCACTTTGAAGTAGGCGGCTATATTCGGGGACAATTTGTGGGAGCATTATGAAGGGAGATGAGTAGAAAGATGTTTGTTCACATTACACGTGAACTTCTGCGTATCAGTACAGTTGGGAAAGCAGCATCCCGGAAGGGAGTTCCAAAGACTTGCAGTTCTGGGGAAGAAACTATTGGAGTAAAAGGCTTTCTTACACCTAGGGATCTCTACTGTAAAGGGGTGGGACTTAGTTGCTTGTCGGGTTTGTCGGGGGTAGTCGCGTCGAGGAGGTACAAGTACTTGCAGTTCGTCAGAGCAGCCACCATTAAAGTATTTGTAGAACAGGCAGAGGGATGCAACATTTCGTCGATGGGACAGGGGCTGAAGCTTAGATGACAGTTCAGGACCTATCAGGTTGGCGACTCTCTTTTGAACCCTGTCCAGGACTGAGAGACAAGCAGCAGATGAACCAGCCCAAATGTGGCAGCAATACTCAATACAAGGGCGAAGGTGGCCTTATAGAGGTACAGGATTCTTTCAGACTTTAATTAAAAAATTAAATTGATTCAACAAATGTTTCAGTAATGTTTTATATTTATTCGTTCACTAGATATGTTTTAAATTACGATAATAGTTTAACTGTTTCGTATTTTCACGGATGGATTTTTTGCATGAATGAAAACAAAGAATATTTCCGGTTGGTTGCTATTTTTTATTATTTTAGTAATATTTTTAAAATCTTCTTTCTCTCTCTCTCTCTCTCTCTCTCTCTCTCTCTCTCTCTCTCTCTCTCTCTCTTTTCGCTTTTCAAATTTTCCCTACTACACATTTAACCATTTAGTAAATAATCTACCTTTTTCGTAATTTTCCTGATATTTTCGCATTTAATTATATCTTCTTATATTTATCGATGTATTTGTACACACACACACACACACACACACACACACACACACACACACATATATATATATATATATATATATATATATATATATATATATATATATATATATATATTATTCTCCTAAGTTTTGGTAAACAAAATTGGTCGCGACAATAAATCTACTGTTTCAGTCTAAAAGACTTTATTAGGGAATAAAAAGAACTTCTCGTAATTTCGTTTACCGACGTTCAATAAATTAATATCTTGCTCTTGTTATTGAGGACTATAAAAAAAACCTCGTGACATTCAATGGTTTTTACTTTTGGATATGTTTACCTAGAACATATATATATATATATATAAGGAGTTTATACAAAATAAAATAAATACACATATATATGAATTTATTTGTCAGTTTGATAATAAAACATTAACGGGAAGAAGGGTTAGAAATGCTCTTTATAATTAGGCATTTTAAAGCCTTAGGTTTCTCCTTCGAAATGGAGAAAAAATGTGACTGGGTTCAAAAACAGCCTACAGATAATGGACTCTGAGTTATGAAAGTATGATAGGTTATGAAAAGGAAGTGTTGTAAAGAGATAGCTTCGAATTTGGGGGCATCAAAACCAAAGCAAAATATGATGAAAATAAAAATAAAATAGATAAATCCCATAATTTATTATACCATATCTGTTCACACTGAAACACTTATCACAATATTCTGTGGATATATATTAAAAAACCTTGTTAAACTTTGTGGCATATTTCCATTCTATGGAGGTCAGGCGCGAACGAACACCCCATTTTTATTATACGATATTTCTTCAAACTGAAACATAATTACTAAAGTATACTTATGCAGATAGATATGAAAAGTCTTTATTAAAGTTTGTGCCTATTTTCATTCTATGGATGCCAGGCGCGAACGCAGACCCCACAATTTTATTATACCATCCCTATTTAAGTTAAAACATACTTATCAAAGTATTATTATTTATATCTATATCAATAACACTTGTAAACGTTTTTTTTATTTCCATACATTGTGGACCAGGCGTGTACGCATACCCCACAATTTTAATGAATCATCATTATGCCAGATACCTATTCCTGTGTCTCGATACATATTCTATTATAATATGTAATCAGTTTTCTATAATAGTGAACCATATAAGAGCCTATTCGTTACTAGACACACACACAGACGTTCAGCTTTATATATATATATATATATATATATATATATATATATATATATAATTTTCACAGAAAGAATGTTCATTTCGATTGTTGGATTCGCCGCAGTTTGCTTGATCTCTGTTAGCTAATAGACTTTCTTGTGCATGCTGTGTTTGCTTAGGTGACAGAGTGCTCGTCTCGAATGCAAGATGCTCGGATTTCGAATCCCGAGCTCACATATTTCTTACTGATAATCCCAAATGTGGGCAAAACTCGAGCCTTGAATTTCCATTTTGTTGACTGTCATGGCTCTTGTGAGCTGCGACGTTGTTTGACTTTGGCAATAATCATATAATCTCTCACATTCTGAAAATCTATATATCTATAAAAGCGAATGTGTCTGTGTGTCTGTCTGTCTGTCTGTGTACATTTCACTACGCAATAACTCTCTCAATTTCTAATCTACGGACTCGAAATTTGATACACAGAGTACTGAGATTTGGAAAATCTATGTGATCACCCAGAAATTTGACTGTAACTCCTCCGACAATTTTGGGTGTAAACACTTGAAATTTTAGATATAGTTCTTTGGAGATGGATCTAACTTAATAACTTGATTTGAGCCCAAAACAATAAATGCTAAGGGGTCATAATAGAGGTCAAATTAAAAAAAAATTGACCTTTTTTATTTCTTGCTCAGCATACACCTCCAAACGCCCGGGCAACACCTGGCACCCATGCTAGTTACACACACACACACACACACAGATACATACATACATATATATATATATATATACATATATATATATACATATATATATATATATATATATATATATATATATATATATATATATATATATATATATAAAACTTTTTTATATGTTTAACCAATAATTTGAATATATTAAAATATATTAACATTCGGTAATGTTCATATATCAATGAAAATTATTTTCAAAATGAATCGACTCACTTATTAAGTTTTTATAACCGACTACTCTTGTAATATTTTCACAAAATCACAACAATAAAAATAAAAAATGTGAGCATCATATACATTATATATCCACCAATTACCTATCTTAATGTTACATTAATACTCCGTGTATTTTTTTTATCCAAGTAATTTTTTGACTCCAAATTATATTTTTAATTGATTTTTTTAGTACTATACCACACTCTAAAATTCTAGTTTATATTCATATGCCCCAATAATATTCTCTTTAATGTATGATAGTTTCATATAAAAATTTTTAGATCCATGATCTCATAATTGATTTTGCTTAATATATTATTTTTAACAAATAATGTAACTAAAGCATAAATTAAAAAATTATTAATTAAAATTTAACTTTATTCCATACTTATGTCAGTAATTTAAATTTTGAATTCATCTTTTTTTTTATTTTTGATCATTATATAAATATACTATTTTCATTTCTTTTTTCTCATCAATGACATTTCTAAATTCATCGTAAAGATGATAACTATGTTTATTAATTTTTTATTAATTTACCAATTTCTCAAAGTTATTGCCATTAAGATTTGAATATTTTGACTTTAGTATTTTTAATTACCAACAACTGTAACAAATATGAAAATACACAATATGATATTCACATTCATTTTTATTGTCTGGATTTTGTAAAACAATGTATATGTATATATATATATATATATATATATATATATATATATATATATATATATATATATATATATATATATACAGTGATGATCATATTTATTGGCACGGTAAAATAAAAGTTAAATTTTGTCTAATAGATTCTAAAAAAAGGGATTAAATTAAAGAAAATAACAAAGTATATTATGTATTTTTAACTGGCCTTTCCGATGCAGCAATCGGATTTTAGAAAAAATAAATAACAAAGGAACAACAAACATAATTGCAAAAAACCCTTGTTCAAAATTATTGGCACGGCTTTGTTTTTCTTTTAGTATCAGTATAATATCAATCAATTTCCGGTTTACGTGCTTTCTGAACTTTTTTATAGCCATATTATGCTTGTTTAACGCTAATTCAGTGAATAATTTTTTTCAGATAATTTTTAGATAGCGATTTATTAAAACTATTATAAGTGACTAAATTATAATTTTCAATCGCCATGGTTAAAACTAAGGAACACAGCGAAGACGTCAGGAAGCTTGTTGTAGCATGCCATACCAATGGGGAGGGCTATGATAAGATTTCAAAGAAGCTAAACCTTCCCAAATCCACTGTTAGAGCCATAATAAACAAGTTCAAATCGCAAGGCCACGTTATGAGTTTAGAGGGTAGAGGGAGAAAAAGGATTCTTTCCCCAAGAGATGAACGGAAAATTGTTCGACAAGTAAAACAAAACCCAAGGATCTCTGTTGGGGAGATTGTTGATGAACAGAGCACCTCTGGAGTGAATGTATCTCGACATACAGTTGGTAGAGTTTTGAAGAGAGCTGGTTTAAAAGCATGTCGTCCGTGAAAGACTCCCTTATTGAAGCCTATGCACCTGAAAGCAAGGCTAGCCTTTGCAAAACGTCATATTGATAAAGATGTTGCATTCTGGAAACGTGTTCTATGGACTGACGAAACGAAAATAGAGTTATTTGGCCATAATAAAGTGTCTTATATTTACAGAAAATCTGGCGAAGCTTTCCTGCCTAAGAACACCATACCCACAGTGAAGCACGGTGGAGGCAGTTTGATGTTTTGGGGATCCTTTGCTGCCTCTGGACCAGGGCGACTTGTTAAGGTCACAGGTAGCATAAAAAAGGAAGATTATGTTAAAATATTGGATGAAAACCTGAAAGACTCTGCTAAAGAGCTCTCGTTGGTGGTTCATGCAAGATAATGACCCAAAGCATTCGGCTAAACTGACTAAGAAATGGCTTGAGGACAATCATATTAATGTTTTGGAGTGGCCATCACAAAGCCTAGACCTTAATCCAATTGAAAATTTATGGAGAACATTAAAATTGAGGGTAATGCAAAGGAAGCCTAAGAATCTTATTCAATTGGAGGATTATTGTCAGGAAGAGTGGGCTAAAATTACTACTGAAGAGTGCAACAACTTGGTTGTAAACTATGAAAAGCGACTGAGGAAGGTAATCAAGGCCAAAGGCTATACAATTGATTATTAAATAAATCGTGCCAATAATTTTGAACAAGGGTTTTTTGCAATTATGTTTGTTGTTCCTTTGTTATTTATTTTTTCTAAAATCCGATTGCTGCATCGGAAAGGCCAGTTAAAAATACATAATATACTTTGTTATTTTCTTTAATTTAATCCCTTTTTTAGAATTTATTAGACAAAATTTAACTTTTATTTTACCGTGCCAATAAATATGATCATCACTGTCTATATATATATATATATATATATATATATATATATATATATATATATATATATATATATATATATATATATGATGCCAGAGATGTCTCGGTTTGCCGAGTTCGAATCGTTCGACTGGTGTTAATCGTGACACCGTGCACTGAAGATTCCTCAAAGGATGAAACACTAGTGTCTAGGTATTTAATTGTTATAGTAAAAAAAATAATTATATGTATATATACATATATATATATATATATATATATATATATATATATATATATATATATATATATATATGCTAGCAGTTCAGCCCGGCATTGCTCGGGCCCTATATACTGTTGGTTATTTTATGAACATATGTATAATATATACGAAATCATGACAACTTAAAATATAATATTTAAGCGTTTTTGCCACCGGGTATCCTCCGATGTGTCAGCATATATATATATATATATATATATATATATATATATATATATACATACATACTAGCAGTTCAGCCCGGCTTTGCTCCGGCCCGATGTACTGTCCATAAATTTATGTACATATGTATATATTTATTTAAAAGTTTTAATCATATCGAGGTAATCTACATCTAAAATTTCAAGTGTTTAGACCCAAAATTGTCGGAGGAGTTTGTTAGAGTCTGCAATAGTCAACTCATTCTTGACCTCTTGGCAGGAAAATTTTCGCCTAAAAACTGATTTAAAAACGTTCTGCATGTCTAAATACACAATATGTGAAATTTTAAATGTAAAGACCTAAAATTGACTGAGTAATTTGATATAAACCACAGAGGTCAGTATCTTTTTTTAAACTTCAACCTCAATTTTGACCCCTTTACATTAATTGTTAAAGATCAAATAAAATTTAAAAGTTTGATCCATGTCCAAGTAACCTACGTCTAAACTTTCAAGTGTTTAGATCCAACATTGGCCGAGGAGTTTAGTAGAGTTTTCAAAGGTCAAAGCGTTGAACTTTTCCCCATTGACAGTCAAATTTCTGGCCGAAAACCAATTAAACATCTCAATACCCTTATGTCAAATCTCGAGTCTGTAGACTGAAAATTGACAGAGTAGATTGGTAGGGAAATGTATACACACAGAGACAATTTCACTTATATATATGTGTGTGTGTGTGTGTGTTTGTGTGTCAAAACATCGTTACTTCATTACCAACACAGCAGCAGCCGTATAGCGCATTGGTGAGAAGCCTTGACTGTCATTTGGGCGGTCGGGTTCAATCCTCTCTAGCCACACTGATGAGTTGTGAAACAGCGAAACAGTACTGTATGTGAATGACTATACATATATATATATATATATATATATATATGCGTGTGTGTGTGTGTGTGTGTGTGTCTGTGTGTGTCTGTGTGTGTGTGTGTGTGCATTTTCCGGTCTTTAATGCGCTTTTTATTTTAAAATAGTTTTTTTTTTTGTATCGATATTTCGATTTTGCGATAGCTAAAGCCTTTTACGTATGAATTTTTTTATAATTTATATATATATATATATATATATATTGTTTCTTTTTTTTTTTATTAGCATGCCTTTCTTTTCGCCACGCGCACGCACGCATTCGTGTGTGTATTACATAAATTTCGATTACAAAAGAAATGAATAGATTTTCTATTCATTTTCTTCCGCTTTTTTACATCACGACATTATTCTCTTCATTAAATTGCTTCGTTGTTTGTTTATTATGAACTATTCAGTTGGATTCTTTCAGTGCGTGCCGCAAACGCTACGAAATCTGTCGGCGGCATTTTTGACAGGCGAAGACGAGCGGGAAAACGCTAATATAACCAGCACAGCGTTCATAAAGCAGCAACGGCCAGCTTTGATAGCTACATAGACAGCAATGTTTGATCCGTGGTTCATAGATAAATCGATAGAAACAAATTCTAATACATGTGTCAACTATGTAGGTGTTATGATGTTTATATAAATATACATATGTGTGTGTGTGTGTGTGTGTGTGCCTATGTGTGGTGGAGTGCGTATGTAGGAAGGTGCATGCGTGTATATATATATATATGTGTGTGTGTATATATATATATGTGTGTATATATATGTATATATATATACACACGAGTGCACACACACATATATATATGTGTGTGTGTGTGTGTGTGTGTGTGTGTGTATCTTCATCTTCAGAATTATATTGAAGGAACGTGTATTGTGTGTGTGTATGTGTTCGTTCCCTCTGGACTCATACACTGCTGGGCCGATTTTTATGATTTTTTACACAATATGCTTCATGTGTATGGTAGTGTTCTTACATATGTTTTGTATCGGAATGTCTTCGATAAGTATCGATAATTGAAACAGTCCGATGAAATAAGAATCAGGCGATTTTGACTAAAGTTAATACCCTATACAGTACAGCCCAAAACTGAAGGGCATTTGAGAAGTTTTATTACCGGACAAACAGAAACGTCTTGCCTCACAAGGGCGTATCTGTAATGAATGTTTTTGATTAGAGCTCAACTGAGCCATGATACTTGCAATTTGCATTTTAAATTTTAATTAAGTCATTATATAAAAATAATTTCATAAAATCAACTAGGTTCTCTACAGTGCAATATAGACTACAATGTATTGTGGACTAAGTAACTGCGGGGAAGATTGCAAATATGATATTTTACTGATTTCGATAACAATAAAACACGGACAGGTGAAATATACGTTGATTCCCATCTTTTCCCGGGCAACATAGATAAGGGTTAATTCGTGTATGGTAGTCACTGAGGCAAAAAAACATTGTTAGTTAGTGGTGGATATGTGGTTGAAATGGATTATTTAGGGGTGATTACTCAACAAGAACCTATTTATATTGGACTTCAAGACCATAGTGTAGTCAGCTTGAAATCAGGCCAGCGGGACAGTTTGACAGACGGGCAGTTCTAGGAAATAATATTTACGGTTTTATTTAGGCACAGATAGCGAATGAGTGAGACTGTTGATGATCGTTGAAGCTAGACGTTTCTTTTTTTTTAAGTCTGCGAATAGATTGGAACTCAGACGAGCACTTGTCAGGAAACTAAAGATAGAGCAGAGAAAGGCTACCAAAGTCTCTTCTGTTTGAAAAAGGTTGCAGGGAAGAGAAAAGGACATCGACTATTGGGTTTCGAAGTCGGGTTAGAACTTTACCCAGGTAAGATATAATGCTCCGAGCAGATCTTGCCGAGATATGGCAACAGTAATCCATTTTATACTGTATCTGGCTTTTATTTTGGATTAGAGAAATGCGCCGGGATTTAGATATCTTCCGTGTCGGTAAAATGGCGCAACTATTTTACCGGCGACTCTGGCAACAGATTTGATATAAGTCTTCCATTGTTAGTGTTTTCGACTGGATAGACATGAATTTAACAGCTGACCTGATTTCTTTAAATCCTTCAGAAAGCGTCATAGTAAAGAGGTGGTCATCTTATCTTAATAACTTAATTTAATGTTTCTAATTGTGTTCTTTTTTATTTTCACTATAGAGTCGAAATTCTTTTGGAATTGTGAATTTTCTAGCGGTAAACCAACCTATGAAAGTGCTAATTCTGTGATATGCCCAACTTTGTATTCCCAGGAATTTCAACTGTATTATTTTACTTATTATATACTAAAATACCAAAAGCATCTTTTACACTGTATACTAGCAGGCCAATCGTCGTTGCCCGGACGTAAAATACGCTTATATATTGTAATTTAATTTATGCCGATTTCGCATTTATTACGAATCCTCAATTGACGATTATTTTGTTACCAGTATATAGTAATGATTTCAAAAGTTTAAAATATAGCTAACATGCCATCAGCTAAAATTGAAACCGAAACATTTAGATTTCGAGCGTTATTCATTTCTATCTAGGCTTAGTCAATATATATATATATATATATATATATATATATATATATATATATATATATATATATATATATATATATGAAATAGAATGGGCGTGGAAGGATCTGAATACTCAAAGTTTCGCCTGATTTATACGGGCTTTTTAAAGATGGTTTATATATATATAAACTTTGAAAATTAACTGACTAAAGCCCATAGGTGTATCTTAGCACATGCGTATCGGAGAACTTAAACCCACTTACGCCTGCCAAGTTCCAATTTTTTCAAATTTAAACCACTCAGATTTCAGCTAAGA
>NC_136504.1:24724333-24746833 GCF_053919585.1 Euprymna scolopes
GTTAGTATTGTAGAGTTGTGAGAAGGAAACCTCTTCTTTATTCTTCCAATTTAAATAAATATCAAGCGCAGAAAATATTGGCTTTTAAAATGGTGGAGAGACCTATGACCTTTTGAACCAATGTAATTTTTTCTGATGAGTCACGATTTACTTTATTTGCCGACAGTGGAAGGGTATGTGTATGGAGGCTCCCTCAGCAAGAGTTGGATCTAAAAATACTACAGTCAACGCTGAAATATCGGGCTTTCTTGGTTATGGTATTTGCTGTAATTTGGAGTGATGGTTGCTCAGAACTGGTGGAGTGTTAGGAAAACAGCAATTGTGCAAAATATGTTTCAATATTACATGAAGTTTCCATACCAATATTCTCAAGTTGTAAGGACCCTCCAGATTTATGGAAGACGGAACTCCTTGTTATTCTGATTGGGCGACACAACATTAGTTGAACGAAAATGGAATTTATAAACGTCTATGGCCAATTATAAACGTCTATGAACTCAATTGAAAACCTTCGAGACATATTAGACCTGAACATTCGCAAATAAAAAAGGAAGTCATCTTCTGAGCCTGAACTTTTAGCATTATTGCGTCAGACATGTCAAGAAATGCCTCAAGATGATATTCGTCAACTGACCAATACCATGCCTAGAAGGATCTGAGCATTAAAAATAGCCATGTGAATGTAAACCAAGTAATAGTTAACTTTGTGACCATTTATTTTTTTTATTTTGTTCTATAAATTATATGTTACTTGAAGTAAACTGTTTCTATGGGTGTCTATTCTTTTCTATCTTGTCTGTGTATATCTATCTATCTATCTATCTACTATTATATAAAAGGAACTTTCTGTGTGTTATTTCATTCCCTATGGATCCCAAAAGGGTTGGACCGATTTTACGAAATTACACAAAAATGTACTTTATGTATCGTAGATAGGTTTTCTATTGAAATTTCTTCGATAAGTATCGATGATCGCTAATCGAAAATATCAGTTGTAAGAATGAACAGGCGATTTTGACAACCGTTAACACCTTATACCGCCTAACATCACAAGTACATTTGAGAAGTTTTATTACCGCACATTTTTTCTGTTTAATCACAATTAAACCGTGATACTTGACTTTTGCATTTTAACTATTAATTCAAGCCATTATATATAAAAATAATTTTATAAAATCAACAGTAGGTTCTCTACGTTGCAATATAGACTACATTGTATTGTGGACTAATGCACTGCAGAAAGGCATGTGATGCTTCCCTTCCGGTGCATGGCGATTGGTCGCTATGGCAGGCAATAAATCGATTTAATTGATAAAAATAGGCTATTTCTCCGATTTCGACGACTATAAAAATATCAGAGTGTTAAACGTTCATAGTGGACGCTATAGGTTGTTTCCGGTGGGAGGGATCATCGAAATCCCGAAAGTCAGCCATCGTTCACATTAATCCGGGCATACTCTGGCCAATTAGATGCTGATTTGCCACGGCCTGTTTGCTTCATTTGGTGACTGGAGCTAGGACAAAATCCGAAAAGCAGATGAGAAACTGTTCATCTGCCAACTCCAAATCTTCAAAATTTTCAAAGCCGCCAGCGCAGAGACTGGCAATTTGGAATATTATGAACATGTGTCCTGAACTCTCAAATCTCCTGCAAATTGACGACGCAATAAAAACACCTATCATTAACCGCGAGGTAATGAGGCTCAACATTGACATTGCAGCCCTGCAGGAGAAATGACTCGCATACAGTGGCAGCATCAGAGATCAGGATTACGCTTTTTTTCTGACAAGGCAAGGAACTAGAGGAAGTCATGCTTACACGGTGTTGGACTGGCAGTGAAGAACACTCTGCTTCCCGCAGGTGAACTTCCATCCAAAGACACGCCAAAAATCCTCCTCATACATCTCTTCGGCAAATCAGGCCCAGAGAACATCGTTAGTATTTATGCTCCCGCTCTCAGCTCTACTGCTGAGGTAAAGGACAAGTTCTATGAGGAGGCACATAGCTTCATAAAGGCAGTTCCTGCTTCAGTTAAAGTATACTTCCTTGGTGATTTCAATACTCGTATCAGAGCCGACCATGATTCCTGGCCTTCTTGAATCGGTCATTTTGGCAACAGCATAATAAACGAAAATGGACAAAGACTCCTCGAACTGTGTACATCCAATGGCTTATGCATTGCAAACGCATTCTTCCAAACAAAGCCATATCACAGAGTCTCCTGACAACACCTCCGGTCTCGTCACGGACACCAACTGGATCTCGTCATCACCAGAAGAGTCTCTCTGAATTGCATCCGGAATACTCGCAACAACCACAGTGCAGACTGCGATACTGACCACACGATAGTTGCAGCTAAAGTCTCTAAAGCCTACGAGAATCCACAACGCCAAGCAAAAACGATGACCCCGCATAAATATAGCCTTCACATCTTTTCCAAATACGTGCGCACGCTTCACAGACTCACTCCAGGACGCATTGGAAGACTGTCCAACAAATACGGCGGAGGAGAGATGGGGACACATTCGTGAGGCCATTTACAACTTTGCTATGGAGAAGAATCCAGACTGGTTTGAGACAGGAATCACTGAACTAGAGCCATTTATCTCAGCTAAACGCGTTGCGTTGCTTGAGTACAAGAGAACCCCTTCCGAGAAGACACTCGCTGCACTCATGAAGGCCAGAAGTGACGCCCAGAAAACTGCCTGACGCTGCACCAACGAATACTAGCTGTACCTATGTAGCAACATCCAACTTTCTACTGACTAAGTGTAGTTAAGATTGCACCACTGAAGTCAGAATCAGGCAGCAGCATCACAAACCACGGAAGGCAAATGGATAGACTGATTACTACTATTGAAAGTGTCCCAATCCTGCTAGCCATGAGTGAGCTGGATACCCCACCCTCCCCTTATGAAATCACTGAAGCCATTGACACCTTGGCTAGCGGTAAAGTTCAGGTGCTGATGGCATTCTACCTGTAATCATCAAGGCCAGCAATAATACAGTTCTCCTTGATTATCCCTATCAACTTCTGCTCCAGTGCTTGGGGGAGAGTTCGGTTCCGCAAGATATTCACAACGCCAACATTAAAACGTTTTACAAGAACAAAGGTGTAGCGGTGAGTGTAATAATTACCGTGGCATTTTTCCTTCTCAGCGTTGTCGGAAAAGTCTTCGCTCGTGTTGTATTAAACAGACAGGAGTAAATTACAGAACGAATTTACCAAGAGGCGCAGAAAGGTACACTGTCTACATGGTATTTTGCTTACGACCACAACAGAAGTGCCGAGAGGAGAAAACCACTGTACATCGTTTTCACTGATTTTACAAAGGAAGTTGACCTTAGTTAGCAGCTGCGGCCTCTTCTTGCTACTACAAAGAAAATAGGATCTCTCCTTAACCTCTTTCCATGAAGACATGAGGGGCTCCGTCAAGTTAAATAGATCACTTTCGAAATCTTTCTCCGTCCTCAGCGGTGTGGAACAGGGCTGTGTTCTTGCCCCAACTCTTTTTGCCATATTTTTTCACTTCTGCTACTATACGTTTTTAAGGAAACTGACTTTGACGTCTATATTCGCACAAAAGGAGATAGAAGCCTTTTCAATCTGGCCCGTCTACCCGCCAAACTAAAGTCCGCATAGCCCTCATCAAGGAAATGTTGTTCGCGGATGACGCCGCGTTAGCTGCCCGTTCTGAGGAAGCCCTCCAACGCCTCGCTCATGCTTGCATCGAGTTTGGTCTGTCAATAAGCCTCAAGAAAACAAATGACATGGTCCAAGATGTCAGCAACGTCCCCTGCATATCCATTGGCGATCACAAACTTGAGGTAGTGAATGACTTCAATTACCTAGGTACCATCATTTTCAAAAAGTCTCACTGGACGCTGAGCTTAACATTCGTATAGGAAAAGCAGAAATCATCCCGCCTGACTAAGAGAGCGTGGAATAACAACATGCTGACCATGAAAACAAAGATTATGGTGTATCAAACCTGCGTCCTCAGCATCTTACTCTACTGCAGTGAGGCATGCACCTTCTACACGCGTCAAGAGCTCAAACTAAACGCCTTCCATCTGCGGAATGTCCGAAATATCTTATTACATGGCAGAACCGCGTTCCGAACAAAGACGCTCTTGCCAAAGCAAATCTCCCAAGCATGTTTACCTCCTCTCCCAGAGACACATGCGCTGGTGCTATGCAAGGTGGCCGAATCTCCAAAGGCATCCTGTATGACGAGGTCTCAGCCGGCAGCAGATCAACTGGTAGGCCACTTCTTAGATTAAATGATGTGTGTAAAAGGGACTTAAAATCTGGCAACATCAACCCTGCTGAGCTCGAATCCTCAGCTGCAAACTCTGACTTGTGGAGGTTTAAAATTCATTAAGTGTGTCCGGCTGAGCAAGGAGAGGAGAAATGAACATTAGGAGGAGAGGAGAGGCAAGCGCAAGAATGCAGCATTAGCAGCAGCATCGACAGAGACTGACGGGGGGGTATCCCTGCATGAAGTGTAATAGAATGTGGCGCTCTCGCATCGGTCTGCTCAGTTACAATAGCAGCTGCCACCACTAAACATGACAACCTGCAGGCGCATTTCTCCATCGTTTATCAGGACGGAAATGACGTCAACAAAAAAAATGCAATATTACGGTATGGGAGTATGTATACAATCTCAGGAGATGAAGGCCTTGCAAATCGGTTGGTCCATAACTAGAGCAGCCAATTTATTTGTTTTATTTAAAAATGGTTGCTTTCATCGATTTCGATTACAATCAAATGTTAAAGTGTGAAACATTCGTTGATCCTCATTAAATCCCGGGCAATACGAGTCCCCCTGCTACCAATATATAATAATCGATAGAGGAATTTATTTTTATTTGGACTACTATTCTCATCTTTATTAGTTGTTGTTTTTCATCTTTTATTGGTTGTTGTTTTTTCACGACATTTCGGCCAACTATTCATCTGGTCTTCGTCAGGTGGTGACCGCGACGGATTGGAACCTCGAATCTCCTAACTGCATTCTCAGCAATCACTGCCATCAGTAGATGTTGTCGTCTTACCACGTTTTGGCCAAGTAAACTTCTGGCTGGCTCTGGGTAGGATTGAAACCGCTATCTTCAGACAATGTCCATCTGGAACCGTAGAGATTCAACATCTCTATCAACTGCGCCACGGGCCCCGAAATGGCGATCGATGTTGGATTCTTTGATCTTATAAATCCACGTTTATTTATTATCTGATCTTCCATAGTCCGGTCCGTATCGATTGGTGTATATATTATTCCTTAATTGGAATTCAGTTTTGGTAAAGTGGTAAGACGACAACAACTACAGATGGCAGTGATTGCTGAGAATGCAGTTATGAGATTCGAGGTTCCTATCCGTCGCGGTTACCACCTGACGAAGGCCAAAGGAATAGTTGGCCGAAACCTCGTGAAAAAACAACAACCAATAAAAGATGGAAAACAACAACTAATAAAGATGAGGATAATAGTCCGAAATAAAAATAAATTACTATATATAATGCTCATCTCAAAAGTGAATTCCAATTAAGGAATAATATATACATCGATAGAGGAGTCAAAAATAATAATTATAAAATATTTATAATTTAAAATATGGGTTTTAAGCGTGTTTCACTTATTTTACGACTGGGCAACGCCGGACGCCTAATTAGTGCTAAATAACGAAATAGAAAGGGGAAAGTCGTCAGTATGTAATATGGAACTGTTTTGCACATTTCAAATATCGCAGTTATTAGATCCATGTTTCTTCAGCAGTACTGTTTAACATACCTCCGTTCCATATCCAAATGTTTACAAAATGAACAAGGTTAGAAATTTAGCATCATTTATAAATCATATATGTATATATATGTGTGTGTTTGTATTTATAAATCATATGTGTGTGTATTTATAAATCATATATATGTGTGTGTGTGTGTGTGTCTGTGTGTGTATGTGTGTGTGTGCCTTTGTGTTTTATAATTTTACTTTTTACCGATTAATGATTTCTCAATTTATTTATAAACTGGCTGAAGTACCCGGTGTTGCCATGTTGTATTTGATATATTTGAAAATTCCGTCCTCGTACACAACTTTCCTATGGATTAATCGAAACATTAATTCAAAATGGCTTTTTTCCACTCCTCCATGAGGTAAGAGTAGTAGGTGCGTTTCACTTTATGGAAGAGTCGCTAGTAGCCCTAATTTTCTTTTATAGTTTAATTCTTTATCTTTTAGTATTTCTTCTTTTAAAATATGATGTAAGAATTGCAATTACTATTCTGTCTATTATGTCTGAAATCTTTTAAATATCTTTTAGTTTGGCTTTAACTGTTTAACGTATATTATATATAAAGATGGTATAATTAATATATTCTGTTAATGATATAATTAAAATTTAGTTTCCAGCAATACATATCTGAACACTAGTAATTGTACCTTTCGCATGAATTTTGAAGAGCCTCTACATAAACAACGCTTTGGGTGTGGCCTCTAACAGGTGTGTAAATGTAGAGCTTTTCAGGAGTGTCAATGCGTGAGAAACTAACATACAACTGGTCATGAGAAAAGCAAGGTGTCTGAAGATTAAGTCCAACATCTTTACGGTTTTGTCTTTGAGATTTATTTATAGACATGGCGAAACTAAATTTTATTGGGAATTGTAAACGGTTGAATTGAAATGTCATGCCAGAAGGAATAAGAGGAATCCAAGGAATTAACACAGTTTTACTTTTAACACTTCCACTTATGATAATGTCTTCCAGAACATTAGTTTTCAAAGATTTTAATCCGAACGTGTTTCATTACACAGTTAAAGTGAATCAACGTTTTCTTAATAATATAACTTCCTTTAATATCAGGTTAAAGCATATGTGTAGCATTCTAGGCCGTTGTTTTGACTTCTACAGGAAATTCTACTGTCTGGCCTTCGTTAATTACACACTCAATCGAATAATAACTCTTGCAAAAGATTGTAATCGATCATATCAACAGCATCATTTCTAGGGGCCAATATTGCTCTTTCACGAAAGCATCCAACATTGCAGAAATTTTTAGCAATATCTGGAAACATCTTGCTTATCAGGCCACCAATTAAATTTACCGTCTGGTCACATGGTAATTTGTACACTTAGAGATCTCTATTCGGTCTTATTGAACCAGTGTCAATAAAAAAGGGGCTTATTTGAGAAAGGTTCTGCACACTGATCATCAAATAAATGTGCTTTCATAATAATATTCTCCAAACGAAAACGTGGTTACCATGCAGTGTTGCTGAAGTTTCGGATTTCCATATCACATTTCAAGTGGAAAGAAAAAATGCGGGACTGAATCAAACGTTCAGTTCCCAATGACAACAGCATTTTGTTTGATAGATGAACCACTTATTGCAGACTATGACGTTTTGTTAGACACCTATCTCTCTTCTTACAATTCTAAGGGTAACGTATAGTAATATCATAATTAAATATTTATAATGTAAAGTACTGATGTAGGATAATTTCGAAATATGATGTAAAAAAATAAAATTATACTTACAATATGTTAATGACTTGGCAATTGTCGCTTGGAACTTTGGCGCGAAGTGAATGAACATAAACTTTATAAAGTTTATTGTTTTTGAGCAAATTCAAATTTTATTGAATTTCCTTTAGAAAATATGGCCAAGAGAACTTCTGTTTTTATTTGAATGATTGCTTTCGTGTGAAATATTTTATTCGTTAATTTCAGTCCTGTGGCAGTTTTTGAATTGTAAATGTCGACTTTTATAGGTTTTCGGGCATGCTGCAAAGAATATCACAGTTAAATTTGGGGCTAATAAGTCGTTTACCAGATATGAAAACATAAACGTAAAAGCTAATGTAATGCCTGCCAGCCATTTTGTTTTTACAACCGAGTGGTTAGTAATGCGCATGCGTGTAATCGAAGCAGACAACAACGCAATTTTTCTTTCGCGCAGCTTATTTAAAAAAGTGGGTGTTTGTTCCAAAAGTTGTTCTTAACATGGGAAAATTATAGGTGTTTATTCCGAAAGCCCTTCTTTACATGGGGAAATTGGGGGCGTTCACACCGAAAGTCGTTACGCATCCGCGTTACTAATTCCTCGATTGTGAAAAAATGGCTACCAAGGATTACATTAGCTTTTACGTTGGATAGCAAATGTTTTTATATCTAGTAAACTACATATCAGACCCAAATTTAAATGTAATATTCGTTGTCAGCATAACCAAACAAGTCCACATTTCGAATATGACCGGGGAGTTTTTTGTATTAAAATAAACCTCTATTTTGTATTATCGTAATAAGGGAAACTCAATGAAAGAAACGCAACACACGCAATCAAAAATTTGGTTTAGAATTTTTTTATTTGTTTATTTATGAATGAATTAAAAATATATCTAATCGTCTTATTTTTTACAAAAACGAAAAAGAAGAAATCATTTACAGAAAAAAAAGTTAGTTAAAGTAAAGGAAAAGCCATTTTAAGAAAATAAAATTATCTAAAGCGTACAGGAGTAATAATTTAATTTAAAGAACTATAATACTACGTGAGTTAAGCTTGACTATAAATTTAAAAATCTTGCGAAATATTTACGTATTACTTGAAAAAAATTATTTACGTATTACTTGAAAAAAAACAAGAAAAAAAAGTAAGAAACGCGGGAATCAGACATCTTCTCAAGTAAGCTTTTCTATCAAAACTGTACTTAGAATTTGTTCTCTGTCGTGGAAGATTCACTTGAGAAAAGTATGGGTTTTTTTTCATTGAATTTTGTCTTCGTTCGTGAGGCAGTTCCATCAAATAAAAATTGTCAAAAAGTATTTCTCGTCTTAAAAGACTGTAAGAAATTAAAAAGAAAAGTGTCATTTTCCAAGCCTGTACAAAGATATTTTAAGTTTTATTATTTTCATATGCCCCTAATTTGTTTTCGGCTTTTTTTTCGGATCTTATAATTGTTGTTGTGGAAACGCCCACTAATTAACATAGGCGGGTGAATGAGATATATAAAGGTATCAATCACCAATATCGGGGGAGTACGGCAACGACCGCAAAATATGCAAGACGCCTATGTTACCTCCAGTAAGACATGCAACACGCCACCTGCCGGAATATCTCCAAATTAAGTATATCTGAAGACATGTAAATATGTATATAACTTTTCTTCCTAATATATTATTGTATACATTTACTTTCGTGTTCTTGTTAATTATTTGTGCAGACACAACAGTGGCGACGGAAATTCGAAAAAAGACTTACGCGGGATAAAATTCACTATTAAAAGACACCAGCGGCATCGAGAATTCGAAAAAAGACTTACGCAGGATAAAATGCACTATTAAACACAACAGTGTCGTCGAGAATTCGAAAAAAGACTTACGCAGGATAAAATCCACTATTAAACACAACATTGTCGTCGAGAATTCGAAAAATGACTTACGGGGGAAAATCCACTATTAAACACAACAGTGGTGTATGAAAAATACTTACTCGAGAAAAATACGTACTCGAAGAAAAAAATCTACTGTTGAACACAACAGTAACATAGAGGATTTTGAAAAGATTTACTCGAGAATCCACTGTTAGACACAGCAAGAGTATTCGAAAAATAATTTACGCGGAAAGTTATCACGGTCGAAAAAACAAAGAAAGAAAAACAAAAGAAAAACAAACGAAAGTAATTACAAAATTGTCGAACGAGATATTCGAATACTGGATACTTGAAAGCAAAATACCAATAACCATTTCAAAGTGACTACGAAAGTCAAAGAAAAAAGGTGTTTTCGCTAGTACACCGTGAACTAATTTATGCAAATTATCTTGAAGGAGGAAAATGATTTTTTTTTTCAGCTGTACCAAGAAAGTATTTTTTTTTTCTTGTACATAATCAAAACTTAACGGTTTAAGGGAAAAACAAATACATTTTTCATCCCTCAAAAGAAAAAGGGGAAAAGAAAAGAAAAGGATTCTTGTACGTAATCAAAACTTTATTGATTAAGAGAAAAAATTAAAATACATTTTTTAGCCCTCAATAGAAAAAGGGACAAAGAAAGGTTCAACGCAAAAAATAATATATCGATAGAATTCGGTTGACAAAAAAAAAGCGAACCTAAAGACGGTTCTTCGTAGTTATTGTAAAAAGTGAATTAGTAAAATAGACTGGTTTTTCTAATCTTTGAAAAAAAACAAGATGGATGAAATTGCTAAAATAATGACACAGTTCATGCAGAATCAGCAGATCGTAAGAACAGCAAACGCTATACGCAGAAAGAGACGAAAGACAAAATGAACGACTCATAAAATGCCTAGAAAGGCAGGAAGAAAGGTTCGCGAAGATGCAACTTGAACAGAAAGAACTATTAGAAAGATTAACAGCTATTCCATACAAGAAAGTAATACAAGCTTCTCCAACACAACAATTGTAAACAGCATAGATGTTGTCACATACCTACCGGGAGAGGATAACATTTTTGATGCATACCTCAAGAAGTATGAAGATATTTTCGAAACAGACTGCGAAAACTGGTCAAATGGAAAGAAAGTAAGCTTATTACTTCGAAAGCTTGGTATCAGTGAACATTGCAAATTTGTTGATTTCATATTGCTAAGGAGAACGAATCAGTTAGATTTCGCTGAGACCGTAAAGCTTCTTAAAGATTTATTCGGACCGAACATGTCTCTTTTCCACAAGAGATGGTCATGTATGAATCTTAAGAAAACTGATGAGCAGGACTACCTGACATACGCGTCAGTAGTGAACAAAAAATGCGACAACTTCAAATTATCGGAACTCACGGTGGACAATTTCAAATGCTTAATCTTTGCACAGGGTCTAGTATCCACAAAAAATCAGAGATCCGAAAACGCGTCCTCTCAAAATTAGAGACAGAACAAGGCCTGGCATTGCAGAAATTAGCAGATTGCCAAAGGGCAGTATCACTAAAAAAAGATTCCAGGGATATAGAAGAAGCAGGAGTGGCGTACATTAGGAAGATTAAAAAAACTTTCAGAAACTCAGGACAAAGAAATTTTGAGACTAATCAAAATTCAAAAAAAAAACCAAATTATAAATACTCAAATTATAATAACTGCAGAAAACGAAATTATGATAATAGTCAATATAATAACTACAAAAAACGAAAATACGATAATAATCAAAGGAATTATAAAAAGACAGTATCAGGTAATAATTGCAGAAGATGTGATCAAAAACATTTGGAAAAGGATTGTCCTTACAAAAATATCAGGTGCTACAATTGCGATAAAGTTGGATATAAGAGTGTTTGCTGAAGAACAAAAAATAGAGTACACCAAATGAGAACAAATGACAAAGGGAAAAATAATTTACGAAAATATGTGCTGGTTAATATTTTCGACAAACAAGTGAAATTTCAGCTTGACTCTGGATCGGATTTGTCGTTAATAAACGCCAACACTTGGGAAAAGCTGGGTAAACCGACTATTCAAAAGTCAAGTAAAGGTGCACGAACAATGACAGGAGACGAAATAAAATTTGAAGGAGAGTCATCCTGCCCATTAATTTAAATGGCACAACGAAGAAATTGAAAATCTTCGTAATTAAAGAAAGCGAGAACTTATTGGGAATTGACTGGACTGAAAAATTCAATCTTTGGGATAAATCAATGAACGCTTTTTGTAGAAAAATAACCAGTTGCACCCCAACATCAGAAAATATTAAAAACGATCTAAAAAAAAAAAAAGAAATTCCCAGAAATATTTACTACTGGACTGGGAAGATGCAATAAATTTAAGGCTTCGTTCGAGCTAAAAATAGATGCAACACCGGTGTTTAAGAAAAAACAGAACGTACCGTTCGCCGGTTTAGACAAAATAAATAGCGAGCTAGATAGACTCGAAAAAACAGGCATCTTATCGAAAATCGAAACTAGCGTCTGGGTAGCCCCTACAGGGTACGTAAAAAAAAGTCGGAAACAAGTTCGAGTCTGTGCAGACTTTTCTACAGGCCTAAACGATAAATTAAAAGACCACCACTACCCTTTACCGAGACCTGAGGGGATGTTTGCCAGACTAAATGGTGGCAAAATATTTTCAAAAATTGATTTGTCCGACGCCTATTTACAAATTCCGATAGAAAAAGAATGCTCAAAGATATTATGCATTAACACGCACAAAGGGTTGTTAAAATACAACCGTCTACCCTTCGGAGAAAATTATGAGGTTTTCGTTCGCACCTGACCTCCATAGAATGGAAATATGTCACAAAGTTTAACAAGGTTTTTTTAATATAGATCCACAGAATATTGTGATAAGTGTTTCAGTGTGAACAGGTATGGTATAATAAATTATGGGGTTTATCTATTTTATTTTTACTTTCATCATATTTGGTTTAGATTTGATACCCCCAAATTCAACAAATTTACAACCCGTCCTTTTCATAACCTATCATACTTTCATAAATCAGAGTCCATTTTCTGTAGGCTGTTTTCGAACCCATTAAACGACGGGTACTTTTGCTAGTATATATATATATATGTATATATATATATTGAGTAAAATGACTGATAATATATAATAATATAAAATTAAAAATTAAAAATCGGTTTCACAAAGGTTTTGTTTGTTCTTCCTTGTGAAACCGATTTTTTAATTTTAATTTTTACTCAATATTAAAATAGCTCTCGGATATCTATGCCTATCGAGCTTATTATATATCTACATTACAACGAGCACTATTTTTTTAAATTGTATTAATGCATTTACTAATACATTAAAATAAACTCTGCTCTTCAGACACTTGTTGTAATCCCCTTAAAATATATATATATATGTATATATAAATATATGTGTGTATATATATACATATATAAATTCACCTGTCAACACTTTTATGCATGTATGTATATATATATATATGTATATATATACATATATATAGAAATTATTTCCACAGCCAGATAACATCGCAGCTCACAAGAGCCATGACAGCCAACAAAATGGCTGGCTACAAAAATAATTGTTTATTCTCTCACATTCTGAAGGTCATATGCATACATATATATATGTATATATATATGTATATATATATATATATATATATATATATATATATATATATATATATATATATGGACGTGGCTCACATGTGAAGGAATGAGGATGAAGGGTTGAATGTTTAGTTTTGATTTTTTCTTTTGTTTTGGTCTTACTACTATATATTGGGTTCTATATAATAATTGATTAAAAAAAAGTGTGCCCATGATAATAAATACACAATCCGCATGAATTAAAATATCAGATCTAAGCCTATCCTACGACTGAGCATCATTATTGTGGTGCATAACCTGAGTCATTTCCTCCTTCGTGCTGATACGTAGACAGTATTTAACTAGAATCGATATCGTCTCTGAAACGATCGTACACAATTGCTGGTTTTTGTCTTTTTTGTTTAACATGTAAATGGACTTACATAAACGTATTACTGTCATTGATTTTCAATTTAATATAACATTAGAGGACCTAACTGCCATCTATTAGACTGATTATATATCTACAGTATTCTAAGCGACTAGTTTTAATTAATATGGTCCAGCCTACATTATAAGTGTTAGCTATATAATTAATAAACCATTGTTGTTCTTATGTTCTGGCTCTAGGCCATTATATATTCTAGCAAGAACCCCTGATAATGCAAGGGATTGAATTAGGATCAATTAATGTACCTCATTACCATCACTTTTATGGTCATCGAAGTCGGTAAAATCGCCCATTTTTAAATTAAATCAATTGATTACCTGCTTCTGACGGGAATCTACCACAAAGAATCTAATGAAAGCTTAACATGCTTACCCAATGTGACTTTTGCATCCATTTTTGTCCCAATTCCACTACAGATTGGAGGTCTTCCACTAGTCTTTCTGCCATTTCCTTAGATATGTGTCATCAGCACATATACCCATCTCCGAGACAGTTTATTAGGGAGGTCATTTATGAATATTAGGAATAGTAAAGGTCCAAGGATTTATATGATATTGTTTAGACGTACGACCGTCGAGGACAACCTGAATTCTTCTCTTACTTCAGAAGGATTTAATTATGTTAAGTATTCGTCCAGTGATACCGTATGATCTGATTTTTCTGAGAAGATCATCGTGCCATAATCTGTCAAAAGCCTTAGGTATATCTAGGACCACTGCCCTAGCCTACTCTGCTTTGTCCAATGTATGGTATATAAGTTCAGAGACTAAAGTTAGGATATCTGCTGTAGAACGGGCTTGCCTAAATCCATATTGTGAAGTTTAGAAACTGTAAAGTGATGAACTCAAATATTTTGGCGAAAAGTAGGAGGAGGCTAATGGGTCGATAGTTTCATGGGTCAATTTTTTTACCAGAATTCTTGTAAACTTGTACCACAGAAGCAGTTTTCCTGCAGTCGGGAAAGCAAGATTCGTGAAGGCATTTGTTATAAAGTTCGTAGAGGACTGGAGCAACCTCTGCGGAGCAATTTTTTCATAGTACAGCCGGGATGAGATCGGGTCCACATGCTTTTCAGGTGTCTAAGTTTTGTATGGTTTCCTGCACCTGAGAAGGAGTAATTTGCAGATCATCTAGTGTGGTGTCAGTCCGAAAAAGAAAATCAGGGAAGGGGTGTTTTGCTGGGTCCAATGTGGAGTTTTAAGCAAACCGACTGGCAAGCATTTTAGTCTTTTCGATTGCCGCGCAAACAACCTCATGATCATTAGATAGAGAGAATTGTTGGTTGCCTATTATTTATTATACTGTTGTAGATTTTCCAGAAATCACTAGTTCATAATTTCTGCGCTTCGATGCGTTTTCTGGTAGTTTTGGTATATTCTCTTTTAGCTGTCGCTATTTCTTTCTTACAATTTTTCTAGCTTCTATAAACATTTGTCTGTTTTTACAGGACTTATGCCAAAAAAGAGGTTATAAACCTGCAGTTTGCATGCTGCCTTTAAACAATGGCAGCTGCATAAGATATTTCCCCATAATATATCTGATCTGATGAGATCCCTCATGGGGAAATTTGATTGGGCTACGGCCATACGTGACACAATCCTCGGAAACTGTGGTCAGAAATAGATCTAGAAATGAGGCTTGTTGCTCTCACTGGTCTGTGAAACGTGTCGGAAACGTAACTTACTGTGATAGGGAATGAGATTCAGAGATGCTTTGTGCCATGCTACCTGCTGCGTCCGTGTAAAAAAGCCACCAAATACATGTATTTGCACGCTAGTAGCAAAGGAAAGTGCGGTATCTATGCTGTCAGAGACTTGGTTGATTAGGGAACTGTCCTGAGTTTAGGGAGAGTGTTAGAGAAAATATAAGTAGGGGAGGTGTTTCGAATATCCGTGCTTATGTCTGTCTGAGTTCTTACGGCAAAGTGGGAGATAACTAGGCATGTTAAAGAGGTTAAAGGGGATGGAGAAGTGTGGGTTAGTTTCATTTTTAGAGTGAAAAGTGCTGAACAAAGTGGTTGTGCAGAATACCAAACATGCAACACAAGTAGACCATCAGCCGACCCTTAATCTACATGATTGTGGCCTCGGAAAAGCTCACCGGATATGGGTGGAAGGTCCCTTTCCATACGTGACATGGCACTACAACTATCCCGATATTATACAACTGATGATGGAGCCGCTGATCTAAGCGCTACCAAAGAGTTAGAGCTCCTGTACTATCGGTCGGAAACAGCAGCCAGTAACTGTTAAACCGATACCCTCAACCCGTCAGAAAAAATCAATCCTATCCAATTGCATTAGCATATATAGCACTCAAGAACCCCCAATGCGCCCAGTTATATGGGATGGGAATGTGGCCGAAGTGGGGAACGGTGTTCATTTTCCTAGTGAGGAAGTAATGTCAAAAACTGGGTGTTTCTGTCAAGTCCCTCTGATCGCACATCTGCGCCTGGCTAATACGCAAAAAATGAAAAACGGACGACAGACAGAGCCTATCTACTCCATAAGCAGTTTAGGTTGGCAAACCGGTAATTTGTTCGGGTCACCGGTTCTAGGAAGGTCGTCGCCCAAGACTGAAGACGCCTCTCTCATCTTTGTTTGGTGGCAAGACGTATGGGGTCAGTAGCACACGTTTAGCTTTAGAGTTTTTCTTTACCTAGACGGATGGCCTGAGAAGATCTACGTCCGTAAATACCGAAGGTTAGCCTGGGTCCTTAACCAGGTATTTATGCGACTCCGCATGGGTAGTTAATATTTATTTGGTTATTTAATAAAGGTTATATATCTATTAAAAAATTATATTCCTCAAAAAGTGCAAAGGATATCACTACGAGGGGAGTGCAATAAGTGATCCTTCTGACCCACTTCCCATAGCAGTAGAGCAACGAAACTTTGCACAGTTATTAGACTTTCTCTACATAGGAACCACCCAGAGTTATGCATTTCTCCCATCGTTTGACGCAGCTCTGGAGACCGTTTTTGGTCCTTCAACCACGACGTGACTTCAGAAATCAAGGCTACATCATCTGGGAAACGCTTTCTTTTCAAAAACAACATCAGGGCTGAGAAGAGGTGAAAGTCAGATGGTGCAAGGTCAGGAGAGTAGGGAGGATGGGGAAAGATTTCATAACCACACGCCGGTGCTTCTGATCTGGCAACATGCGAGTTGTGGACCGAAGCGTTGTCCTGCAGAAGGAGGGTACCTTTGCTGATCTTGCCCTTCCTCTTGATTTGGATAGCTTCACTTAATTTTCTCAAAAGTGACGCATAATAATCTCCTGTAATTGTAGTACCCTTTGCCAGGAAATCTGTCATCACTACTCCGTCCTGGTCCCAGAAGACTGTGAGCATGACCTTGTCAGCGGGGGGGCGTATCCTTGCCTTCTATAGAGGTGGTGAGTCCAAGTGTTTCCACTGCATTGACTGGGCTTTGGTCTCTGGATCATAGTGATGGACCCAGGTTTCATACTGTGTAATCAGTCTTTTGAAAAACTTTGACTCATTTTCTTGGCACATCTCTAAATTCATCCTGGAACACCCGACGCGTTCTCGCTTCTGGAATGGTGTGAGCAACCTGAGGATCCATCTGGCAGACACCTTATGCATATGCAAATTGACATGATTGATAGTTTCCACAGACCCTGTATCAATCTTGACATCTTGGTCTATTTGGTGAATAGTAATGCGCCGATCTTCCAAAATGGCGGCCTCAAATTGACGGACATATGCCGCATCAATGGCAGAAAGGGGGGCGACCAGGTCTGGAAGCTGTTTCCACAGACTTCCGGCCATGTTTGAATTCACGATGCCAGCGTTTTACAAGGTCATATGATGGGGCATTATCACCATAAGTTTCTTTCATTTCATCAAAAGTCTCCGGTGGTGTGCGTCCTTTCAAATACAAAAACCGGATCCCTGCTCGACATTCAACAGGCTCTATTTTATACTTGACACAGTTCAAACGCCTGTAAAACAGAAACAACAATTAGTCCAGAGCTGCAATTTGCCACATCACCCGTAGAGATATAAATAATTGCACATGCAAAATTTCAGCTAGATCAGACAACTGGAAGTGGGTAAAGGGCATTACTTATTGAACGCTCCTCGTATGCTTTCAATTCCATTATTACTTGAAAAGGGATAAGTAAAAATTTATGCGGTGGTAGCAACTAAATTGATTGGTCTGAGAGAGAGGAGTAAATGATTGGTTAAAAATATTGTTTATATTTTAGTTTAGGAATAGGATAGCATGTTAAGATATGCTTTAATTGATAATAGGAATTAATATAAAATTTGGTGCACAAACTCTGAATATTTGAGACGATAAGATGGATAATAAAATGTATCTATTCGATGCTGGAATAGTAGCGATGTATCTATGGTTTGAAATAGAATTCAGTGCTGGTATAACTGGAACTAAAATATAAGCTATGGAGAATTCAGTATTTATAATTAAATAGAAATAGAAATGTGTACAAATGTATAGTAAATACAAACATATAGAAATTGTAGATATTAAGTATGTTACTTAAATAAAGTTCTTCTGACTTCTAAGGAAGAAAGATACATCTACCTTTTATTAAAATTCAGAAACTGATCCAATACTTTTTGTTATGCAAAAGCATAACAAAAAGTATTGGATCAGTTTTTTCATATTAATTCAAATTTTAAGAGATTGATATGAACTAAGGTTAAAATACAATATTAATGTATATTAAAACTTAGAAGTTTGTGTTTGAGCAAGATGAAAGAGTTTAAAACGAGTTAAGACAATGTTTAAAAGCATAGAACATAAACAGTGACTCGGAGTCAGAAAAAAATTATATTTGCAAAACAGCAGAGATTTTTACCCGTTTTAGCGGAGATGGAATTAAATCGCAGGCATTTAGACAAAAGAAAATTGAAGAAATAGCAATAAAGGAAGAAGGACATGGATTTTTAGGACAGCATTTCTATAGAGCACATTTGACAAAAAAAAAACACAGGCGACAGAAATTTTTATATAAAGGTCATCAGTTTTGTAATGCTTAGAAATTAAATGATTACCAGAGAATAAAATTAAAAATAAAAAAATGAAATGAAATAAAGTAAAATAAAATAAATGATAAAATTAAACAAAGATAAAAACTTACCGCTAAGCAACTCGGAGATACTGTTCCGACGCATTCCTCCATCAGATCTTGGTACTCAAAAACAAAGAGACTACACGGGTTGACACTGACCAAATCTCCCGCCTAAAAGATCTGTCCTTGGTGTAGGGATGATATGAATGGAAATATGGACCCATTTACAGAAGATACGATAATCTACAAATTGTAGATATAAAGTATAACTTAAATATAGCTATTTTGGCTTTTAACGGTTAAAAATAAAATCATTAGAATTTTGAGATGTGTTTTGTATAACAATGTGTATTGGCTCAATTTTTTAATTGAACTGAATTAGAATTATATATATATATATATATATATATATATATATATATATATATGCATTGTATATATAATAATTTGATTGCAGAAATTCCCCTCTGAACTAAAATACCGTCCGTTTGCAACAACATTTGTCACATACAAATTTATTACGTCTAGCCTATTATGCCACTATCATACGTAACTTTATAAAGACTTTTTCGGAGACATCCAGATATTTAAATAAAATCCTAGATTACATCCGAGAACCTACAGCTGAACTATCGCATTAACTTATAGAGGAGATAGTCCCGATTTTCCCCCTATTACTAAGGTCCTACCGCTGAACCCAGTAAACACCGCAGTTTTCATTACCCGTAATTGATACGTAAACTCAGAATACAACCGTTAAATTCCCGTTCGCCGATTCAAAAAATAATAAATTCTCCTTTAAAACATTCCGGCTATTCTCATTGGGTAAGATCAGACTGATCACTTACTCCAGATTATAATTCTATAATATAAAACGAACGGGCAGCAATATATGGCATCTACAGATAAGCGATGCCAGCGTTCTGCATTAAATACACTGATTACCTAGCCGCTCGGAGTTATTTGCTTCTCTCTTCCCCTCTCTTTCTATATCTCTCTCTTTCTCTTTCTCTTTCCCTATCTCTTTCTCTCTCTCTCTCTAAATGTGTTTACCGAGACATATAGAGAGGGATAGAGGGAGAGAGAGAATATTCTCTAATATGAATACGACGTTCAGCGATAGTTTCATTATGAGCGAAATAGATTATTGAAGTGGTTTTGGGGAGTTATATTGATCTGTTATAAAGGAGGGGGTGTAGTTTGTAATATATAATATGAGTAGGTGCATAGCATGTCTATCATAGGGGTTTAATGTATGCGGACAGTATTTGTGTTTAAACTCTAGGAGAGACTATTGGGTAAATTAAAAGATGTTTCTTTTTTAACCATTTGTGTAGATGTGTTAAAGCTATGAAGTAGTTTTTACATAAGTTATGGGTTTTTGCTTAGTTGGTATGTTTAAGAGACGATAACAGCACTTAGAAGAGATATATGTTATTAGGCGAAATATAATGATAATTAAAGTGAGGGGATGAATTATACGGGGTGGTTTGTACTAAGATGTAAATTTAGTAAGATAGAGGTTACAGATGGAATTGTAAAGGGATAAATTACCAGGAGTTCTAAGTGGATTGGTATTAGAATATAATAATTACGCAATAATAATATATAATAATAGTTGTATCGGGTACTTTGTTACTAAGTAAAAAATATCGGATGATAAGAATTGAAAATTAGACGAATAAAGTGGATAGAACTCATAAAAAGAAACAAAATAATTAGGATGTAACGAGTCGAGTGACAGAAACAAAAAAGTAAAAATAAATGAAGACATAGAGAAATAAAATAAATATAAAATGATAGAGAACGTACAAAATAAAAATTTAAAATTTTATAGAAGGATATAAAATAAAATGAAAGGTTGATAAATGGGAAATTATCCAGTTAGAGACAGTTCTCTAAGGCCAGACGTGGGGGCTTACATGCGAAGCCTTTAAACAGGTCCTTATTGGATGCAAAGCCCGGGACCAGATAATTTTTATGAGAAGTCAAAACAGATTAATATAAAAGTATGTATAATATTTTTATTTGTAGAGACAAATGTTATATACATTACATTATATAAATTAAAATATTATATTATATTTTATTTCACGAGTTTTCCCTCTTGCATACCTTTAACTTTGTATATATATATATAACAAAGCTTCTTTCTTAGAACTGTACGCCTGTGGAACTCTGTTTCGTCTGCCTGCTTCCCACCTGACTACAACTTGGATGTCTTCAAGTCCAATGTTAACAAATTCCTAATGAACCGCCCCCTTAAGTAAACACTTCATCAAATCTCCACACTAACGTACTGTACGTGCAATAACCCTTATCCCTGAGTGGCTTCCGGGCCTTGATAAGTGGTGACAACCGTGTAACAATATATATATATATATCAGTTAATTTGTGAGGGCACTGTCATCGTACAGTTAAGGTGGTGATTCAAACAGGTGCTTTATTGTTGATTGTACATAGTCTGCAGATTTTTTTTTTTAGGTGAAATCGAATTTTGACGACAATATAGAAGGAAAAAGTGTACCTCTCTCTTTTTTAAGGGGGAACAAACGATTTGAAGTGCCCGTTAATTCCAAAGGTTGTATTGATGTTTCCACATCTGTGTTATACAGCTACTTACAGTATATATATATATATATATACATACATATATATACATATATATATACATATATATATACATTATTACATTATATATACACCTACTTACATTATATATATATACCTTGTTATATTATATATATATATATATATACGTTTACTTACATTATATATTACGAAGTACACTCCTTTAAAACATGATCAGTATAATTACCCCAAATAATCTTCAATGATTTATTTCGCTCCTAATGAATCTGTCGCTAGACGTCGCATCCCCATTATGTTACCTAGGATTTTCACTAAATTCTGATGAGAAGCGTTAGGGTTTGAAATAGCATGGTATAAAGAGTTCCTATTTTACCCAACCCCCTAATTTATGAATACTATTATTAAATAATTATATATATATATATATATATATATATATATTATAACTTCATTAACTCCGTTTACTGATTCATATATATATATATATATATATATATATATATATATATATATATATATTGTCAATAGAGAGAGATGGAAGTGATGGAAGGAGGAGAGGCTGCAGATGATGTAGATATATGCATCTCTTATTGTTTATACATTAGCAGATGATCCTTAATACGATGCACGAAAGCTTTAATTATCATCAACAATGGTCTTTCTGTGAGTTTTATGATCAGCCAAATAGCCTCCACTCACACATTCTACTTCGCATACTCCTCATTATTATTAAGCCCTCCCTCCCCCTCCCTACCTCCCTCTATCCCCCCTCTCTCTCTCTCTCTCTCTCTCTCTCTCCTTAATAATCTCTTCTTGTCAATTAAGGAAGTCTTCTAAGCATGGTAAATAATCACTTACATCTTTCATGAAACATTTATGGCACGTGTTTGTTTTGTATTTTGGTTTTAACATTTTATATGGACCGCGGTTCCCGCTAAAATTACGTCATCTTTGCAATTAGAACGTTTCATTATTTCTCATTATTTTCATTATTATTCCGTGATTCAATCTCATAAAATAGTGTACGGGTGCGCAAAAAAGAATAAAAACACAAGAAAATAGAAATAATATTCTGGAAAATGTCAGTAAGAAAATCTCACAACCCTCAATAGATTATCGAATAGTTGTAATGTTTTTAATAATGTGCAATCAAAACTTTTGCCAAGATCGTTGGAAGAATGGTTGGATCACTCTATCGCTCCAGCAGGTATCTCGTTGCCGATGCAACCCTCTATCTGTATGAGAGCCATCTGAGCAGGAGCTGTTTGGCACGCCCTATTCTGTCTTGATAGAATTCAAAACCGGCTTCGAGACCTAGTAGATGGTGCCCTTCACAAAGAAGAGACATTGCGAGTCTGTCTCTGCTCTATTGTTATTTCTATGA
>NC_136504.1:24751833-24809333 GCF_053919585.1 Euprymna scolopes
ATAAGAGTAGTGGTTGATGGGCAGAAATCAGAAGTCCACAGTATTAATGCTGGTGTCCTTCAAGGGTCCATCCTGTGCCCAACTCTCTTCCTGGTCTACATCAATGGTTTCCCAAAACACATACTTAAATCATTCGTTGACATCTCTGCTGATGATACGACGATCTATGGCAATACGTCAAAACCGTAAATGACAAAGTTCTCTCTGATTCTCTCCTCTCTGATATTGAAGACGTGACTGGTTACTTTTAATGCCTCTAAAACCAAGCTCGTATCTTTAGATCATGAACGCTCTGGTCCCCATCTGGCATCAATTGAATTGGATGGTTCTCGTGTTGGGGAGGCTCCATGCTTTGACAAGCTTCTTGGATTGACCTCTATACCTGATCTAAAATGGAACACGTACATCAAATCTGTTGCCAAGGTCGCTGGAAAAATGGTGGGATCCTTCTACCGCTCCAGTGGATATCTCACTGCTGATGAAATTCTCTATCTATTTAAAAGCCAAGTACGTCTAAGGATGGAATACTGCTGCCATATCTGGACAGGAGCTGCTAAAAGCAGCCTACCCTGCCTTGACAGAGTACAAAATAGACTTCGTAGCCTAAATGGGGATGCCCTTTTCTCTTCCCTGCAACCTCTCTCTCTCAAAGAAGGGACGTTGCGAGCCTGTCGTTGTTTTATCATTATTTCCATGGGAAATGCTCGTCTGAGCTCCAATCTCTAGTCCCCCCTCCCCAATCTTTCACGAAAAACAGCCGTTTAGCTGAAAACACTGTCACTAATTTTCCCCACTTTTTATCTGTGCCAAAATCAAAACTTAGATTCCATGAACAAAGCTTCTTTCTTAGAAGTGCACGCCTGTGAAAATCTCTTCCGTTTGCCTGTTTCCAACCTGATTACAACTTTGATGTCTTCAAGTCCAACATAAACAAGTTCCTGATAAACCGCCCCCTTAAGTAAGACACTTTATCAAATCTCCATTACTAACGATTACTACGACATTGTCCCATTGATTACTGTACACACAATAACCCTTATCCCCGAGTGGCCTCCGGGTCTTGATAAGTGGTGACTTCTATGTAATATATATATATATATATATATATATATATATATTAGTGATTTCAGTATTTTCCCGTGTTATATATATATATGTGTGTGTGTATATATATATATATTTATATATATATATATATATATATATATATATATATATATTAATGATTTCAGTATTTTACTGTGTTGATAGAGATTGTCGGACTAACTTCCTCATCTTGGTTGTTATAGTCACAACGTTTCGGTCGTTTTGCCCTCCGGCCTTCATCGGGTGTTTTATATCGCACTGGGGAACCGTTTGTTAGGAGTCTCGAACCCAACCCGGGGGTACCATGTTCGGACTCCAGCTAGGCTCTGGGAATTAGTTGTTGAATGTTACAAAACAGAGAATCAGCAACTATATCCCAGATCCTAGCTGGAGTCCGAACACGTTACCCCCTAAATAATAATAAAGGGTTGGGTTCGCCAGTTCGATACAAAACACCTGATGAAGGCCGGAGGGCAAAACGGCCGAAACGTTGTGACTATAACAACCAAGATGAGGAAGTCAGTCCGACAATCCCAATCAATGAAAACACCTCATCTCAAAAATACAGACAATTATTTTTCCGTGTGATATATATATATATATATATATATATATATATATATATATATATATATATATATATATATATAGGAGACTTGTTGTACACCTTAGAAGATATTTCGTACGTAAATTAAAATTATTTGAAAACCAGAAAATGCCAAGGGAACGTTTCATCTTATATATATATTTATATATATATATATATATATATATATATATATATATATATATATATATGTATATATATATATAAAACATGGAGTGAATTTAAGGTAATCCTAGAAATTGCAAAATATTAAGAAAAACGAAACAACTTTTTCAATAAATATTTTTAGAAATTCATGAATAATCTGAATTTGGTAATTTTTTAGAGCAATCCATATCTATATACTTATATATAAAAGCATTTTGTGTGTGTGTGTGTGTGTGTGTGTGTGTGTGTGTGTGTGTGTGTGTGTGTGTGTGTGTGTGTGTGTGTGTGTGTGTGTGTGTGTGCGTGCGTTTAAGAGTTCGCTCGCAACAGATTCTGAAACTGCTGGGCCGATTTTTTTTTAATTTCGCACAAATGTATCTCAGGTGTTGTGAGGTGTTCTTGAATGTATTTTGTATTGGAACGCCTCTGTTGAGTAACGGACATTGATAATCGAAAAAAAAATCTTATCACAAAGGTCCAATTTTTTCAAAGCTAACATACTTATACAGCCTAACATGATTCTCAAGCCTAACATCATACTCATACCTAACATCATACTTAAGCCTAACATAGGTGTATTTGATAAGTTTTATCAGAGCACAAAATCAACAGCACGTATTTTATAAGACAGGGGAGCGTTGGAAATTAATATTTCTGTTAATAGTACAATCGAACCATGGTTCATGATTTTTGCATTTTAAACTTTCATTCAAACCATAATATCAAAGGATTTTATGAAACAAACGGTAGATTCTCTCCAGTCAATTGTCGACTACAGTGCATTATATGGCATGTCTTAGATAGCGTGTGAATTTTTGCATCCGATAGGATGCCCCTATTACCAGTAGAACAAAATAATAAGAAAATAAATACACTTCGATGCACTCTGCGTCTATGTCTGAGCAAAACGTTTTACACAGACGAGATTGCTTAACTATTCGTTTATAATATGAACATCCGGGGATTTGTGTATGTATATAGAGTCGAATCCGGGTAATTACACATTAATGCTTTAATGCGTATGTGCTTCCTGTGAAACGTGTTTAATTACAGCTCATATAAAAAATGAATTAATATCAAGGGTCATCTTGACATGAGATCAATCTTATCTGATTCTCCTTAGACAATGATATCGGATGCGAACGAAAAGAGTAATACAAACAATAATTGCACACACACACATACACATATGCACATATGCGTACATACATTATCGTATACATTGCATATATGTTTAATATATATATATATATATGTATATATATATATACATACATATATATAGGTATCTGTGTGTATATATATACATATATATCTGTGTCTATATATATATATACATATATATCTCTGTGTGTATATATAGTATATATATGTGTATACATATACATATATATATGTATATATATATGTTTATATATATCAATAAGGTAGTATATTTAACGTACGTACGTTTGTCACGGTTTTCAGATTATGAATTATTCGATCGGTAGATCCTATTTATTAAAACAAAGGCTAGAAGGTACATACTACACATATTAATTTATTAATATATAGCTACGCTAATATAATTTAATTATTAGTATATGGATACGCTAATTTAACATTGGTTGCATATTATCACCTCCTATTATCTTTTTTAATAAATAGGATCTCCCGATCACAAAGACGCAATGTAAAAACAAATTTTAAGTAAAAAAAAAACATAATGTCACTTTTGGTTGAAACTAAAACATACCTTTGTGGTCTTCTGGATAGAATCTAAAGGCAGTATCTGTTCTTTCTAAAGATAGTATAGTGATATCGTGGAGATTCCGTTCGCGCCAGGCGTCCATACAATGGACATATGTCACAGACTATTATCAGGATATATTGGAGATAAACGGTAGTAAGTATATATGTGCTGACACTATATTAATCAGATTACTTAGATCAAAACTTTTATAGTTTTAACAAAAGGCTTACAAAAATATTGCAAGTTCTCAATTCACGCTGAACGTCCTCAAAATGTCTAACAGCAATATATTACATATGAAAGATGCTAGTGCGGAAAGTTCCGTTTATATATATAATTATGTATATGCATATAAAATATATGTGTAAATATTATTACAGTCAATATAGGGACAGAATATATATATGTATTTAATTATCTATCTTTCTCTTTGTATAGATATATATATATATATATATATATATATATCTGCATATATATATATATATATATATATATATATATATATATATATATAGTGCAAAATTTTGTTGAAAATTCAAAGACTCACGCTTTCTTTTTTATAACCTTCGTTTCATTTCCTGGATTTTCTATTA
The DNA here is from genome assembly GCF_053919585.1 of Euprymna scolopes. Lineage (NCBI taxonomy): Eukaryota > Metazoa > Mollusca > Cephalopoda > Sepiida > Sepiolidae > Euprymna > Euprymna scolopes. The sequence goes on from NC_136504.1 coordinate 24,756,002, forward strand.
CAGCTGCTCCATTAATGAGTTGGCAATTTTACGATTTATGTTTCCGTAAAAATATCCTGTCCCCACTAACTTCTGCAGATGTTTATCTATTAGATTTTTACAACAAATGGTATATTTTTAACATGCTGGACATCTTATTCGGGTATAAAGATTTCCACAGCCATGCTTCCTCACTTCCTCCATCTTTTGGTGTTATGTATATATATATATATATATATATATATATATATATATATATATATATATATATATATATATATATATATATATATATGGGGAGCGCTTATGTCAACGGATCATCAAATCAAGGAGAGATAACCAGCATAAACGTGGCAAAAATAAGAATATTTTGCTAGATATAATTTTGGACGCTGAAATAATCAGTAGAACAACGAAAGAATGTTAAATGAAAGAAAAAACGCACACTTTATCTCATGCAGAATCTTTGAACGTTGTTATTTTTTTTCCTAAAATAAAGAAAAACAAATTTCTTTTAATTTTTTTTTTATTTTCGTTAAAAACAAAATACATTCACGGTTTAAATACTTCAAAATTTACTTCAAAAAACTTTTCTATTTTCGTTGTTTTGTTTACGTTAATTATTATGCGCCCCAAATTATACCTTGCAATATGAAACTACAGAATAGTAGCAATAAATAAATAAATTAAACTTTACTCATTGGCAGTTTAAATACTTCAAAATCTCCTTCAAAAAAGTTTTGATCATTCAGACGCTGACTGGTTATCTAAAATAAAGAAAAATAAATTTCTTTTTTTGTGTGTGTGCAATCAATTTTTTTTTTTTTCGTGTAACATTATTTCATTGTTCTACTGATTTAGAGGAAGGTAATGCCAATCTTTGATATAATCTAATGATAATTAATTTCGACATAATAGTAGGCTCTTTTACGAGCTTAACCTGGTATCAGTATGTGTTAAGTGATCCGTTGTACATACGAAAATAAGAGCCAGATAAATCACTTTACATACTTGACTCCACAATGCAAGATATGACACAAGTTTCATATGGGAAACCCAGATCTCCGAGGAGTCACACTGGATATAATAAAATAACCATAAATGGATCAGAGAGCTTTCTCCTCTGCATGAAGCGAAATGCAATAAATTACCCTCTCTTGAAGGAGAAAATGGTGCCTCAGAGGCAAACTTCTAGAGTCAAATCAAAGCATAAGTAATGTGGAAAAAAAGCAGTAGACCTAACAGTTGGAAGGTTTCTAGAATAAGATCAAGAAATCCTCTTTATTTAAAGAAATAAAGCTGCCTTGCAAAGAGGCTTTTCTAAGTTGTTGAAATAGGGATTAATTATTCGTATTATTTGGATGCTTCGAACTACTTACTTACTCACTTAGAATATTTATTTCTACAGGGTGATCGCCAGAAAAGCGAGAAATGTGAAGGTCAGCTAAGATTATGAATAAAATGCGTGATTGCTATTTTTTTATTAGTGTCGTGTGATTCTTGTAAAAATAAATCGTTGTTTGACGCTGCAGTGAAGTTCACGCACATTTTGAGTATCTATTAGTATAATATAACATTTGTCTTTGAAAAACTTTGTAAAAATTATTCTTTGTAAAAATAAATCGTTGTTTGACAAATTTCTCGCTTTTCTAGCGACCACTCTGTATAACGTTTTGGTCTAAGTAATCTTCGACCTTCATTCAAATGTATCCTGACAAACTCGGGGTTTCTACTGTCAGAATTGGGAATCTGCACGGAATTCTGATTGGAACCATTTTATTTAATTCACAGCGTATCATGTTCTCGTCTAAACCGTAATGACTGGGTAGAAGTCTTAAGCAATTCGCAATTATATTTGGAATGTCATTCGCACTGAGAATTCGATATCGGCAAGGACCCGTGGTGCAGTGGATAGATTCCTTGGTAAAATTCAGTTGTGAAATTTACACTCTTGCGAAACGTTGTGTAAAAACAGTAGTTCAAAAAATACACATGATACGAATTAGTAAAGCTTGTTTATTTTTGTTTAAAAAATTAATTTCCTTTTGTTCTCTCTCTCTCTCTCTCTCTCTCTCTCTCTCTCTCTCTCTCTCTCTCTCTCTATCTCTCTCTATCTCTCTCTCTCTCTCTCTCTCTCTCTCTCTCTTCATTGCAGATATCCGTGATAGTGTATACACTTATATCATCTCTAAAGGAGGTGACAGTGGTTGAGTGTTTAACTACACGCATTGACTACCTACATGTTCAAAGTTCGAATCCGGTTCGTTCCATAAATGCTAACATTCACTTAGGATGTTGGAGAACTTCTCGGGGGCCCTCCCGTGAGTATTCAATATATTTCTAGAAAGAATTCTCACATGAAAAGATATCAGGAAAACTAATGCCAACAATAGAATATTTGGATTAATAAGATAAGATGTTGATGATCGCCTAGCTGTTTATTTCATTAGAAGAAACTGATATATATATATATATATATATATATATATATATATATATTCTTCATTTAATTAAATAAATTGATATATGAAAGTATAAATTTATGCGTAAACTTAAAGTATTTATTTCAACAGTGCTTAATACGTACGTAGAGCTAGATAGAATGTACGTATATAAAAATGCGAGACTATCACAACTCCTCGCATAAGCCTGATGAATCCTAGCGTGGATGAAACGTGGAATATTCTGCCGTAGCTTAATAGCAAGTTCCTAAGGTAACAAAAACATTTTTATGGTAAGCATATATATTTTCAACCTTACTATCTCTCTCTCTCTCTCTCTATATATATATATATATATATATATATATATATATATACATATATATATATATATATATATATATATATATATATATATATACGTGTGTTTATGCGTGTATGAGAGAAAGGGCGAGTGTTTTTTAATCACAAGAGGAACATTAATTAAGAAGAGAGATCATTGAATAAAGGTGACAAGATAGATTGATTTTAAACTAAGGCAAAATGGGTGGGCGTTAAAGTCGGGTGTTCGTCTTCAGAGGTATTTTACAGAAGGCGCGGTGGTTTCACAAGGAAGGGGAGAAAATGTGGAAAAGTACGCAAAATACACACACATACACACACACAGACACACACACACACACACACATATATATATATATATATATATATATATATATATATATATATATATATATATATATATATACACGTGTGTGAATATGTGTGTGTGTAGAAGGAGAGATTAAAGGGAGCGGGATGGTGAAGTAAGTAAGAGATGGCAACAGGATGATTTAGAGATAGAAAGCAGTATACACACAAACACACACACAAACACACACTCGAATATATATATATTATGTTGGTGTAAAAATAATGTCGTCTTTTGACGTTCAAGTTATATATAAAAAAACGACATATATAAACCCGACATTATTTTTGCACCAACCTGATATAGAATACCTGTGACCCGTTGGGTCAGTATGTTTTATTATCTATGGAATTAATGTATGAGCGTGACACTTGTGACGTAAAGAAAATAGTTTTTTGACATAACAGAAACATTTCTGTGAAAGTATATTAAAATGAAAAAAGAATATAGATAGATCCTATGCGTCGTTCTGTTTATAATTGTTTATTCTTGAAAAAAAACTTACAGTCATTTAATTATAAGTTGTTTGCCATACTTATAGGTAAATATGCACTGAACAGATACCATAATACTTAAATACAAATTATGGTATATCTTTTAATTTACACGCGAAAAAAACCAATTGGGATGCTGAAAACGTACACAGTAAAACAATACATTTATTGTCACGTTGATTATTTATTTGTAACGCAAATTAAAAAAACATTCGGGGTTATTTATGTTGGTAGTGTAGAAGAAAATGTATGGATGTTTTTAAAGAAAGGTGTATTAAAAACTAGAGAATAATTTTTTTTTAAATGAAGACGGTGGGTACATCGCCATTGTAAAATGCTCTCATGGTTGTCAACGGGTTAAAGTAGATTTATTTGTAAGAAAATTGCGTTAAAATAACTTAAACGTAATACGGAAATGAACGATGTAAACAAAAATGCTGAAAGTATTAACAATTATTTATTTGGATAATTTAAACACGAAAAAAAAAACAATTGTGACGCTGAAAATGTAAACAGTAAAACAATACTTTAATTACCATTGCTCACAGGTCCACTCTGACCCGGACTGGTAGTACCTGTTAGGGTCCCAACTATGGGTTAAATAGAAACTGACTTTTAAAAAAACAACAAATATACTCTATTAAAAAATTGTTCTTCAAAATCACTGGATTCGGCATTAAATAACCTGGAAAGGGTTGATATACCGTAAAACAAAAACAAGCAAACAAACAATTTAATGCTTGTTTTATAGTTTGGGATGTAGTTTGTATTATTGGAATTCCGTAGTTTATTAAGTGTGTTATAAATAATTTTATTATTACCGTAAGTTGGTTAAAGTATATGTCTTTTCATGAGAGAAGCGACTGGTGAATATGATTTTCGTTTATTGTTTCCGGAAAATATTTGTGTGGCTTTTTTTCTTTGCATCTAATATAAAATATTAAAAGTTTTCAAAGATTTTGTGATGTATATATATTCTGGACTGCAAAGAAGATGATTATCATGCATGTGTGGATTTGTGATGAACTTTGAAGAATAGATTATTATTGGATTTTATTGTCAGTATGTCCAGACAAAGTATTAAGTGACTGTTTCAGAGGTAAACTTTATGGAGGATTCGACTGTATAATTTGTTTTTAACATTCTTGATGTGCGTATTTTCAGAGTAAAATTTAATATATCGTCAATATATATATAAAATGAGTGTTTGCAAGTAAATCTTATTTGTTCGAATCACCGACGGCATGATCCATATGCATTGTTTGAACACATTATTGTCTGTAATATTTCAGAAAGTATATCTTATTAATTTTGTTATTCGGTGTTGTGGGGACAATAAAAGTACATATAAAATAGTGAGAGACAGTTACTTCGCCATTCTTTATTTACGACTAAAACACTAACTTATTGATTAAGTACTAAAATCGAGTAATAACCTAAAAATATTTAGCAACGTGTAACACTTAAAAAGACTTTCACCCTATCCAAATCAATGGATTACTATTCACAAGAAATTTATCTTTGATTAACAGAAATGGTAAAAAATTTTAAGTAAAAAATGGAAGTCGCTTGAAAGAGTTTATAAATAGTAAAAGCTAATTGATATCTTTATAGCTTATAAGTAAATGACGACTTTCATATGTTTTTGAGTATGCTAAAAACGAAAATCGCATTTAAATTTTCAGCAAATAAGTAGTTTTCCGGATTTTAAACAATGTCATTACTGATTTCTGATTGCTATCTTGTTACGCACGAGCGCTCGCTCGTGTGTGTAAACGCAATTACGAAAAACTATGCGCAAGCATGCGCGTACCAAGATGGCTACCAGCAATAACATAAGAAATGGCATTGTTAATATTCGGAAAACTACTTATTTGAGGAAAATTTGAATGCGATATTCGTTTTTAGCATACTGTAAAACTTTTATAAGTTGTCAATTTAAAGGAAAATGTTAAGCTGGAAACCAGGTAAAAATTTATCGGTTTATAAATCGCATTTGCAACAAAGAATATGTTTTGGGGGATTGAAATTTGTAAACCAACACAACGAATCTTTTCTTTTTCTCGTGCGATTAGAACATCTGAAAAATAATTATTGAAGGTCAGAGAGAATTTATATTTCTATTGCCGCCATGGCAAGTGGAAGAAAAAGAAAATGATATGAACAAAAAGATGACGTATATTGTCGAAACTAAATCAATTTAAAATAAATAAATATTTATTTTAAAAGTAATTATTGCTTCTTAAAATTAAATATTTATTTAAATTCAAATTTCAACATAACTAAATGTTAAACAAAATCACTAATCCAGATCATTTTAGCTTTTCTAAATTTCTAATGATCTTTAAATCAAAAACTGTATCGAAAGAATAACGTTCTAAGTAATTCGCAATTGTATTTTTTCGGTCGCGCACATTGAGAATTGAACCTTCAATCTTCTGGAAACTATCGCGTTTACAATTGATTTTTCGAGTAATCTAATCACTACGCCACGGTTCCATGTGTACAGTTCTAGTACTTCCCGAGTTTAATAAGATACACCTGAAAAAATAGGAGGTTACATCCACTGAAACATTGAGTATGAGAATAGTAGTCCGAAGAATCCAAATAATAAGAATAACCAATCCTCATCTAAAAACTTCAGAAAGACTTTATTTAGTGAGTAATCCGTGTTATTTACTAAACTACTTCAATCGATTACAGTTATTATCGAAACACTACAACATAAAAATAGAACAACGAGATTACAAATTAATAATACAAAACATTTATTGTGAACTGTTTAAAAACTTGTTATGCAAAGTAGACCTTTAAAAGTACGGTTTTGAGTCGATTATATGCAATACGCATAGTATTTCTAAATATTTTGTTTAATTACAGTTTTGATAGTCACATAAGAGTTATGAATCCGCATTTATTCATTAGGATAATCGTTACACTAACGTTCTTTGTAAAAAGACAACTTCCAAGTATTAAGACGACTTTCGTGATATAATATTTAAATTTGGTTGGTTGGTTGGTTAGTTGGTTGGTTGGTTGGTTGGTTGGTTGGTTGATTTTACGGCATATCACCCTTAGTAGTCATTTAATGCCGAAGTCTTCTTTTTTTAACAATTTTGGTTATATAACTAAAACGAGCGGTTGCCTTCGACCAATGCGCCACACGTCTTGAAGCCTTTTACTTGTAATGCGATTCGGCGGTGGGCTTCTCCCGGTTCACTCGCAGTTACTAAGGGAATCCTGGTTTGTTTCTTTTCCTCCGCTTAGTGATATGATTGAGTTCAGCGGCTCGTCTCGTTCTGAACTGAGGGCGTAATATTTAAAAGAGTGATAGTAAATGAAATTTGTTATGAAAATTGATTACTTTTACTTAATATATTTTAATCTTGATAACTTTGGCAATTGTAGAAGTGTGCAGCTTACCCAGTACTGACATTTTCTATGGGGGGAGCTACAAGGAGGTTCAAGGAGAGCTGAAGCATCGCGAGCAACTGATAAAGACGCAACAATGATTATGCTAAGTGGAGAGAAAATGCTGAAAATCGGGTGTCTTAGAAAAATATTGTTATAACCCCGTTTAAATAGTTAAAAGGAAAACAGAACACGGGAATAGAGTAGCAAAATGTAATCACAAGAACTTATAAAATGAACAACCTTGGTTGGTCCACGAGATACCTTACACTCTTGTCTTCTAGTATTTACTGTGTATGGATGAGTTTATTCGAAGGTGACAACGGCAGTTTCGCCACTAATTTTGCGAACAAATTTCAAACAAATTTTACAGTTCATAGGTTACCTCGGCTATATTTTGATATAAAAAATTTCAATTTTCGTTCATTAAAACAAAGGTTAAAATAAAAATTCTGGTGTTCAAAAGTCCTCAGAATTAGTAAGGAACATGGGAGACGATTACTTCTGATTGGCTGTTGGTTACCATAGCAACTTTCTCAATATTGACGCTTTCGAGATGATTTCTTTTGATTGGCTGTTGCTTACCATAGCAACTTTTTCGTCGTCGACACCTTCATAAATCATAGAAAATCATCTTATATGGGTTATATAGAGAGAGTTAACAGAAATGATGCCCTTTGCCGTCGTAGAGCTCATAATATTTCGCTTACGACATTGCCCGTTAATTCTGTTTTTCTCTTCTTTTTTTTGTTCCTTCTTTTTGTTTATTTACTTAATTACGTCTTTTATTTGTTTTTTTTTATTTAGTCAATTTAAGAAATTGGTAATAGATTTTTATGGATTGATGAACACAAAAAAAAATACTTTTTCGAAGCAAAGCCTGGAAAACTGCGAGCATGAAAAGTAAAAATAAACATGGAAAAGTACAATAACTACTTGTTAAAACTAGTAAAGAAAAACACATGATAGTAGAAATTATAATAAATGTATATATAAATATTATATATAAATAATATAAATTATTATTATATATAATTATTATATATAAATATTATATATGATTATTATATATAAATATTATATATAAATATTATATATAAATATTATATATAAATATTATATATAAATATTGCAGAATTAAGAATGTATATATAGCATTAAACTGAATTTTTAAATTCTAATATATATGTGTGTGTTTATATACTATCCATATTGCATACATATATATATACAGGCACTTAGATAGATAGATAGATAGATAGATAGATAGATAGATAGATATAGAGAAAAGATGTAAGAGAAACGGATTAAATTGAACGTTTAAAAGGGGGAACATCACAAAACGAAAAAAATAAATTTTAAAATTGATTTTCTATGGAACAGATTTTCATGAAAGTAGATTAATCAATTTTAAATCTAAATTTGATAAGATTAATATTTATACACATAGAAAGAATCATACACATATACACACGCTTATATATAAATATGCGTACGTGTTTGTATGCGCATAATAAATGTTAGTATATGTGTCGTATTCAGCTTAGCTAAATCTATTATTTTATTTTATTGTTATAAAGCTTTATCTGCACGATATTGAACCCTTCATAGGTATAGTCTGCTTTCTTGGTTCGACTTTGTTTCATAACTATATATAAAATAGCATAATGATTTTTTTCACTTTTGTCCTATTTGTGACACCTTAAAATAGATTTTTACCGACTAAAGACACATAAAAGAAGGGTCCATAAAAAATCCAACCATTTTAGGCCCCTAGCGCCGTTCTACGACTTTTAGTCTCGGGGAAGATAGCGTCTGAAAATATGAAGACAGACAGACAAATATACAGCCTTATACGGTTGGGTTTTTTTTCTTTTTTTGGGCGGCGTCTACATTATCTATCTATTTCATTAAGTTCTATTTATTTATTTATTTTATTCCTCGTTTTTATCCATTTATTTGCTTCTCGTTTTCAAATTCTTTATTTATTTATTTGTTTGCTTATTCATAAGATATATGTCTATATGGTTAAATTAACAGCCAGTGAATAGATTTACAAGCCTATTTATATGATTTAAATAAGGTGGTATACTAAGATTGATATTTTCCGCTGGGCCGCGGTGTTTGAATTAATTACAGCGGCAAGGTTTTCAAATCGTTATATAAACTTAATTTCGATGTTTGTCATTCTTTCAATGTGGTTGTTTATCTTTTCTTTATACTAGAGTATAAATATATTTCCTAGGTTTATATGCTTCGTTATGAGATAGATTTTCCAGACCATATATATATGCAAACACATAATACATATATCTGTCTATATTTGTGGAGTATTCCGCTCCCCAAATCCTTTAGTTAGTGTACTTAATTATCGTTTGAGATCAATTACGTGGTTGGTTTACTTATATAGCGTTGCTTCACGATAATACTTCCCGTATGTATATACAAACATTCTAATTACAAGCGTGCTACATCCTTAGATTACTTTAGTTTATCGTTTTCTGGTGTTTAATTATGAAGTACGCAAACTGCACTCACCTTTATCCAGTTGGTGGTAAATTGTGTTTCTGTTCGCTTAGCTTAGTACAAAACGATAGCGCTTGAGATGGTGTTGAGAGGTAAGGAGAGGATGATTCCTTCCTTAATTTACGTAAGTTATTTATGCTAGCCTATTCTTCGAAGCTTTCCGCGGGTGTACTTAATTAATAGTAATTAATTAGAGGTGCGTCGATTTTTAATAAGTACAGTCGTTAATTTGGCGTGTGTAGGGACTACTTTGTACCCTTGATTCATTTATTAATTGATTAAGATATTGGGAAAAGGGTTATGATTGGTAGCATTGCTGGTATGAGAGGATCGCTATTCGACTTTTTAACTCGTATAATATTTGCAGCTTATAGCCGATTCTACTTTTACATTTAATAATTTTTCACGGTACTTAAACCTTATGACCTAATATATATATATATATATATATATATATATATATATATATATATATACTAGCAGTTCAGCCCATAACTTAATGTGCATATATATATATAAGGGGGGTAGTGGGCGCCCGGCTTTACCCGGTCTTAAAAGACGCTAAAATATAATATTTTAATTTGTCCAGATTTCGTATTATTTTATTATTTTTTAAGATATAATTATCCACTGACACGTGCTTCGTCATCCACAACTCATCAGAGTGGCTGAATCTAGCGAGATTCGAAATCGGCACCTCGTGATAAGAAGCCTAAACCTCTATTTCGAACCTCGCTAGACAAATAAAAACATGTACGTAAAAGTGATACATTTAGTATTCCGGCGAGGTTAGCCGCGTGGTAGAGGTTTAGGCCTCTTATCACGAGGTGCCGATTTCGAATCTCCCTAGATTTTGATGAGTCGTGGACGATGAAACACTTGTCAGTGGATAATTATATTTTTAAAAATCATATATATGTGTGTGTGTGTGTGTATTTCATCTAACATACATATATATATATTGCATTATAAAACAATATATTACGTATAGATATTTTCAGTACTTACTGAAACTATGATTCATTTCAGATTAGAATTTAGTTGTAGTAAGAACTTATATTAAAATCAAGTTTCATTTCGAGCAAAAAACATTATTCTAAAAGCAGATAACCTGATGATTTACCCCGAGAATGAAGCATAAATATTTCTATGCAGCTTACTTTATATGAGCATAATTTTATAGTACTACCAATCTCTGCTCAAGCATTGAGCATTGTTTAAGTACCTAATATATTATATTGCTTCGTAATGTAATATATGTGTGCGTGTGTGGAGAGAGTGAGAAAGAGAGAGATATAGAGAGGGGGATTCCAGATGTAGCTATATAAGTAGATAGATATAAAAAGAATGTCAGTTGACCCAGGTCATACTAACCTGGGCCTGCACGTTCTCGCAAGCTGCAAACGTCACAAACATCTTTCGCGGACACACGGACACAGAGCCGTTTAAACGGTGGTTCCGACACACGGACGCAATTCGTTCGGTGCGAGAAATTTCACTTTAAGGAGAATCAGAAAGCTATTATTGGGAAATTTCGGAGACAAATTTAAAACATTGGTATTGCCCACATGTGTTTCAACTACCTGCATTTCTACGTTAATATATTTGTCTATATTTGCATATTCGAACACTTTATGTTCCGAATAGCTGAGAGAGTGGGGTTGGTTTTTTTTTTTTGGGGGGGGGGGTTACAGTACTTCTCATCAGTTTAGGCTTGCTTTTTAGTGGAAGCATCAAGTTATCAAACATTGTTTTGTTTTTTTTTTTCATTTATTTTAAAGGTTCCTATTAGATGCATAATCAAACCGAGTGAAGTTTAAACAACAAAATTAATATAATCATATTTGTACGCATTAAAATCGCTGCAAATCTATATATTAATACAACAGCGTGTGTGGTATTTTCTGTGTCACGCTTACATTCGGGTCGTTTATTTGTTATGTACTTCCATTTCTTGTCAGAAATAATTTTACCAATAATTGTTCATAAGTTTTGGTTTCGGTTTCGCTGATGACACTTAAGTCATTTATTTTTTTTATAAATAATTTTATCAAGAATTCTTCATAAGTTTCTGTTTCGGTTTCGATTATAACTGATGGCACTCCAGTAATCTATATTTTTTTATAAATAATTTTATCAAGAATTTTTCATAAGCTTTGGTTTCGGTTTCGATTATGGCTGAAGAAACTCAAGTTATATATATGCATATGTTTTTTTTATATAAGTTTTTGTTTCGGTTTCGATTCAAGCTAATGTACCCAAGTCATATGGATAGTTTTTTGTTTTGTTTTTTAAATCGTAACTTTATGATATATAAAAATCGATAGGACATTAACTCTATAATAATATATACGAAATCTGCAAGAATGAAAATATAATATTTAAGCGTACTTTATGACCGGGCTTTGCCGAGCGTTCGTGCTAGCTTAGATAAATACTTTTGCAGTTTTAACGAAAAAGCTGCAATAATATCAGAGTGTTTCCGTTACCACTGAACATCTAGAGAATGCCAACATCAATATATCATATATGAATGAGTTTTCTGTGGAATTTTCACAGGTCCCACGAGTTCTTCATTAATACGATTAAAAATTGTAGACAGGATGGAGCGGAGCAACTTATTTATTTGGAATATCAATAAATTTGAATAACCAAGTTGCTTTGCCCAGACATTTTATTTATCCTGGAAACGAGTTTTTTCAATTAACAACGCACCACCTCCAAGGAGCCAAAAGTCACTCATGGATAAATATTGATTGGGTGTTACGTATACGGTGGAACAACACCGCGCGGAATGGTGACGATGGTGATAATTTTGCAGAATTGGATTGTTTAAGAGGATGTGTCAACAAGGATTTGTTAACATTAGACTTGAAACAATCATGTTGTAGTTAGCTATTTAGCAGCTACGAGGGTTAGTTTACTGAAGACTGACAGTTTTAAGAGAAAAATATGAGCTTGTTCCTTCAAAAACTATATATACACGGTTAGCCAAAAGTAGGTAGACAGTAAAAAAAGCATTAATTTAGATATCACGTATGCGTACAACTATATGTAGTAAGACAATTATATTAATGAACATTAAATATTAATTATAAACGCGTGTTCAAACTGTGTTCCTCCTTGATTTACACCGTTTTGAAGTCTGACTCTTACACTTTGACAAACATATTCGCACAAGTCACTCTTAGCATCCTGGTCCTGGATATGACCTTAAACTATATCCGATGGTGAGGCTCTAGTTTGCGGGCTTTAGGGTGTGTGTGGCCACCCTTTAATTGCCATTGCTCCCAGGTCCACTCTGACCCGGAGTGGTAGTACCTGTTAGGGTCCCAACTGTGGGTTAAATAGAAACTGACTTGAAGAAAATTATATATTCTATTTAAAAAATTGCTCTTCAAAATCAGGTCATTTAGACCTGAAAAGGGTTGATATGCCATAAAACAAAAACAACCAACCAGCAAACCAATCTTGGCATCCCACTTTGCCTCATCCGGTATATGAGTATATATATATATATGTATATATATATATATATATATATATATATATATATATATGTATATGAATATATATATATATATACATATGTATACGCATATGATATCATTACTTATGCCAACATTATTAGCTACATGTGTGCGTATATGTTTAGTCATAACAGAGAAAATATCGTTCTATAAAATTCGGTCCAAGAGCATTCTTTTCATATATAAAAAGTTGTTCTAGCTTTTATCAGAGCGTAAAAAGAGAAACAACGAAACTACTATAAATTAGAAGGAATGGTATAAATGTGGGGGGGGAGCAGAGAGAGAGAGAGAGTGGTCAGCGGAAAGTCACAATCTATCGTTTTTACTAGCATTTAGGATTGGTATATCAATTCATCCTTTTGTTGTTCTACATTTTTTTTTAATTCCATTTTACCACCAAACAAGGCATACTGCCACTATAATTTAGGGGGCTGCAGTCGGGACTATAAGTTGCAGGAATACTATGTAGGGAGTTGAGCAGCAAGATGTCTGTTTACGTTACACTTGAACCTCTGCATGTCAGTACAGTTGGCAAAGCAGGAACCCGGAAGGGCGTTCCAAGGTCTAGCAGTTCTTGGGAATAAACTATTAGAGTGGAAAGCCTAACCCTTACATCCAGGGATCTTTATTATGTAGATTTTGCTGCTTTTTGGGTGTATCGTAAGTATTTACGTCGAGGGGGTACAAGGGTTTGTAATTCGGCAGAGCATCAACCATTAAAATACTTGTAGAACAGGCAGAGGGGTGCAACATTTCGTCGATTGGACAGAGGCGGAAGCCTAGATGACAGTTCAGAACCTATCAGGTTGGCGAGAGACTCGTAGCAAGATGCACCCGCCAAAATGTGACAACAATACTCCATACATGGGCGAAGGGTGGTCTTGTAGAGGTACAGGATACTTTTATCACACCTATTGGTAATATTATTTATTTATTTTATCTTTATTTTTACTTTTATTTTGTTTTTATTATTATTATTACTATTATTATAATTATCATCATCATTATTATAATTACCCTACTATTATTGGTATTACTACCACTTTTATAAGTAGTAAATGTCCCCTTACTCTTCCACCTTACCAACTATATGTTTCCTTAAACCTTTTGCATCAAGGTAATCGCACTCATAGGCATTGCCATCCTATCCTCCGACGCCCCCTTATATTCATAACTCCTATATCATAACAGAAGAAACTTAAAAATATTGCCGAATATTACCTAATCAATATTGCAACCTTGCATCAACCCTCCCCCACAAAAAAAAATTATAAGCGTTTTTATATTGCCATTTGCCGTTTAGTTTGCACCTGTCAAAAATACCACTCCATAGATAATAGACACCCCACAAACCGTTAAAATTTTACACCGCAGCAACAATACACCCCCAATTTTACCCTAAAACATATACCTCTTAAACTCAACACTATGTTAAAGAACATATACAATCCTATATATCATACTATATATAACAAGCTTCTCCTTTATTTATTTAGAATTCAATAAAGCTTCCCCCAACATTCTATAATTCCTCTTAATCTTTTTCCTCCCTAATGAACACTTCGCTAGACGCCGCATTTTCCCCATGCTACCTAGCACATTCTCTACTCTTCTGGTGAGAAGCATTAGGTTTCGAAATGCCCTGGCATAAAGAGCCCCTTCTATCCCCCAAATTTTGCTTATATTCCATTATTCAATAAATGATCCATTCTATATCTACCAATATATAGTTTTGTGACTTCATTTCATACTCTATCCAATAATTATTGTTGAGCTTGGCATTATCCAGATAAGTCTCCTCTTGTGGAATTGAACTCTCTCTCTCTCTCTCTCTCCCTCTCTCTCCCTCTCTCTCTTTCCCTCTCTCTCTCTTTATCTTACGCATTAAGCTATATATATATATATATACATATATATACATATATATATATATATATATATATATATATATATATATATATATATATATATATATATAGGTGTGTGTGTATGTGTGGTTTTTGTTTGGATTCTAATTTATTAAACAACCATTCTTTTGGTTTTTAACGTGTTCTTTCTTTTATTTAGCAATTTATTCTGTTATTGTATTGAAATTGTTTTTCTTTTTTCGGTTTTATTCTATGAGACTGAAATTGTAATTTAGGAATCGATATTGTTTTGTTTTTTTTTTGGGGGGGGGGCTATTTGAATCTTGTAACTTATTTGATAATGTGCTTAAATATCGACAACCTGTGTCATTCCTCGTATATGTAGATGATATAATTTTCAATCCAAACCACTTTTTTTATATATTATATATGTTATAGCTAAATATATGGATGCTATATCGTCAATATTAGTTTTTAATTCGTGAGTAAAGTTATTTGTATTGTTCATATCATTGACACAATTACTTAATCTACTGTCGTTCATATATATTCTCGATTTATATATTCTTACGTTCCTAGTGTATTGGTAGGGCTAGGACAACAGCATATTCTTTTCATCGTTTTGACTCTCGAGTATGTATCGTTTGATATCTTATATGCTTTTATATAGAATCATGTGTTTCTCGGTTAAATAACTGTGTCTAACTGTGTCAGATATATACTAGAGAGTCAAAACAATGATAAGAATATTCTGTTATCATAGCCCTATTTATTAGTAATAATATGTTGCTTTAACAGCCATGTATAACTGATCATTTAATGCTAAGTCATTTACATACAAAATCATTGAACATGCAAATAAAGTAACTATCTATTAGTTAAAATATATAACAAACACTGACACATATACACGTGAACATAAACGTATATAAATACATCCGTTCATATAGATAATGGGTGTTCAAAGACACGGTAATCACTATTTCGTTTTTATCTAATTTTTAGAGACACGGATGGATATTATTTGATACTAGCTGTGGGTTGCCCGTCGTTGTCCAATCATAAAAAATTTGTGGCAGGGCTGGAGGGTCGACGTTGCCCGCTCTTAAAGTCCGCTTAAATATGATATTTTAATTTATAAAAAAAAAATTGTGACGTATGGGGTGGGGCGTTGCGCAGGTCGTTAAATTCGCTTAAATATGATATTTTAATTTAAAAAAAACACTTGTGACTTAAGTGCCATTAGCTAGAATAGAAACCGGAAGCAAAATTTGTAAGCAATAAATGGAGACAGACAGACAGACAGACAGACAGATAGTCGTGAAATAATAAATAGAAGAAATGAAGGGGGTAAGTCCACTTTTACTTAAAAAACAAAAGAAATACGGTTAAAAACACGAAAATGCTGCGTAACGGTGTAAAACTGATGGAAACATAAACACAAAAAGAAAACGAAGGATAAGATCTGAAATGGAACACGTACATCAAGTCTGTTGTCAAGGTCGCTGGAAAGAGGTGGGATCCTTCTACCGCTCCAGAAGATATCTCACTACTGATGCAATTCTCTATCTATATAAAAGCCAAGTACGTCCAAGGATGGAATACTGCTGCCATATCTGGGCAGGAGCTTCTAAAAACAGCCTATCCTGCATTGACAGAGTACAAAATAGACTTCGTGGCTTAGTGAGGGCTGCCCTTTACTCTACCCTGCAACCTCTCTGCCACAGAAGAGACGTTGCGAGTCTATCCTTGTTTTATCGTTATTTCCATGGCAGGTGCTCGTCTGAACTCCAATCTTTGGTTCCCCCCTCGCCAATCTTTCACGAAAAACACCCGTCTAGCTGAATCCACTGTGAAAATTTTCCCCCACTCTTTATCTGTGCCTAAATCAAAACGTGGATTCCATGAACAAAGCTTCTTTCTTAGAACTGCACGCCTGTGGAACTCTGTTCCGTCTGCCTGCTTCCCACCTGACTACAACTTGGATGTTTTCAAGTCCAACGTTAACAAATTCCTAATGAACCACCCCCTTAATTAAACACTTCATCAAATCTCCACACTAACGTACTGTACTTGCAATAACCCTTATCCCTGAGTGGTTTCCGGGCCTTGATAAGTGGTGACCACCGTGTAAAAAAAAGGTAAGAAAAAACTTACTTATCGTGTTATAAAAAATGACGCGTACAGCAAAATATAAGACCGTTAGCGAGTATGTTATTTACAGAACTACAATGATACATATTTTAAGAATTTTTAAAACGTAAGAACGAACCGACTATTCGTGCAAGCGCAGTTTGCAAACAGCGTCGAAAATAACATTTTTATCGGACCCCTCCCTTAAAACAAAACGACATTTCTACGCATGATAATTGTCGATTTTTTTCCAATTTGTTGATATTATGTGTCCGAGGATTCGCTCTTTCTAACGGTTTGTACCTGTTCGATGCGGATGACAAAAATTTTTAGCGGACATACGAACACACACATTCAGACATTTACTCTTTACACAATAGAAGAGTAGCAGGGAGTACACGTGCGAGCGCAAAAAAGTAGTAAGCAGGTAGGCAGGCTCGAACCTGTAACGCTAAAAGGAAAAGGACCTGAAAAAAAAGCGAACGCTTTAATCACCGCGCCTACCACGATATACAACGTCGCCGCCGTTAAAATTAAGCTTATTAATTGCAAGGCGTATGGTGAGTTTGCAAAAATCTCGACGAAGAAAGTGCCCTCCTCCTTGTAAATAAACAGCCCAATTGACTGTGAAAAAATGTTTTTGGCCAATTTTTGGATATTTGTCGGCCGAGAAACTGAGCTTTAAAACGATATGAATTTTGTCAGTGTTGGTCGCGTGTGGCGAAAGTTTTAGTGAGATATACAAGCATACACACTAGCAGACGTTTGAGATTTATATTATAGATAAAAAACGTAAACCAAATAGTTATTTTTACTTACTCTATTACACAATTAACAACGCTGTTATTATATACACACTTACCGTACTCACCTTATTAAAGTTTGGAAATCCTTGATCCATTAAAAAGTGGCTAGTTAATTTTAATGCATCTATAACCAAATTACTCTCTTTCCATCATCAACGCAATTGAAACGAACGTCTTTCTTCTTGGGAACACTCTCCTCTTGGGGAGGCTCCATGTTTTGACAAGCTTTTGCGCTTGACCTTCACTCTTTATCTGAAATGGAACACATACATCAAATCCGTTGCCAATTTCGCTGGAAAAATGATTGTATCTTTCTACCGCTCGAGTAGAATTTCTCTGTAGCCTGTCGATCTGGAATCTCTGAATATTAAAAGTGCGACCTTTGTGCTCCAGAATTAATTTTTCTACCTAGTCACCAACATTCTCAATGCACTTTTCCCAGGAATCCATGACGTATCTCTTCTTCTGATGCACGTCCATAACAGAGATTTTTTTTAGAATCTCATACCGTTAATATCTGCAATAGAGAAATGGAACTTGTAGGTAACGAATTCAGAAGTTCAGTTATAATAACAATGTAATTTGTGGTCCCCTTTTGATCTATTCGGGCGGATAAAAACTGAGAGGCATTACATTCGGAATTCCTTTAGTAATTTGCAGAATAAAATGACTATTTCAAGCAGTGTTTCATATAGTGATCATATATGGTTTTAAGATATTAAACCTTTGTTTTGCAATCATTTGCCATAGGAAGAATGGGCCTTTATGGGATATCTGCCTTGAAGGTTTGGGTAGTCCATGGAAACTTTGGTGAATAGAACCGGGGAGTGTGATTTTTATATTGGATAGTAATACACCAATTGTTTCTAGAATTTAGTGTCAAATGAAACTGTTCCATGATAGCTGAGACAGGGCAATAATTTTTCTTCTGGGAAGGGGTAAAAACTTGTTTTTTGTAATGCTTCATATGCCTCCCAAATCCAAGGCTGTCAATAGGGGATTCTCTAGGGGTTTCCAGACTTTTTTCTCTGCTCACTTATTAAGTTATTTTCATTTTGTTCATTATATTTTTCTTGAAAGTGTTACATAAACTTCATTTTAAACAAAATTACTTCCAGGTCAGTGGAGGCGAAATCCTTCACGACTGAGACAATTTTTATTTTTGTTCCTTTTCTCCACATTAAAAAACGACCCTGGTGTCTAACTCTGTACTGTGGGAGGCATTGTAAATAGGACCAATCATAAACAAACTCTAAGGCAATAAATCAGCAATAGAATAGGACACCTGGTAAATATTATATGTTACATGAAATAGTGCTCAATGTAACAGGTGCGTGCAATACGGCAGTAAGCCACTTGTAATGTGATAGATGATGGATCCAAATGTAAGCAATGATCTAAATACAGCTGTTATGTGTTATAATAAAATTTTACTCTTATAAAGTCTTATATTAAGTCGAGCAGTTCTCAATACCCAAGATAAAATATATATTAGAGCTGAAAGATTTAAAAAGATACAGACAAAAAGCAAGGATAGAATTAAAGAATAGAGGTAAAAAGAAAGATTTAATTGTTTACGCTTTTCTATCTAACATTTTTTATGGTTTATATCAGATTTAATCATTTTTTGTAACAAACAAATATTTTCTCACCGAATGAAAACTAATTTCAACTTGTTACAGTCATGCAAAAGCATATTATTTTTTTTATTTAGATTCAAAACTGCGATACAAATTAGAAAACATTTCTTGAAAGGTATTAACCTTAAAAATTAACGTACAATATTTAATTTGAAATTTATAAATTTGAAAATGTATTTATTGAGATTGTCGGACTGACTTCCTCATCTTGGTTGTTATAGTCACTAGGACATATGGCCGAGTTGTCCTAAACGTTGTATTAAAGTTTACGGTTACCCAAAGGTGCTGAGTTCAATCCTGAATGAAGGCAGTGAAAAGTAACATTCAAAACAGAGAATCAGCAACTATGTCCCAGAGCCTAGCTGGAGTCCGAACACGATACCCCTGTAAAGGGTTGGGTTCGAGACTCCTAACAAACGGTTTCCCAGTTCGATACAAAACACCTGATGAAGGCTGGAGGGCAAAACGACCGAAACGTTGTGACTATAAAACCAAGATGAGGAAGTCAGTCCGACAATCTCAATAAATGAAAACATCTCATCTCAAAAATAATTTTCTCGGAGACTGCCAGGACTATCTGGCTAGAATTTGTATGAACATTTGTTATGATAATGTGCAAGGGACTAATATTATGGTATTTGTTCAATGCACAGTTAGGAAAAAATAGTGATATATATGGATATTAATAATGTTAATATGTTAATGCCAAAGATGAGAAAATAATTAACCATATTCAATCAATTTGGTATAAAACAATTATTCTACGTACACGGACTATAATTGTTGTCCGTTTTAAGGAGCTTAAGCATCTAGTATATATAAATCGATTATATATACATACACACACACACACACACACATATATATATATATATATATATATATATATATATATATATATATATATATATATATATCCGCTTATCTTGACATTGTTTCCAGTCGTACTGAACTTCTCTTGGCCATTGACTCAAGTAGTGCCGATTCAGGGGATTACACAACCCTTGCCAATCAATTACACGCGCAGCTGCCCTTGCCCCCTTTGTTTTTTGTAGACTGAACGGAGGCATCGAGATATATATATATATATATATATATATACATATATATATACATATATATATACATATATATAATAGTTTTCTTCTGCAATAGTCAAACATATTTATCTTGATATTTAATTTATTTTATTGTTTAATACGATTAGATTACTGTCCAGACTACAACTTATTTGAACTTGCAACATCACCTGATTAGTTATAACTAGTTGACTGAAACATACCCATCATTGGATGTTTTAGCTCCGAATTATATTAGTTTAAAATAGTATGTATATATATATATATATATATATATATATATATATATATATATATATATAAGGGGGTAGTAACCAAGAATGTGTATTTTTTAACATTTTTTTATTATTCCGTGTCTTGGTTTTTCATTGAGAATTACGTTTTGATCATTGTAATAATGTTTTTAAAATCATTGAAATCGTTTTTAACGCGTTTCAGACGTTCTGTGAAGCGTCCTCGTCAGAAATTATTTTCAAATCAGAACGTACGAAACGCGTTAAAAACGATTTCAATGATTTAAAAACATTATTACAATGATCAAAACGTAATTCTCAATGAAAAACCAAGACACGGAATAATAAAATAATGTTAAAAAATACACATTGTTGGTGACTACCCCCTTATTTAAATATACATCTTTCTTTCGTTGGAATTTCTTAACCCATTTTATATATATATATATATATATATATATATATATATATATATATATATATATATTAGTGTTAGGATGATCAATCGAGACGGGAATCGGGAATCTAAAAGATCAGAACCGTGTATGGTATCGGAATCGGTATCGGAATCGGTATCGGAATCGGTATCGGAATCGGAAAAGTAAATGCCTATTTTCTAATGCCAAAAACAATTCCTTTTAATTATCTTTCTTCTTTTTTTTGTTAAAAATAAAATCTTTCACTGCTGATAGCTATATTAAAATAATAGATATCTATTGATTTTAAACTACAGTAAAGCTAAAAGTTTTAAATCATTCCCACAAGATTTTTTTTTAACGTTTGAGAAAATATATGCACATATTACATGTGCTTTTACGGTAATCGTGGAAGAAATAATAATTTTATCGGAAATATTTAAAGATTTATAAAGAAATCGGTAACTTAGTACGGAATTGGCAATTGCCTCGGAATCAGGAAAAATATTGAAATCGTCGCATTAAATATATATATATATATATATATATATATATATAAAATATATATATACATATATGTATATATATTTATATATAAATATATACATATATACATATATATATATATATATATATATATATATATATATATATATATATATGACTAATTTATTTAATCACATAAATTAATATATAAAAATATAATTTTGGCGGAAATTTTCAGTATTTACTTAAACAGTGCTCGATATATTGGTAGAGCTGGGTAGTAAGTTATGAAAATATATATCGTAATTAGGTTATACAGAATTTTCCACGTTTCATTCTCGTGATAATTTATCAGGCTTAAAAGCTTATAAGCCTAACGAATTCTCACGAGTATGAAACGCTGAATATTCTTTGTAGCTTAATTGCCATAGTTATTTTCATAACTTACTATATATATATATATATATATGTATTTGTACATATATTTAGTAATTTTTTCATATATATATATATATATATATATATGAATTGATAAATTTTATAAGTGTGCGTATGTATGTAACCTTGTCACCTGCGACATCGCATAAATAGGATTATACAAAAAATACAAAAAAGGTAAAGAAAATATTTAAAACATATAATTTATAGAAATGTTTTCGTCAAAACTTTAATGAAAGAATTAATGTCCCACACATTATATGTGTGTGTGTGTGTGTGTGTGTGTGTGTGTGTGTGTGTGTGTGTGTGTGTGTGTGCGTAGAGAGAGAGAGAGAGAGAGAGAGAGAGAGAGAAAGTGAGAGGGTTAGGGGAAAAGGATATAGGGAAAGGGAGATGGATGTATACACACATGAATGGGTAAGTTTTACCGGGGTTGAAAGAAATTAATAAGAATATCCATTTGATGATATATCTTTAATCAGAAAATTTAACGCAAATTGGGAGAGATCGGTTCCATGCGAAATGTCTGCTAGAGGCATCTGTCCACTTTGGTATAATATATGTTTAATGCAAAGCTCATTAGAAATTTATTATTCGAAACACATTTCGCAATATTTATTTATGTATCCGAGATTCTAAGTTACACATCTGCCAGGGTTTGAAATAGCGTGTACATCTATGGGGTGCATACGCAATTATAAATATATATTCCATAGGATTTACATTTATATATATATATATATATATATATATATATATATATATATATATATAGAGAGAGAGAGAGAGAGAGAGAGAGAGAGAGATAGACAGACAGACAGAGAGACAGACAGAGAGACAGAGAGACAGAGAGACTGAGAGAAAGAGAGAGAGAAGGGGAAGAGGAGAGAAAGAAAGTGGAAGAAAGAACGATTCATATATATATATATATATATATATATATATATATAAGTATATATTAATTAAGCTCAAATGTATTGAGCTAAAAACTAACATCTTTTAAACTCTTTTAAAATTGCTCACTATTTCGTAAATAAAATTAAGTAAATTCAAGTAAAACGAAAGAGCGCCAAATTATATAAAACTTTTTTTTTTAATTCATTCGTAGATCAATCTACGTTTTGACGACGAAGACAATCCTTGAACCCCTGACGAGACAATTAACGTCGTCGAAATCCGCCTTGTGACATTTTGACATTTTTTTTACACAGGCATCACCGCATTATCAAGGCCAATAGGCCACTCGAGGATAAGGGTTAAAAAGTGTACTGTAGTTAATTGGACAATATAGTAATCGTTAGTAATAGAAATTCGGGAAATTTGTTAACAAGTAGAACGGCTCATTAAGAACTTGTTTACGTTAGACTTGAAGACAACCATATTGTAGTGAGCTGGAAAGCAGGAAAACGGAAGACAATTCCACAGGCGTGCAGTTCTAAGAAACTTTGTTCATGGAATCTATGTTTAGGTTTAGGCACAGATAATGAGTGGGGGAAATTATTGATTGTGTTTTCAGCTAGACGAGTGTTTCTTGTGAAAGTTTGGCGAGGGGGGACCATAGATTGAAGCTCAGCCGAAATCTTTCCATGAAAATAACGATACAGCAGAGACAAAGTCGCAACATCTCTTCTGTGAGATAGAGGTTGCAGGGAAAAGAAAAGGACATCTCCTACGAGGCTACGAAGTCTATTTTGAACCTTATCAAGGCAGGCCAAGTCCTTTCTAGCAGCTCCTGCCCAGATGTTGCAACAGTATTCCATCCTTGAACATACCTGGCTCTTATATAGATAGAGAATTATATCAGCAGTGAGATATCTACTGGATCGATAGAAAGATCCCACCATTTTTCCAGCGGCCTTGGAAACAGATTTGATATACGGGTTCTATTTAAGATCAGTAGTAAAGGTCAAGCCAAGAAGCTTGTTAAAACCTGAGGCCTCCTCAAGACGAGAACCATTCATTTCAATTGATGCCAGATGAGGACAGAACGTTTATGATGTAAAGATAGAAGGTTGGTTTTAGATGCATTAAAAGTAACCAGCCACTTTTATTTTTATTGTGTTATTGATAGAAGCTTGGTGTTAGATGAATAGAATAAACTAACACCTGAGAAATTTCAAAAGCACAAAAAAATCAAACATTAAGTAATTACAAAATGTTGAGACAAACAGATTATGATGTATTAAAATAGACTCAATCAATAAGATTCATCACACTCAATGACAGCAATTGAACCTAGACTAATATAAAAAGAGTAATATTAGAACTACGCGTATAAAGCAAGGGAGATTAATGCTTAGGAATTTCGAAAATGTTATGAATCGATAAATATGAGCAAAACCGAGTTATGTCCCTTATACCGTAAAAATATACTGAATGAAACAGAATAGTAAAGATTAAAAAATAAAAATAAAAATTTATATTAAAATCAGACTTGAATCTCGTCAGCATAAAATAAAGCCAAACTCTTTGCCAAGAACTATGCAGCCAATTCTACCCTTAACGACTAATGCCGTTAACCCCCAGCATTTCCTCCTGTCACTGAAAACATGCTATGCGACATAAAAATAACTGTACGTGATGTTGCCAAGCTAATCAAAAACCTCGATCCCAGTAAAGCAACTGGCCCTGACGGCATTCCAATTACAGTGCTCAAAAACTTCGACAAGAACTAGCGCCCATACTTACAAAGTTATCTAAGCGTTGTCTTTGCTTCCCAACCCCATGGAAAATCTCATCATTATGCCCTATATTTAAGAATTCAGGTGATCGTTCATCTCCCTCTCAGTACAGGCCAATAAGTCTCCTGTGCGCCATGAGTAAGTTGCTGGAATCTGAGTTAAATAGAGAAATAGTCAACCATCTCAGCGAAAATAACGTCCTTAGTGACATGCAATATGGTTTCCGTTCTGCTAGATATACAGCAGACGTACTTACAGTTATATCTCATAGGATTAGCGAATTACTCGATGGAGGCTTCCCCTCCAGGGCAATTGCTCTTGACATATCAAAGGCCTTTGGTAAGGTATGCCACAAGGATCTACTCAACAAGCTCTCCAGCTATATCATAGCTGGAAATGACTTCTCAATCATTAAATCATTTCTCTTTGATAGGTTCATAAGAGTAGTCGTCGACGGACAGAAAACAGAAGCTCTCGGTATTAATGCTAGGGCCCAACTCTCTTCTTGATCTACATCAATGATCTTCCAAATCACATTCTTACATCATTCGTAGACATTTATGCTGACAACACCACCATCTATGGCAGCACATCAAAGACAATAAACGACCGAGGTCTCTTTGATTCTCTCTCCTCTGATCGTGGTACAATGGGAAATGTGGTTGGTTACTTCTAACGCATCTAAAACCAAGCTTTTATCTTTACATCATTAACGCTCTGATCCCCATCTGACATCAATTGCAATGAATGGCTCTCGTCTTGGGGAAGGCTTCATGTTTTGATATGCCTGACTTTTACACCCGATCTGAAATGGAACACGTATATCAAATCCGTTGCCAAGACCGCTGGGAAAATGGTAGGATCCTTCTATCGCTCTAGTACATATGTCACTCCTAATATAAGTCTCTACCTATATAAAAGCCAGGTACGGCCAATGATGGAGTACTGTTGCTACATCTGACCTGGAGCTGCTAGAAGCAGCTTATCCTGCATTGACAATGTTCAAAACAGACTTCGTAGCTTAGTGGGCGTTGCCCTTTTCTCTTCCCTGCAACCTTTTTCCCACAGAAGAGACGTTGCGAGCTTGTCTCTGCTTTATCGTTTGATTTTGTTTTTTTTTCATGGCAGGTCCGCGGCTGAGCTTCAATCCATGGTCCCCCCTTGACAAACTTTCACAAAAAACACTCGTCTAGTCAAAACCACCACCAGTAGTTTCCCACATTCTTTATCTGTGCCTAGATCTAAACGTAGATTCCATGAGCAGAGCTTCTTTCTTAGAACTGTACGCCTCGGCACTCTCTTCCTTTGGTCTGCTTCCCAGGTGACTACAATTTGATTGTCTTCGAGTCCAATGTAAACAAGTTCTTTATTGACCGTACCGCTATATAATCCACCTTACAAAAATCCCAATACTTATGTTAAAAACGCTATAATCACATTGACTAATGTATACCTATTAACCCTTATCCTCGAGTGGCCTCCTGGCACTAGTAAGTGGTGGTTCCTTTGTAAAAATAAAAGATTGTAAAACATTCAAATTACCTACATAACAAAAATGAGGTGAAGATAAATTTTAATTTATATTATTTTAAAAAAACTTTTTTAATTATAATTTTTCTTAAGGAATGAAATGTGAAGGAAAAAACATCAACAAATATACCGTAACATGTGAATAAAAATCTACACAAAACTGAGGTAAATTGAGATAAGAATAGTAGATACATAAATAAATTTTAAGGTGTGGAATGAATCAAGACAATAAATAAATCAGAGAGGAAAAAATAATTAGAATTAGAAAAAGCATTAAAAGATTAAAATTAAATTAAAGAAATTATACGACACTTACTAAATTCGAAAGCAATCAAAAATAAATATATAAAAAAAAATGACGAGAAAGAGATGAGGCTAACAGCTTTATCCGTTTAAATAAGGATTGTGAATATATTTATATATGTATCACAAATGTATTTTAGTGTCTGAAGAGTAACTATTTTTGGAATATTTTTAAATGATATAATGTTTAAACGTGTCCAAATAGTTATGAAACAATTGTAACACATAAGGAAATACATCATATGATGATTTTATTTCATATTTTGTTGTCTTGATTATGAAAACTTATAATCATGAAGCTTAATTTATTGAGTCAATCAATGCTGACTTATATTTATCTGGTATATGAACATCACCACCCGATAATTTATTATACCATACCTGTTCACATTGAACTGATGTCTTCAAGTCCAATATAAACAAGTTCCTGGTTAACCGCCCCTTAAGTAAAACTCTTTATCAAATCTCCATTACTAACGATTACTACGATACTTTCCCATTGATTACTGTACACACAATAACCCTTATCCATGAGTGGCCTCTGGGTCTTGATAAGTGGTGACTTCCATGTAAAATATATATCTCTATATATATATATTAGTGATTTCAGTATTTTCCCGTGTTACATATATATATATATATATATATAGAGAGAGAGAGAGAGAGAGAGAGAGAGAGAGTGAGAGTGATATATATATATATATATATATATATATATATATATATATATATATATATATATATATACTAGCAAAAGTACCCGTCGTTGACTGGGTTCAAAAACAGCCTACAGAAAATGGATTCTGATTTATGAAAGTATGATAGGTTATGTAAAAGAAGGGTTGTAAAGAGATAGCTTCGAATTTAGGGGTATCTAAACGAAAGCAAAATATAATGAAAGTAAAAATAAAATAGATAAACCCCATAATTTATTATACCATATCTGTGCACACTGAAGCACGTATCACAATATACTGTGTTGATCTATATTAAAAAAAAACCTTGTTAAACTTTGTGACATATTTCCATTCTATGGAGGTCAGGCGCGAACGAACTTCAAACTGAAACATAATTATCAAAGTATACTTACGCAGATAGATATGAAAAGTCTTTATTAAAGTTTGTGCCTATTTCCATTCCATGGAGGTCAGGCGCGAACGCAGACCCCACAATTTCGTTATACCATCCCTATTTAAGTTAAAACATACTTATCAAAGTATTATTATGTACATCTATATCAAAAATACTTGTAAACGTTTTTTTTTAATTTTTTATTTTTTATTTCCATACTTTGTGGACCAAGCGCGAACCCAGACCCAACAATGTTAATGAATCATCATTATGCCAGATCAAACATACCCATTCATGTGTCTCGATACATCTTCTATCATTATATGTAAACAGATTTTTAAAATAATCAACCATATAGGAGCCAATTCGTTACCATACACACACACAAACACACGCACACACATACACACACACATACACACACTCATACACGTAGGTTTTTTTTGTTGATTTTTTATAAAATATATATATGTGTATGTGTGTGAGATGTCTATATATATATATATATATATACATAAAGAGCGTACGTTTGTATGTGAATGTTTTATTACAAGTAATTGTTTAGTATTTACCTTCTAATGTGATCTTCTGCACTAGCAAATATTGATTATAATCTTCCAATAGATTAAAGGAAATTCTAAATTGATATTTTAATGGTGTTACTCTCATTACGATGAGACCTTTCGGCTATATCATTAACCATTGCCAAAGGAATAATAATAATAATAATAATAATAATAATAATAATAATAATAATAATAATAATAATAATAGCTGTATTTATAAAGGTGTGATGTGATAGTTAATCAATACCCATAGATATGTATATATACATACGAGAAATATATGACCCGTTGTATTAGCCATTGAGCTCGGGCTTAATCGTTTTAATCAGGTAAATATAAGTTTGCTAATCAGGGTCAATATGACGACTAAGTAACAATTTTTTTGTCCCTTTCACACACACACACACACACACACGCACACGCACACACATTCTCTCCCTATATAAACTGGTATATGTACATATGATGATTGCAACGCTTTTTCAGAGGCGTGCCACTCTTTCAGTCACTAAAAGTCCATGTGCCCGAAGATGACATTTTAGTCTTGACAGCGACTTGCACACCCTCAAGCAAACATGACACTGAGGGTGGTCATTGGTATACATACTTATATATGATGATTGCTGAATCTTTCCATTGAGTTCTCCCAATCTCGTGATCGATGCCATTTCAAATGACTCCGCACTCCCGCCGCAGATTTGGACACATTGAAGCAGATGTTACATACATATATACGCATACATACACGTACATACATATATACATACACATACATACATATACAAACACACACAGCCATACACATATACATACATATACATACACATATATACATACACTCATACATATACGTACACATATATACATACACACACATATACATACACATATATATGGATATATACACATACATACATATACATTGTACATACATATATACACATATACATTCACATATACATGCATATATATTTACACATACATATACATACACATGTACATATATGAATATACATACATATATACATATATAAATATACACACACATATACATATATAAATATACGTACACGTACATCCATATATGCATACACACGTACATCCATATATGCATATGATGATAGCATATTAGTTATTACATACTTCCAGCCTGTCAGGCCTGCTTGCGTCACAACTTTCCGATCGCCACAGAACTTTTTTCTTTATATATATATATGCGTACCTGTTCTCTCGCGCTCCCTTTCTCTCTTGCTTTACATTTTTTCTTCAAACCAATTAAGGGTTAGATAGTATTAGTTCCCATAGCGTTATCATATTTTGTTCTTAATGAACTATTTCATTCGTTTTATTTTTGTACATTCGACTTTAACAGAGTGATAGTAACCGTGACGAAAACGTAAGGTATTTGAGACGTACAGAATAACAGTCGGGCGAATAATTAGGTCTGTCAGAAACTTTGTAAAAAATATTGAATAATTCGACCCCCCTGTTTTCCAAGCTTATAAATACTCGAAAAATGTAATTCAACCCCTATTTTTTTCAATTAAAGGATCAAGGATCAAGGTTTCATTTAAAAAAAAAAAGCAAAAACTGAAAAAACAACGTGATTTAAAAAAAGGTTTTAACTTTCGAACTTTACAGGTAAATTTCTAAAAAACACTACTTTTTTATTTTAAATTTGAATATATTATTTATTGATCTTTTATCTTCAATTTGTAATATATAAAACTTTGGCGAGTAAATTAATTATTTACTTTTTAATAGACGTTTCAAAATGGGGGCGTGAATTAATTCGACCCCTTTCTTTCCAAGCTTATAACTATTCGAAAATGTAAGTTCAACCCTAATTTTTTTCAATTAAAGGAGCAAGGACCAAAGTTTCATTTAAAAAAAAACAACCTGGTTTAAAAAAAAAAGGTTTTAAACTTCGGACTTTAAGGGTAAATTTCTAAAAAAACACTACTTTTTTTATTTTAAATTTGAATATATTATTTATTGATCTTTTATCTTAAATTTGTGATATATAAAACTTTATTGAGTAAATTAAATATTTACTTTTTAATAGACATTTCAAAATGGGGGGGCGTGAATTAATTCGACCCCCTTTCTTTCCAAGCTTATAACTACTCGAAAAATGTAATTCAACCGCTATTTTTTTCAATTAAAGGAGCAAGGACCAAGGTTTCATTTAAAAAAAACCCAACAAACAACGTGGTTTAAAAAAAAAGGTTTTAAACTTCGGACTTTACAGTTAAATTTCTAAAAAAAATACCTACTTTTTTGTTTTAAATTTAAATATATTATTTATTGATCTTTTATCTTCAATTTGTGATATATATATAACTTTGGTGAGTAAATTAATTATTAACTTTTTAATAGACATTTCAAAATGGGGGGGTGAATTAAAAAAACGTTCGCCTAAAATATTATATTCACTTTATTGAATAGATCATAAAATTTCACATTGACCCTGAAAATATCGTAAAAATAGAATCAATAAAAAAATTTTGATAGATTTTTAAATTTTAAAAAATTGAAAAATACTGAACTCGTAAAATTCGATTAATTTCATTACTGTTTTTAAAAAAATAAAAAAAATAATATTTTTATTACTTTTTATACAACTTTAATAGTTTAATTTGGAATTATAATCAATAAAGAAAATAAACAACCTACTTTTAAAAGAGAAATTACGAGCTTTTTTATATTTTATTCGCAGTTTCGTGTTAGGGGTGTCAAAAAGTCCTACAAAAATTCTGATACACCTAGCGAATATTATGCAACCAGTAAGAGTGAAAGTGATAGATGTAAAGTAAGAGCTAATAAAAATAACTAAAATAAAATTATTTTCAACGAAACGAAATCTCAAAAGAGACGAATATTCTGGAATTTATTCTGTGTGAATTAAATACCTAGGAAAAAGCCGTAAAGAAAGAAACGTTTATAAATTCTGCTTTAATATACTACATGTATATGTATATATATAATATACTACATGTATATGTATATATAATATACTACATGCATATGTATATATATATATATATATATATATATATATATATATATACACGGTCACGCATACATACATATATACACATACATACACATAAACGCATATATACAAATATATATACATACACATACAGACACATACAAATACACACGTCCATACACATATAAAAAATGAAGGTGAAACACGCCTTGGCTTCCTGTTTGTTGGAATCTCTGGCTCATGTGAGCTGCGATGTTTTTTGACTGGAAATAATTATATCATCTCACATTCTCAAAATTACAACAGCGAAATAGTACTGTATGCAGATAACTGTCATGCTCCTAATCTTAGGTTGAGCATATTGGGAAGTGATATACAAATTACCATTAGCGTATGAAGCGATGCTCTTTGTGTAAACAAATTGAGCTTAGGTATTTGGACAATGTCAAAATTTGTTTATTCACTGCCGCAATAGCGCAACGGTTAGAAGCTCCGACTCGGGCGATCGGATTTCGATCCTAGCTCCAGGTAGCCACACTAATGAGCTGTGAAACAGCGAAACAGTACTGTGTGTGGATGACTATAATGCTCCCTGCCTTAGATTGAGCATATTTGGAAGTGATATATGAATATATTAATGAATCTTGCTTTCCTGACTGTTGGAAAACTGCTTTTGTGATACCAGTTTTCCAGAATACTGACGAAAGAACTAACCCATAAAATTATCGCTCATTAGCTCCTCCCACTTTTCGCCAGATTATTTGAGTCCATAATTAACCAAGCTCTAGTCTAGATGCTAAACTTCTGACCGATCAACAATATGGATTTAGGCAAGCCCGCTCCACAGCAGATATCCTAACTGTAATCTCTGGACATATATACCATCCAGGATAGAGCGATAGCTCTAGATATATCTAAGACTTTTGACAGGGCATGGCATGAAGGTCTTTTCAGGAAAATGAGATCATATGGTACCACGGGACGGATACTTAATATAATTAAATCCTTCTTAGATAATAGAAAAGTCCAGGTTGTCCTCGATGGTCGTACATCTAAACAATATGATATAAATGCGGGAGTGCCTCGGGGGTCTATCCTTGAACCTCTATTATTCTTAATGTTCGTAAATAACCTCCCTGACGAAATTACGCTTTATAATAGGCACGACAGGAAAACAAATGAACAAATATCTAAGGAAATGGCAGAAACACGAGAGGATTAGCCTGGAATGAGGACTAAGATGGATGGTCACGTTCAGTTCTGCCAAGATTAAACTTGTTTCCCTCAATAATTACAAGAAACCTTCTCTACCACCAATAGCAATGGCCAAAGACTCATTATCTTAAAGTACTTCTTTAAACTCCTCGGCCTAAGGTTCACAGGAAACATGAGTTGGAACAATTATATTGAGAGCATTGCCAGGACTGCTGCGAAGAAGGTAGGCTCTCTCTACCGTGCTAGAAAGCTACTAACGCCCGAAAGTTTCGTATACCTCTATAAGGCCACTATTCGCATATGTATGGAGTATTATTGGCATATTTGAGCTGGTTCATCTGCTGCTTGTCTCTCGCTCCTGGACACGGTTCAAAGGAGAGTCGTCAACCTGATAGGCCCTGAACTGTCATCTAAGCTTCAGCCTCTGTCCCATCGACGAAATGTTGCATCCCTCTGCCTGTTCTACAAGTATTTTAATGGTGAATGCTCTGACGAACTGCAAGCACTCGACGTAAATACCCCCGACAAACCCGACAAGCAGTTAAATCTCACCCCTACACAGTAGAGAACCTTAGATGTAAGATAGTTTTCTAACCCCAGTAGTGTCTTCCCCAGAACTGCTAGACTTTAGAATTCCATTCCGGGTCCCTGCTTTTTTAACTGTACTGACATGCAGAAGTTCAAGTGTAATGTGAACAGACATCTTTCTGCTCAACTCCCCACATAGTGCCCCTGTTTCTTATGTCCCTGATAGTAGCCCACTATATCAAAGTGGCAATTTGCCTTATTTGACGTGAAAATGTAATTTAAAAAAAACATTGGCTAAAAACATTAATTTCTTCATCTTCAACTGGGTTCATCTGGGCACTTTTTTACAAGGAGGAGTCGCTTTTTTCGCCGATATTTTCGAAAGTCATCCAGTCTTTTCGATTGACTAGCCTTAATTTAAACCTTCGCCACTTCCAGTTTGGCGGTGGACACAACGGCAAAGACGTCACGTTTTAGTTTTTTTTGGGGGGGTCACGTTCTTTTTCTCCTTCGCGTTATAGGTTCGAGTCTCCCTGCTTACTATCATTTCTTTTTTTGATTTATTTATTTTGCTCAACACACACCTTCAAACATCCGGGCAAAGCCGAGGACCTAGGCTAGTATAGTAATAAATACGATTTTTTTAAAATTTGACCCCTATTATGACCCCTTAACATTTATTTTAATGGGATCAAATAAAGTTATAAAGTTAGATCCATGTCCAAGGAACCTATATCTAAAATTTCAATTGTTTATACCCAAAATTAGCAGAGGAGTTAGGTAGAGTTCTCAAAAGTCAAATCGTTCAACTTTGACCCCTTAAAAGCCAAATTTCTGGCCGAAAACGGATTACAAATCTCAATACCCTGTATATCAAATTTTGAGTCTGTAAACTGAAAATTGACAGAGTTATTGTGTAGGGAAATGTACACAGACAGACACACAAACAGACAGACACTTTCACATATATATCGCATAATCACGTTGACACACCGATTCTCGTCAGATCACCGACGTTAAGCAACTTTAAATCTTACAAGGGGTGACTATGGGTGACCATTTAGGAATTCTGGGTGCTGTATCAGCTCCCCGTTTATCTCGGTATTGTTTCCAAACGTCCTGGACCGACCACTGACATTTAACAATGTCGGAAAAGTGTTGTTGGAGTTTACACAACTCTTGCTACAAAAATTTCACGTGCAGGCACCCTTAGAGTCATAGTCTGCCAAAACTGAAGGAAGCCACACACACACGCACACACACACACACACACATACATATATATATATATATATATATATATATATATATATATATAAGGACTCTATCGTATCGCCTTTCCGACCATACATTTCTTGACACGTAAATGGATGAAACGTCAAAAATACATTACTTTGCGCACATGTGCACACTGAAACATTTTGTCGTTATTAACGGTTTACTTTCTTTCCGTCGTTCGTTGGGAAATATATATATACATATATATATATATATATGTGTGTGTGTGTGTGTGTGTGTGTATGTATTGAGGCGCTAAATGAGGATGAATTAACAACTATTTATAAAGAAATAAAAGAGTTCGATTTCATTTCGTTCGCATAAATGTCATTATTACTTTCTGCTGGCCACCAGCAGAAAATTAATCATGCCTCTGGACATATTTATGTTAATATGAAACCTTACTCTCATTAATATATATACATATATATATATATATATATATATATATAGAGAGAGAGAGAGAGAGAGAGAGAGAGAGAGAGAGAGAGAAAGAGAGAGAGAGAGAGAGAGAGGGACAGAGAGAAGCGTTGACTGTCGCCTAGGCGGTCGAATTTCAATCCTGGCTTGAGGTAGTTCCTGGTCTAGCCGTACTGATGATCTGTGATACAGCGAAACAGTACTGCATGTGGATTACTATAAATGGTCCCTACCTTGGGTTGAGTATATTGGGGAAATGAAATAACAACTTGACACTAGCGTAAAAAGCAGTGTTCTTTATGCTAACAAATAGAGCTTAGGCGTTTGGACAATGTTAAACATTGTAATTTCGCGCACTTATCTCAGCAGCAGCAAATAGCGTTGCTGTGAGACGCGCTGACTTGTTGATTTCTAATCTTAGATTGAAGTAGTTCCTAATTTTGCCACACAGATGAGCTGTGATACAGCAGAAAAACAGTACTGTATGTGGATAACTATATATATATATATATATATATATATATATATATATATATATATATAAACCAGGAGATGTACTTAATTCACACTTATAATATTTAATTTCTATTTTATGAAGTACGTCTTACACATGTTCCGTTGAATAGCGGAAACCCACCAAACAACTCATCAGAGACAAATATATGTTCCTCGGAAACCAGTTGAAAAGATTTCTTTTTCCTTAGAATGAAAAAGTATTTGATGAACATAAAGATGTTAATAAAAGGAAAAAACATAAGAATAAAATAAAGAATTTAAAAAAAAAAATACTTATTGTGGTGTCTGTATGTACCTTTCGTCCCTCTCCAGACGCACAAAATAAAAGTTTAACTTAGTTTTGAGATTGCGTCATGTTTGAAAAACATCGGTCTTAACATTGTTTCTAATTAACCGCAATTAACTCACAACATGGCCCTTCTAATGCTCTTTTACGTCGGCTGTTTTTGTTTTTTTTTTATTTTTTTTATCTAGTGTCTATCATTACTTTTCTTGTTCACTGTTTCCGTCCTAATGAATAATCTATTATCACGCAAAAAAAGTATCTCTACGGGTAGTAATACTGTTTAAACCTTCAGAATGAAACGGAGAACATAAAGATAGATGGGCAATAATACGAGCAGAAAAAAATCTAATTTATGATTTTGTCATTTTCATTGGCTTTCATTTAATACAGAATGTACTGTTTGATATTCCATCGTTACCTGCGGTTTCACAAAAACATCAACTTGCAAATATCAACTTGCAGTCTCTGCGATATCAAATGTGATCGGATCATAAGCTAACGTTTTTATAGTGCGAATCACTATCAAAACGTCGGCTTATGCATTAGGGATATTTTCAATGTTTTCGTGAAAATGAAAGTATCAAGCGGCGATCAAATTTCTAAAAAGAACTATACATGCTCTTGCATAAGTAACGAGATGCATTTTTTATTTACATGTAGATTAAAAAAAACTAGACAATATGATACACGTGATTTAACATTACATCTCACCGACAACCCTCTTGTTTTCATAAATCTCGGTTTCTGAGAACTCTCAATTGGTTAATGGATCTTATTATAATTAAAGTCATAAATAAGAAATAATAACCTTATCGTTTTTGTTTTCAAGATAATGTAATCGACTTCATATATTTTTTATAAATTTACTTTTAACTAAGACCAAAATACCAAACCTTTGATTCTTTTGCCAAACATGGCGACTTTCACACTTGAAGAGGGTCGGAGGTTACACCGACCGAAACGTTGTGCATATAACAATCAAGATAAGAACAATTGTCTGGTATATCCAAATAATACAAACAATAACACATGATCTAAAAAATTCAGAACAGCAAGGTGCAATTTCACCGTGCACCTGACAAACGCATTGACCATTACGTTCCAGCAGTCTCATTTAGATTTATGTAAAGCGCATTGTAGCCCTTCGTGAAAATTCAGATACCCACGATTCGTGTAAAATTTTTATAAGTATTTGACTTCAATTAAGTAATGGTCACAAAATTTCAGTTTCCTTGGATTTTTACAAGTTTTTAAGCCGACATTTTATTATGTCCGTTTAAAAACTTTTAAAAATAATTTTAAAATAATTTTAAAATAATTTGATTTTTTTTTTTAATTTTCATGGACTGTCATCCATATTAGAGACGAATAAAGTTAGATTCCATGAACAGGGTGCAACAGAAATAGCTCCCACATTTTAAACTTTAAGCTATATGTTGCTAACGCACTTATGATGTTTTTATTTAACTAATAACTTGCCATTTTTTCAGGTACCCTCATCAAGTAATAATAATAATAATGATAATAATAATAATAATAATAATAATAATAATTTTTTACCCTTAGCCCTACTTGCCAAAGGTAACACAGATACTACGCTATGATCACAGCCGAAAGGGTCACGAACTTACATTCCTTTCACACCTATTTTCAAAAATATACGCATACGTTTTTCCTTTACGCCCTATTCTTTTTTTTGTTTGTTTTTGTTTTTTGTTTGTTTGTTTGTTTGTTTTGTTTTTTTATTAGTGCAATCTGTAGATAATGAAAAGGTTTAGCTCCATCTATAAAAAAAATTAAATTTTCCCTCTTTTTTTCAGCCGTTTACTCACTAACTCTCCTAATCTTATTCAGACCGGAATCTCCCCCAATCCCATAGCATATCTCGTTTTTATTTTTCTTACATCCCACCAAGGTAAAAAAAAAAAAGTCAATTTCTATTTTAAAAAAAAAATCCGTCTCAATCCTTTATAATCGACTGATCTTAAGGCATTTCCTTGGTGTAGGTTACTCCTCCTACGACCGAAGACAACCTCGTCTATTCGTGCTTGGATTGGTGTACTTTGTGTTTTTACTGTTTAAAAGTTTTTGAAGAATGACTAAAATATAGAGAGTTTGCTGAGTTCATTACAAGTTAGGACAGCATGATGCTGTTCCAGATATAAAATTAATGCCGCTATAAGTTGCAAATGTCAGAGCTAGAGGTTCGGCATTTAAAACAAAGCCACTTGGAAGGCCTCAAAGCGCTCGAACGCCAGAGAGTATTTCAAGTTTTCAAGTTATGAGAATTTCTGTTACACGGTCTCCTACACGTGCATTAGCCTTCGGATTGTCGTATGGAACAGTCATAAGAATTCTACACACTAATAGGCAGTTCCATTTATACAAATTAATGATTGCTCAGAAACTGCACGAGCATGACTGGGAAGATCGTATGTCAAAATGTATTTTAATTTCTCATTAGTGTATTTTCCATACACTACAGAATTTAATTAAAAGATTTGCATGTTTGTTGAACACAATGTCACCTGACTATAAAATGGTAATTTTCAAGTCTAATATAAACAAATTCTCATCGAGTCGTCTTCTTATATAATCAAATTATGTTCAGCCTCAAGGATCGTTACTAATACTCAGGGTAATGTCTCACCATCATTTTGGAAAACTTATAAACTCTTATCCTCGAGTGGTCTTTAGGCTTGCATAAGAACTGGCTCATTATTACATATAAAAAATTATACAAGGACTAGCATGGGTGGCCGGCGTTGCCCGGGTATTTGGAGGTGCATGTTGAGCAACAAAAAAAGCGGTCCATTTTATTTAACTTTGACCCCTATTATGACCCCTTAATATTTATTATTTTGGGCTCAAATCAAGTTATTAAGTTAGATCCATGTCCAAGGAACCTATATCTAAAACTTCAAGTGTGTAGACCCAAAATTGTCGGAGGGGTTTGGCAGAGTTCTCAAAGGGCAAAAGGTTACACTTTGACCCCTTAATCGCCAAATTTCTGACCAAAAACCGATCACATCGATTTTGCGATATCTCAGTACGCTATATATCAAATTTCGAGTATGTAGACTAAAAATTGACAGAGTTATTGTGTAGGGAAATGTACACACACACACACACTTTTATAGATATACTAGCTGTACCCTGCCACGCGTTGTGTGGCTCAATTTGGTGTAATGGAAAATTCTAATAAAAAGAGAAAATGCATGTTTCTTATATTCTTAGTACACTCCAAAAAGTTTTTAAAAAAAAAA
The DNA here is from genome assembly GCF_053919585.1 of Euprymna scolopes. Taxonomy (NCBI): domain Eukaryota; kingdom Metazoa; phylum Mollusca; class Cephalopoda; order Sepiida; family Sepiolidae; genus Euprymna; species Euprymna scolopes. Next base: position 24,794,828 of record NC_136504.1, read on the forward strand.
AAAAAAGGCGAAAATTAAAAAAAAAATGGTACTCTTGCAGAACTGATCCTCGGGATTACCGTCAATCATGTATTGGGCTCGACCAACAATCAGTGGATAAAGCTGAACGTAGAAAAATGTTGAAACTCTAATTTTTTTTTCTGTATACAAAAATGTGAGTTAGTAATAATTATTTGAGTGATGGGAGGTACTATACACAGATTCGGAAAAGTTGTCCAAAAACAAATAAATGAAAACAAAGGTAAGGTAAGTTACGTTTCTACCTAACTGGATAATTGTTTAGTGTTTTTATATAATGTAAAATGTTTAATCGGCTGGAAAAACAAATGGTTGCAGACTCTGTTGAATACGTTAAGTTTGGGAAAGTAAGTTGAAAACAAAAACCTATACAATACAGTGTCAAAACCCCACCGATTATATGTTACCATGATATAGGCTGACATAATCGGTGGGTTTGTGACAGTATTTTGTATAGTTTTTTAGTTTTAACTCACTTTCTCAAACTTAACGCAATCAACAGTGTCCGCCACCATTTGTATCTTTCAAATACACTGATACACACTGTTTTTCGAGCCGACTAAACGTTACATTAAATGAAAAGGGTTCGCATTACTAAACACAGATACAAAGAAGTTGTCAAAAGATAAATATATAATAAATAAATCTTATCAAAGGTAAGAAAAATAAATGTTTTACCTAACTGGATAAGATTGTAGTGTTGTTATGTAATGTATAATGTTTAATCGGTTCAAAAACATGCAGTGTTTATCGGTATATTTGAAAAATACAAATGGCGGCAGACTGTATCGAACACGTTAAGTTTGGGGAAATTTTGGGAAAATAAGTTTAAAATAAAAATTATACAAAATACTGTTAGGAACTCACTCAATATATGTTACTGTGACGTAGGCTGACATATAATCAGTGGTTTTAAACTTTTGCTCGATACAGGTGACGACTTTTAAGAGTCCCTTTTAGTGATTACCTGGTTTGAGGATATTATACAACTAAACGGCAAATCCGCCCCAAAAATCCGGTATTATTTTACTTTAAGGCCCGTCTCATGTTCGTATATAACGAAATATTTTATTGTAGATTTCAGTGTACTAAAAACGAATCTGCAAACCGTTTCCGTCGCAAAAAGAAATTTTTCATGATATGAAGAAATTACTTTTTCGAAAAGTGGGTGATCACTTTGCAATGTAAATTTAACTTAGAATAAGCACCCGCTTTCTGGCCACCTGAGGGAGGGGCATTTTTCTGTGTGTGTGTGTGGGGGGTGTTTTGGCGGCTGCGGCCATCCAAGTTAAACAGGTAATTTTAAAGGATTTTCCAAGGGTAGAAAGAAAGCCCCCCCTCAAAAAAAATTGTGGCCACAAAGTGGGTGATCATTTTACGTTAAATTATTATGGAAAAGTGATCCTTCTCTTTTTTAAACTAACATTTCTTCATATCTTGGAAACCACTCGTTTTCCTTAATTATAAACGTTATTTTCGTTTTCAGCGACCCCGAAAACCTAAAAGAGTGGTAATTTTAAAGGAATTTTCGAGGGTAGAGTAATTCTTCATATTTACCTTCTTTTTTTCCAATAACATAAGAAATTAAGAATTAGACAAATTTATTTTAGGTAGGCTTAGCCAGGAAAGCTTTTAAAAATAAAAAAATTAAGATAAACAAATGGTGCTAGTGCACTTACCGATCTGCGCTATTTTTTAAATCGTATTTCCAAGTTTAATTAAAGTTTTATGATATCTTTTTTTATTCAATTGTAAGGTTAAAGTACAAATATAATTATTATAGTAAAAAAAAAATTATATATATATATATATATATATATGTATATATATATATATATATGTATATATATATATATATATATATAATTTAAAAAATAGGGATTTTTTTACCCATCTATTAAATAGTAAGTTAAATGTTGTAATTCGAAAGTCGTCAACGTGTGGTGCACGTGAAAGGCTCATTTCTATCGGAATGAAATGGCGGACAGTTTCGCAGTTACGAAAAATATTTTTATTTTACTTAAAATATATTTTTAGAATTTGCGATCTTAATTTATTTTAATAACATGCAAACATTCCTTGACTTCGCAGTTAAATTTTCTGAAAATTTCAATTAAATTGGAAACGTAGAAATATGGTTTTATTCACTTTGAACGAACCAAGAATTACATTTATATATATATAGATAGATCATTCCGAGTGGCTTCGTTTTTCCGTCGAATTGTGCTCGATAGTTTTGCCTATAGAATCTACAATGATATATTTGACGGACACCATTTTTATAACATTGTCCAAAATACACACATCATAAAATACTGAGTCGGATTGAAATGCACGTTGACAGAATTGTGTCTCATTACTATCTGGTTATTCTCGCTGTTTTTTCTTCTTTTTCTGTCCCTTTTTTTGTGAGATTTCCTCTCCTCAATTGGTCCTTTCTTTTTTTGCCTTCTCCCCGTACACGTTATTTTCTTTTTATATATTGCGCCCACCTTTCATCTCTGTATCAGTCTTCTGCTTCTAGTCCTTCTTTGTATGTTTTTTTAAGATTTTTCTCTGCGCTGCGTCCCCTCATTTACAGTCTTGTTCTCTTCTTACGCACTTCTTGTGTTTCTCTTTCTCCCCTTCTGTGTTTTTTTGTTTTCCCCACTTTTATATACTCCCCTCTTTCTTTTTTATTTGTAGATCTTTCTTTACGTGCCACTTCTCGCCAACAGTTTCTGCTTTCTTTCTTTTGTTCCATTTATTTATTATTTATTTTTACTCACGTTCACTACAAACAAGTCATATCACAACTTGGAAAGGGGATTCCAAAGTCTAGCTATTCGAGAGAAGAAGCTATTAGAGTAAAAAGCTTACTGGACTTTAGAGACCTCAACAGTGAAGAGGTGAAATGTTGTTGCTATGTACATCGAGAGGGTGCAAGTGCAACGAGTTCATCAGTGCAAATTCCATTAAAATATTTGTAAAGTAGGTGTATCATAAAGGGGATGGTGTGTGTTATATCTAATCAGGGTTAACGTAGTGTGATCGTCTAGTGGTAAGTCCATTCAATATGTTCATATGCCGTTGTGTACGTGTGTGTGTCCGTGGTACATGTATTATTTGGACATACCTTCCTGCGTCGTCGATGTTGGTCTATCTGGATTCATCTCGTGTCTTTGAGGGAAACCGGTACCTGTTTGGACGAAGATTCAATCACTCCAAAAGGATTAATTAGTTTTATATTTTATTTCACTTTCCAGATGTCTCGCAGATGGATGGTAAGTGAATCTCTGGTTTGTGTGGTTTCTCCTTGGTCTCATTTCTACATACGTCAGCGCCCCCCCCCCATTATTTATCAAAATGTATGGCGAAGACATACATTTTCTACTACCCACTTTGTGCTAAGGGAATCCTAAGCACACCCCACTGGCAAAGGAACTGTCAGCCATTATCCAATAAATTATAATTCAAATAAATAAAATAACACCCGCAAATAATGCCATGTGGCGCAAATCCTTGCGCCCTCGAAGGTCAACAAATCTCTGTGGCCCCATGGCCCCTATCTCGCATCTTAGGATCATGCAGAGATCACAATATCTCTCGTCATGCTATAACGCATTTCCATAATCACATGACTCCTACGAGATGAAATATTTTTCTTATAACATTACGAGAACATTTTCCTATGTCTCCCGCCGAATTACGCATCGGGAGAAAAATCCCACGAAAAAAACAAAACAAAATATTCCACAACCATTTCAAAATTTAGAATAAATATCGATTGAACCTTTGACTCTTCCAAAACTTAAGAACTAGTTGACGCCTTATTCATAACTCAGTAGTGTGTCTTTCTTTTTCCCAATTTTATTATTATTATTACTATCATTATAAATTAATTAACAACATGTTCTTACTTTTAAATTAATCATTATTTCAATAAACCCCACAAAGCAAAAATTCACTCCTCCTCCATTCTCCGAAAAAAATACATGTCAAAGAATAAGAAAAAGCTGCACAAAACTGACTTGAGAAAACACCAATTACATAAAAATAAAAAATAAAAATCTTCTTATAAGCATTCACAAAGTCTCATCTCACCAATAACAAAATTCCAAATAAAAAAACACAGTTTCGTGGCAACCCAATTTTGTCCACGTCATCAAATTCTGTAGTCGGTTGCGTCACCTTTACCACCTCACAGAATATCAAAAAAAGAAGAAAAAATCACAATCGTTTACAAAAAATACATAGACATTTACAATTAAAATATATAGTCGTATCCAAAAAAACGACTCACTTATTAACGTTCAGACAATCCGTTACAAAACAAAAATTCAACATCAAAATAACAATCGATGGAAACTAAAATTGTCCACGTCACCCAACTCTGTTTTTTTTTGTTTTTTTTGAAAGAAAGAAAATATCACATATTACTTATCCTAGTGATTATTATTATGGCCGCTTGTCATTTCCTCTTCTGCCACTTACGCCACGTCAGGGGAATTCCATTTGCTCCCTGACGCTGGACAGAAATATATTTCGCTCTGCTATATTGGAAAAATTTTTTTCCAGGTCGTTACTTGTGACTGTCTTTCAAGGTATATAGCTTAGCGAAAAATATCGGAATTTCCACAAATTAATTTTTCCATGTTGATCCCACTTGAAATTAAGGGAATCCCATCACCCAAAGACAAAACTTGTGTTTTTCTTAGTCTAAAAAACATACATTTTAACATTTCATAAAACAGTTTAGATGGATTTACATACGATGAATAACATTTTTCCACACCAGAACAAAAATTCTTAAGAAAAAAAAGGTACAATTAGAGAAAATAAAATTCACATTGGCAGAACCTGTCCATTGTTTCTTCACAAAAAGTACACATTGTTTTTCCTAAAAGTACACTGAGTTTTACAGTTTAAAAATTGCACACTTTAAGTGTCTGTAATTGTGTAACATTGTAAATCATAACAACATTTTTGAATGACGTATTTCTCTTTCATTTGTTCTATTCTCTTCTTTTTCTTGTTTCTTTCTGTGGCTGTATTAATATTTTTTTCTTTCTTCTGTGTTTTCAACTTTCATATCTAAAATCAATGATTAGTTATCTGTATGTCGATCGAGCTATCTTTTTTTTTCAATTCTTCTTAATTTAGCATATAAATCTATCTATATATAATTTAATGTGTCTATTTTTCTTCTTTTTTCCGTTGTGTCTATTTTTTCCCCCTAATTCACGATTTTTTTATTTAATTTTCTTTATCTTTTCATCTTTATGTCTAGTGTACAATATTTATTTTCGTTGTCTATATTTTTTTTCACTATGGTAACCTCCAGGTTCGATTATTTTTCTTTCCACCCATGTACGGGTGGACTGGTTAACGAGCACCAAAAATTGTATTTATTATGTTGTTGTATCATAAAGGGGACCGTGTGTGTTATATCTAATCAGGGTCAACGTTGTGTGATGGTCTAGTGGTCAGTCTATTCAATGATATGTTCATACGCCGTTGTGTGCGTGTATGTGTGTGTGTGGCACATGTATTATTTGGAAATAACTTCCTGCCTCGTCGATGTTATTCTATCTGGATTCATCTCGTGTCTTTGAGGGAGACTGGTAACTGTTTGAACGAAGATTCAATCACTCCAAAGGATTAATTGGTTTTATAGTCTATTTCACTTTCCAGATGTCTCACAGAAGGATGGAAAGTGAATCTCTAACTTGCGTGGTTTCTCTTGGTCTCATTTCTACACACGTCAGTGTCCCCCAGTGAAGGAGAGGAGGCGTCTGTGAAGTCGTCCGTCGCGTTCTAAGTCCAAGCCAAATCTCTTCGATTCAGCTAACCTGATCACGTAACTCACACGCAATCCGATCAGCTGACCCTGACTTTCAGTCAACGTGTCTACAATATGATTTACTCATCCCTCTCTCTCTCTCTCTCTCTCTCTCTCTCTCTCTCTCTCTCTCTCTCTCTCTCTCGATCCATTCTATAACAGTAGGTACAGTAATACAAAATTGCGGTGATGGGTTGAAGCTTATTTGTCAAAGTTTTGGTATACAATCACATTGGACACAGACATCAACGGACCTCTGAACACTACTACTAAAAAATAAAATATATTTAATGATTTTTTTTCATCTAAGTTTGTATTGCAATACCCAAGGTTAAAAACGCTTTTCTGTGCCCTATCCAATAGGAAAGGCTAGTGGTAGACGCACCAGGCCAGTTTTTTTTAATCTTCTTCCATCTTCCAGCTTTTTATTTAATCTTTTATTTTTATATATTCTTCCATTTTTCATTTCTTCATCTTCTTCTTCTTCTTCTTCTTCTTCTTCCATCGTTCTTATATGTTTTTCAATTTTTCATTATTTCTTTTATTTTTTATTCCTCTCTTTCCATGTTTTATTTCTTCTTCTATTTTTCTTTCTTACATATTCTTCTATCTTTCATTTACTTCTTTCATCTTTCTTTCTTTCCAATTTTCTACTATTTCCTATCTTCATCTACTTTTGTTTTCCCGTTTCCATTTGTATTTTACGCTTTCAACTCCTTCGATTATCCTATTTGCCTTTTCTTTTCTTGATGTTTCCGTTTAATGTCTTTTGTTCCGCACTTGTCATCAACTTCGATCCTTGCGGGGTAAAAAGAAAAAGAAGAAAAAAGATTAAAGTGAAACGTCTCACGGCTATCCAACCGTTGATACGACCCTTGCACCGATGCTCTCCTCAGAAACAGTAGCAAAAGAGGCACACGATGATTTCAAATATCATCTTTCATGAAAATGATTCGCGAAAACTCTAATCACTTAAGCGACCCGTTTCAAACAGATCGCGTCTTCGTGTCTATTACGAAATGGTGGTGTAAAGAATAGTGGTTAGGGGCAGATAACTCCTTAATAATTTTCTTTGTTCGGTTTTATATTTACTTAGATATTCATATGTTGATTTTTCTATACTATTTTTCTTCTTTTTTTTTTCAATTGATCTTTTATCTTATCGGCCATTTTGCAATTAGCACGCAGATGATCAAGCGCCCCACTCTCCCTTCCAAAGCATAATTGTCTCAGGTGTCGACAAAATTAAGGAAACATTTAAGTGCCAACTTCAGAAACCATTTCAATTTACTCAATAATTAATTAGGCTTTGTTAATTGATATCCGGTTTAATTTATGCCTAATATTAGAAGAGATTTTTGATTTTATTAATTTAGAAAGAAAAAAAATCGATGGAAAATTAGATTTTCGATCTGAAGGAGAAAATGCTGTTGCTTTTAAACTCATCCTCGAACAACCGAAGTGACAGTCGCGAAAATCGGGCGTTAGAGTTTTATTAACAATTTAGGTGCTTGAACTCAACAAGGATATTTCCAGAAAAGACGATATCAAGCTGTGTGCTGTAATGAAGACTATGATAATTACCCTTTTTACTATAACTCTTTAATATGTGATAGGAAACAATATTCTAATGATCTCCTCTTAATATTAACTTTTGTATAAAATTATCTCCCCTTTAGTATAACTTTAATACAGAGAAAACTAAATGTATTAAAGAAGAGGAACATTTTTTATTGTTTAAATTACTTGTAGCATTGTTTAAATTGCTATAGTGCTATAAAAAATGCTGGAAGTGCTCCATCTATGCATTTCTGCGCACGTTGAACAACGAGCTTCTCTGGTGATTCTTCTGATAGCGTTGATCTAGATTGTGAGGATTATTTGCATACACGTTTTTGCTTTAAAGTCCCCCAAAGATAAAAATCACACGATGAAAAGTCCGGTGAACGTGGTGGCCATAAGCCTTTGCTTATTGCCCTCGCTTCCGTAAACATGTCATGTCAGGGATCTGTGAGACGCATATCATGTAGCGTCATCTTGCATTTTGTCTTCTGGTGTCAGTTGGTTATTAAGAGAAAGATTTGAGCGAGGGGGCTCATTTTAAGTGAGCCGCTTAATCTGAAAAAAAAACTGATTAGAGAAAGATGAGAGAGAGAAAGAACGGGCTACTTTTAAATGGGCCACCCTGTATATATGAAACAAGTGTCTGAAAAGGTACGAAACACGGTTTGATTTGTGCTCTGTGTTACATTTATTGGGTGGGTTTCAACTAGTATTTTCTTTAATTTTCTATATTTGTCCAATTATCGAGACTCCAAAAATGAGACCGTGTCATATCCTCCATTTTATTGTTCTAACGTAAAACACGACACTGTTTTGCAAAATAAATAAACGCTCTATAATATATCAAAACACTAAAAAATCGTCCAGCTAAGCAGAAAAGTATTTTATGTTGCCTTTGATTAAAGGTATTTGCTATATATTTGTTTTAACAACATTTTATTTTCATTGTCTCTAGTATAAAATGCCCCAGTTTGCTATATGAGGAAAGGCAGGTAGTGTTATCATCAATCATTATATTTTGGAATGACACGTCAGCCCTCTCACCATAACAATACACCTGCTCACAAGGTCTTAAACCTTCGGCAGTTCCTGGCTGACAAAGGCATCGCTGTAAAAGAAAACCTCCTTACTATCTTAATATTCCTCCATAAAACTGTTAATTTTCCCTCAGATTAAATTATCACAAACAGGTCCTCTTAAGTGTAGAACCATTTTTGTAATAAACAATGATCCAGCATGAGATGACAAAATGAATCTCTGTATTCTAGAGAACAGAAAAAGTGTACAATTATGGATATTAAATATAGTTAAATGTTCATATTCGGGTCCGATTTGGTAAAATTTTTCTGAATTTTTAAGATGAGGATTGATCATTTGTATTATTTTGATATTCGAACTACTGTTATTGTCTTTATTCTTATCCTCATAAAGTTTCGGTCGATCTAACCTCCGACCTTTTTTAGATATATTTTCACATTTGATGTTAATTGTAAACGGTGAAAAAGAAAAATAATACTCTTTCTAACCAACAGTAGTTATTATATTATAATTGTGTGATGTTTTTCAAAAATATTATTATTCTTTTTCACTGTTCACCAATAACATCCATTGTGACGATACACCCGAATAATGTCGGTTACATCGGCCAAAACGCTGTGAGAATAACAATCAAGATTAGAACAGTAGTCTGAACAATCCAAATAATACAAATTATCAAACCAAATCTAAAAAAAATCAGAAACATTTTAACAAATCAGTATGAACCCGTAATTACAACCCCCTAAAACAACAACAACAACAACAACAACAAAAATCAAACAAAAACAAACAAGAAGTCGATCGAAAAGACGCTCGACTTCTTGTTTGTTTTTGTTTGATTTTTGTTGTTGTTGTTTGGAACCAATTGTATTTAATTTGTATTACTTGTATTGTTCGGATTACTGTTCTTATCTTGACCGTCAATCTCGTAAAATAATATTATTATTCTTTTTCACTGTTCACCAATAACATCCATTGTGACGATACACCCGAATAATGTCGGTTACAGTGGTCTTTTAGCGGTCGGGCTACGGAATCTTTCAGAGTAGTCCTAGGAGGTTCACCTTCAAAGGTTTTGCTTTCTTGCTTTTGGTTGGAGCATGTTTATGTCTCCTTACCGGGGAATGCTGTGAGGACTACTAAGGAATTTTTGCAGAGCCAACGTGTCCTTTCTTTAGAGGCGCGTGGTCATTCTGCAGACCTTCCAACCTTGTGTTAATAGTAGGTGTAAGGTAACTATCCACTCAGTATGTAACATATATCACCAAGAGATAACCGTTTTGAATGCCTACAGCCATGTAGAAGGCTATAATGACAAAGTTAAATGATATACAAAGAGAATTCATACATGGTAAAAAAAGAAAGTAAAAGTACATTATATAATATAGTCTATATAAGATGTTCATCTATTTACGAGTATATATGAATGTGTCTATTTTCTGTTGAATAAGTGATATATTTAATTGCTGCTATGATGTTGAGTGTATATATATATATAAAATGGGTTAAGACATTCCAACGAAGGAAAGATGTTTATTGACTACTCCCTTATTTAAATATATATATATATATATATATATATATATATATATATATATAGATAGATAGATAGATAGATAGATAGATAGATAGATTGTCGGTGTGTGCGTGTGTCTGGTCACGAATAAGCTCCTATATGGTTTACTATTTTAAAAAACTGATTACATATAATGATAGAAGATGATCGAGACACAGGAATGGGTGTGTTTGGTCTGGCAGCACGGTGGCTCATTACAATTGTTGGGTCTGCGTTCGCGCCTGGTCAACAAAGTATGGAAATTAAAAAAATTTTAATTAAAAAGAAAAAACGTTTACAAATGTTTTTTATATAGATGTACATAAAAATACTTTGATAAGTATGTTTTAACTTAAATAGGGATGGTATAATAAAATTGTGGGATCTGCGTTCGCGACTGGCCTCCATATAATGGAAATAGGCACAAACTTTAATAAAGACTTTTCATACCTATCTGCGTAAGTATACTTTGATAATTATGTTTCAGTTTGAAGAAATATGGTATAATAAAATTATGAGGTGGTCGTTCGCGCCTGACCTCCATAGAATGGAAATATGTCCCAAATGTTTAACAAGGTTTTTTTAATATAGATGCACAGAATATTGTGATAAGTGTTTCAGTGTGAACAAGTATGGTATAATAAACTATGGCGTTTATCTATTTTATTTTTACTTTCATCATATTTTGCTTTGGTTTTGATATCCCCAAATTCGAAGCTATCTCTTTACAACCCTTCCTTTTCTTAACCTATCATACTTTCATAAATCAGAGTCCATTTTCTATAGGCTGTTTTTGAACCCAGTTAACGATGGGTACTTTTGCTAGTATATATATATATATATATATATATATATATATATATATATATATATATATATATATGAAGTGTATATGTGATCGTCCAGTCATGAGTGTATAACCAATAAATATAACATTTATGGCAAACGGTCTTTGCAATAATACAATCCCCATTGGGAGGAGGGTAACATTAGCAAAGTGAAAGGTCGTATTTGCTTCATCACTCTCCCGCATTACTTATAACGAAATCGTTTGGGGTAGGCTAGAGAAAAGGCACGTGGTTTACTCGCTACCTTTTGCGTGAAAGCATAGAATCTATATATTAATACGATATTGTGGTGTGTGTGTGTGTGTGTGTGTGTTATTTTGTGTGTCACGCTTACATCTTTTTTCTTCCGGGTGACTGTCGTTTAATTGTTATGACCTTCCAGTTATTTTAATAAATGATTTTACCAAGAATTCTTGATAAGTTTTGGTTTCAGTTTCGATTATAGCTGATAGCACTCAAATTATCTATTTTTTATGAATAATTTTACCAGGAAGTCGTCATACGTTTTGGTTTCCGTTTCGATTATAGCTAAAGGAACTTAACTTATATATATATATATATATATATATATATATATATATATATATATATATATATATATATATATATATATATATAAGAATTACAGCTTAGTTAACCAAAAGTATCCAAGATGACAAAACTAAATTAAATTATAAATATTAAAGAATTAATATTTATAAAGTAATCTCAACCAGATGTAAAAGCTCGATAAAACAAAATAGGAGATAGAGCTTATAATAAGAATTTTCCCTTGAATTTTACTTGTGCGAATGGAAATTTAACAAACAAACCAGAAATCACTTTTTTATTAACCTTATTCCCTTGCTATTGGTGGCAGAGAAGGTTCTTGTAATTATTGAATGAAACCAGTTTAGTCTTGGCAGCATTTGATGTGACCATCCATTTATGTCCCCATTCCACTACAGATTGGCGGTCATCATCTAGTGTTTTTGCCATTTCTTTAGTTATGTGTTAATTTGTTTTCCTGTCATGACTGTTATAGAGTGTGGTGTCATCAACATATATACCCATCTCAGAGGCAGTTTTGTCGGGGAGGTCATTAATAAATATTAGGAACAATAGAGGTCCAAGGATAGACCCGTGAGGCACTCCCGCATTTATATCACACTGTTTAGATGTACGACCCTCGACGACAACCTGGAGTTTTCTCTTATCTAAGAAGGATTTAATTATGTTAAGTATTCTACCAGTGATACCGTATGATTTAATTTTCCTGAGGAGACCCTCATGCCATACCCTGTCAAAAGCCTTAGATATATCTAGAGCTACCGTTCTGCCCTCCCTCGCTTTGTCCAGTGAATGGTATATGCGTTCAGAGATTGCAGTGAGGATGTCAGCTGTGGGACGGGCTTGTCTAAATCCATATTGTTTGTCAGTCAGAAGTTTAGCATCTGTAAGGTGCGGAACTAGAGCATAGTTAATTATGGTCTCAAATATTTTGGCGAAAAGTGGGAGGAGGCTAATGGGGCGATAATTTAATGGGTCAGTTCTTTCGCCAGAATTCTTGAATACTGGTACCACAGAAGCAGTTTTCCAACAGCCCGGAAAGCATGATTCATTAAGGCATTTGTTGTAGAGTTTGGAGTGAACTGAAGCTACTCTGGCTGAGCACTTTTTTAATAGCACAGCTGGGATGAGATCAGGTCCACATGCCTTTGAAGTGTCAAGGTTTTTTATGATAGCGTGTACCTGAGCAGGGGTGATTTTTAGATCATCTAGCGTGGCGTCTGTCCGCAAAGGAAAGTCAGGCAGGGGGTGGTTGGAAGGGTCCAGTGTGGAGTCCGAGGCAAACCGGCTGGCTAGCATATTAGCCTTGTATGTTGCTGAGCAAACAACCTCGTGATTGTTGGTTAGTGGGGGAATTGTTGATTGCCCATTATTTACTACACTGTTGTAGATTTTCCAGAAGTCACGATTATCTAATTTTTGTGCTTCGATGCGTTTTTTAGTGGTTTCAGTAAATGCTCTCTTAGCGGTGGCTATTTCTTTTTTAACGTTACTTCTAGCTTCTATATACTTCTGTCTGTTTGAACTGGATTATGTCGGTTAAATCTGCGGTATGCATGCTGCTTTTGAGCAATGGCAGTTGGGCAAGTCAAAGTAAACCATTGGGGAGAGTAGGGCTTGCTATAAAATTTCCGCATGGGAACATGTGCTTCAATTGCTTTTTTGAACCATTCACTGGTCTCATTTGCGCACTGTTCAGCAGGAAATGAAAAAATATTTCCCCATGGGGCATCTCTGATAAGATCTCTGATGGCTTCCCAGTCAGACTTTTTATAATATCTCGTTGTTTTGAGCACTGGCTCTTCAGTTTTGGGTTTAGAATTTAGGGCGATTTCTTCCATTATCATTGCATGGTCAGCGCTTTTCCGAGTGGGCTGTCAGCATTTGTTATGCAATCCTCGGGAACTCTAGTCAGAAACAGATCTAGAAGTGATGCGTGTTGTTCTTGCTGGTCAGGGAAACGAGTTCGAAACGTAACCATTTGTGATAGGGAGTGAGATATAGCGAAACTATGTGTTGAGCTGCCCGCTGCATCTGTGTGAGTAGAGAATCCAAGCCAGTTTTTGTGGTGAACATTAAAGTCAGCAAATACATGTACTTGTGCGCTAGTGTCGAGGGAGAGTGCTGTGTCTATGCTGTCAGAGACTTTGTTTATTATGGTGCAGTCGTGGGTCGACGGAGAGCGGTAGAGAAAATAAAAGTAGCTAATGTTATGTTGTATGCTTAGTCTAAAGCACATAAAGGCTTGATCGTCCGTTTCTAGGTTTGTTTCTCTAGTCGGGGGGGGGGGGGGTACGAATGTAGACTGCAAGTCCGTGCATATGTCTGTCAGAGTCCTTACGGCGGAGTGGGAGATAGCCAGGCATATTAAAGTAGTTAGGGGGGATGGAGGAGTATAGGTTAGTCTCATTAGTGCTAAGATATCCGGGGTATTTGTTAGAAGTGCTTCTGCATAAATTTAAATATATGTTACGACGGCGTCCCTGCTAGCTTAATAAATACTTTTGCAGTTATAACAAAAGGGCTACAATAATATCAGAGTGTCTCCATTTACGCTGAATATCCACAGAATGCCAGCATTAATATATTACATCTGAAAAATTCCGCTGTGAAATTCCCATAGGCCCCGTTGGTTGCTTTTTTTAATAAAGTGGAGGATACGATGTCTTTAGACAGTTTTATGAATCCAGTAAAATATTTGAAGACATGCTTTCAAAATAATTATTTTTTATATTTGTTATTAAAATCTTTTTAAAAAAACTTATAATAATATCATTTTTTTTTTATTTCGGAGATGAATTATAAAAAATTAAATAATTGATTTCAATCCTTTTAGCAAAAAGACTAAAATTATACGTAATTGCTTTGCATCAGAAAGAAACAATTAATTCATAAACATTTTCGGTTCTTCTTCGTTATAATAGCGAAATTTGAAAATCGATATATTTAATTACAAGTAAAACTAATTATATCTACTTAATTTTCGTGTCGCAATAATGAAAATATCCAAAAATTACGAAAAACCATAAAGTAGAAAATTTAGTTGTTTTCGAAGTCAATTAGCAAAAATTATGTTTGAAAAAAAATATATATCGGAGAGTTGAAACTGTAAAA
>NC_136504.1:24814333-24941833 GCF_053919585.1 Euprymna scolopes
CACCCCATAATTTTATTATACCATATTTCTTCACACTGAAACATAATTATCAAAGTATACTTACGCAGATAGATATGAAAAGTCTTTATTAAAGATTGTACCTATTTAATTCTATGGAGGCCAGGCGCGAACGTAGACCCCACAATTTTAATATACCATCCCTATTTAAGTTAAAACATACTTATCAAAGTATTCTTATGTACATCTATATCAAAAACACTTGTAAACGTTTTTTTTTTTTTCAATTTTTACATTTTTTATTTCCATACTTTGTGGACCAGGCGCGTACGCAGACCCCACAATTTTAATGAATCATCATTATGCCAGATCAAACATACCCATTCCTGTGTCTCGATACATCTTCTATCATTATATGTGATCACTTTTCTATAATAGTCAACCATATAGGAGCCTATTAGTGACCAGACACACAGACGTTCAGCTTTATATTATAGATATATATATATAGTATTTTATTCACCTAATATCAAGTTAGTTAGATACAAAACCAGATATCGTTTTGAAAAATCAGAGCATCTTTCTTAAACTGCGTTCGGTCTTTTAAAACTTAATTCTTACAAGTACCTCGCTTCACAATTGCAAGCGTTTCTTTTTTCTTTAGATCGCTCTTGTTGATAGCTAACACGTAGTCTCTGAACTTCAAACATTCACATACTCACATGCATCTGACATTTGTTCTGCCTTTTTTTTTTAATACTTGCGTTCATCCCTTAACAAGGCATATCACCCCTTGGACATAAGGGGCTACTATTTGCGACCATGCCTAGAAAAGATGAACAAGATGTTGGTTTACGTTACATTTCAACTTCTGAAAACGGCTTTATTGACTAAAATAAGTGACTAAAACAACAAAGTTAAGGATGAAAGTTTTCAAAGAATAACAGAGAGAAAGGTGAAAAAAGAAACCTAAGAAGTTAAATAATAGAAAATATAGAAAGCCTATTAATTCTTAGATATAACCTACAAGATAAATTACATATCAGCCGTATCAACACAATATATTTGCACAAATAGTTTAACCACGCTTAATAAATTATAAATCATTTTAGTTCAATTGAACCAGTACAGTCATAGACGCAGGTAGCAGGAAGGGAATTCCAAAGTCTAGCTGTTCGAGAGAATATACTATTAGAGCAGAAAGCTTTTTTGGTAATTTTGTACCTCAACAGTGGAGGGGTGTGATTTTGTTGCTAAGCTGTCTTTGCGCCTTGGTTCTATTCAAGGTCACTTAATACGAGAGTCGTTTGAAAAGTAGAGTTACCTTTTTATTTTTAACTAAAACAAAAAGTGAAGAGCTACGAAGACGGAAGTGGTATCATAAAAACTAGTTATCACCATTCTGAATGCATTTTTGCCAGCGATGAACGATTGCTATTCACGAGCATTCGGATCGCGCTTATTCATGCGATATATACCAGTTGCTTATTATAATGATTGGCCAGCTGAGAAATAGTGTTTACCGCATGAAATTGTGTTCGATATCCTTGTGAAGATGACTACCCTTCAGTTGGGTTGGACGTTTTGTATTGGCGTAATCATGAAAAATAGCCGCATGGACCTAGGTAAATATGCTGGTTGTATTATGAAAACTCTTCCACAGACTTTTGGCGAACATTCTTACGGTTTTAAACAACGATGCAGATGGGGAGGAGTGCAGGAATACTGAAATTCATTTATCATGATCAATGCGAAACGATCCATCAAGCTGTTCTCATTTTTAGATAAGGATTGTACGAGCCTTGTTCCTTGGGCATAGCACCTCATAAATATATGTGGACTTCCCTTGCATATATATATATATATATATATATATATATATATATATATATATATATATATATATATATATGCGTATGTGTGTGTATGTGTGTGTGTTTGTGTGTTTGTGCGTGTGTGTGTGTGTGTAATACATTAAAATATATAAAAATACACATGTACCCCTATGTATCTATATGCTCCTTTTATAAATGTACACGTACAAATACAAGCATTCAATACTACAGATATTTAGATATGAAGATCAGTAAATGGCTCATAGCACGTTTAAAATGGAGACGTATACCATTCAATATATATATATATATATATATATATATATATATATATATATATACATATATACATATTTAAATAAAATAAACATTTAAATATTTAATGATCGAAAATAATTTTAAAAAAACAAATAAAAGTACGTGCCGTCATAAAAAGATGCCGCCACAAAACAAAAATGTGGAAGCTAACCCCTTTACCACTTGCTAACTCTAACCCTGACCCCTTTACGACTTAGGAAGCGAAAATTAAATACAAAATAGCAGCGTTTCAAAATTGCTTTTATCGCTAATAACAAATAGCAATAACAGATCTTTATATACATATATATATATATATATATAGATAGATAGATAGATAGATAGATAGATAGATATATAGGTTCGAATCCTACCAACAGTAAAGCTACGCTGAAGAGGAGTAGGGCTCCGAAACGCGCGTGTTCGTAGATTACTGTTTTTAAAAATAATAAATAAATAATAAATAAATAAATAATACATCAAAATAAAAAAGGGCGACTTTCTAAGAAAAACTCCGGTTCTCCGAGGCGGAGACATAAACATTACTATCGTTTAAAAAAATCAAAACAAAAACCACTTATATATATATATATATATATATATATATATATATATATAAATTAATTAAATTTTCACCCCAAACAAGGCACAGTGCCACTTTGAAGCAGGGGGCTACTATCAGGGACTTAATTAGCGGGGTCATTATGAAGGGAGATGAGTAGAAAGATGTTTGTTAGAATTACACTTGAACTTCTGCATATCAGTGCAGTTGGGAAAGCAGAATCCCGAAAGGGAGTTCCAAAGACCTGCAGTTCTGGGGAAGAAATTATTGGAGTAAAAGGCTTTCTTGCACCTAGGGATCTCTACTGTAAAGGGATGAGAGTTAGTAGCTTGTCAGGTTTGTCGGGGGTAGTTACGTCGGGGAGGTACAAGTGTTTGCATTTCGTCAGAGCATTCACGATTAAAGTATTTGTAGAACAGGCAGAGGGATGCAACATCTCGTCGATGGGACAGAGGCTGAAGCCTAGATGACAGGTCAGGACCTATCAGGTTGGCGACTCTCTTTTGAACCCTGTCCAGGAGCGAGAGACAAGCAGCAGATGCACCAGCCCAGATGTGACAACAGTACTCCATACATGGGCGAATGGTGGCCTTATAGAGGTATAGGATACTGTCAGGCGTAAGTAGTTTTCTAGCACGGTAGAGGGAGCCAATCTTCCTTGCAGCAGCCTTGGCAATGCTCTCAATGTATCTATTCCAGTTCATATTCCCTGTAATCGTTAGGCCGAGGAGTTTAAAAGAAGTACTTTCAGGCAATGTGTTCTTGGCCATTGCTATTGGTGATAGAGAAGGTTTCTTATAGTTATTGAAGGAAACAAGCTTAGTCTTAGCAGCATTGAATGTGACCAACCATTTTTGTCCCCATTCCACTACAGATTGGAGGTCATCCTCTAGTGTTTCTGCCATTTCCTTGGATATGTGTTCATTTGTTTTCCCCTCATATCTGTTATAGAGAGTGGTGTCATCGGCAAATATACCCATCTTCGAAACAATTTTATCAGGGAGGGCATTTATGAATATCAGGAATAATAGAGGTCCAAGGATAGACTCCTGAGGTACTCCCGCATTTATGTCATATTGTTAAGATGTACGACTGTCGAGGACAGCTTGGATTTTTCTATTACTTAAGAAGGATTTAATTACATTATGAATTCTTCCAGTGATTCCATATGATCTAATTTTCCTTAGAAGACCATCGTGCTGTACCCTTTCAAAAGCCTTAGATATATCAAGGGCCACCGCTCTACCCTCCCCTGTTTTATTCAATGAACGGTATATACGTTCAGAAACTACAGTTAAGATATCTGCTGTTGAACGGGATTGCCTGAATCCATATTGTTTGTCAGTCAGGAGTTTAGCAGCTGTTAGGTGCTGGACTAGGGCTTGATTAACTAAGGACTCAAATATTTTGGCGAAAAGCGGGAGGAGGCTAATGGGGCAATAATTTAGTGGGTCAGTTCTTTCACCAGAATTCTTGAAGACTGGTACCACAGAGGCGGTTTTCCAGCAGTCGGGAACCCTATTTGATTTTCATACATAAAATAAATTTCATAGTGCCTTTCCACCCACGAAAAATCCTTTAAAATTACGACTTTATAGGTTTTCGAGGGTACCGAAAACGAAAATAACAATAAAAATACCAGGAAACTAGTAGTTTCCAAGATATAAAGAAATTATAAAGTGGGGGATATATATATACCTAACGGTCAGGACCCGCTAACTGGCGTTGTCCCGTGGTAGCAAGCTACTCCTTCACGCATGAAAATTATAGTACGACTGTTGTTGTTGCCCAACCTCAAATCTCCTCGTGTTGAGAACGGCTTTCAGAATGGACACCCCAAATAACGGCTTTCGGGATAGACACCCCATGTTGTGAGTGGGGTGGGTTTGTCATAAATTTGCCCGAAATGTAACTTTGATAATTGCTGTCAGGATTCCCACGCGCAAATACTATGAACGAACAACAGATATTGGTGGTTGCAGTGTCGTTTGGATCGTGCGTACTAATCTGGCGGGCATAGTATAGTTCATGGTATTGTTCAGGTTAGTGTTCAGGATACGGTATTTTTGTTAGCAAGACCGGAGTGAGGGTATCCAAATACGCTGGAACCCTCTATTACCTAAGGGGAAGTAAATTCCTGTTGTCATCTGTACGTTACCATGTAAACATCTAAACGGTATTTCAGAAAATGTCAGTTGTAAATAAGCAGGGAAAAAGAAACAGTATAAACAGAACGGTTTCTTTAAATAATAACCAATTCTTCTTTATTAGAAACAATGTATATAGAATTTTGTTTCTATTATAAACAATGTGAATAGAACACTTTAGAGATTGAAACAATGTAAACATTTTTTAATTTCAAGTCTTAAAAAAAAAAGAGAAACAGACTAAATTTTTGTTTTATAATTTTGAAATAAATATTATTCGCAGACAGTTGTTAAGATATATACTTAAAAGGAAATAAAATTGGATGAAATTAAACGAAAACCATGTATTATTTTTTGTGTCGTATTTTCATGTAGAAAAATCAAGTTATTAAGTTATTAAATCCGTCAGCTCTATTGAAAGTTTAAGGCAGACATGCAAACAGACATACATACATACATTTATATATTGGTAACTAAAGATTTTCGAACCAAACTGATGAAAAAGCTTGCCCTATCCCTCAATACCCTTTATGTAAAATTTCAAATATTTAGACCAGAAATTTTCTGAGTAATTTGGAAAAGACCGCAGAGGTCAATTTTTTTTTAACTTTGACACCTATTATGGCCCCTTAAAATTTATTGTTTAGAGCTCAAATCAAGTTATTAAGTTAGATCCATGTCTAAGGAACCTATATCTAAAATTTCAAGTGTTTAGACCCAAAAGTGTTGGAGGAGTTTGGTAGAGTTCTCAAGGGTCAAATCGTTGAACTTTGACCCCTTAACTTAAAATAAACAAAAAATTCAATAATAGTGCTAATTGTTTTAAGTACTCAGAAAAAATTTGCCCAATACATACCTAAAAGTTTGTTTGTTTTAAATATGGTGAATAAGGCATAAACAATGTATTTTGGTTGGTGACCTATTTGCGTTCCCAAATAAAAACAACATCTGTATTAATAGTTAGTACAAGGGCGATTAATAAGAAAAAAGACGTTAAACAAACTAAGCACCAACTTATAAAAAATGTAAATAGCAGAGAGTACGCGTGCGAGCGCCAGTATATAAAAAAAAAATAGCCGCATTTTGCAGGTTCGATCGTGTGACGCGTATAGTGAAAGGATATTCAGAAAACGTAAACACTTCGGCCGATTGGGCTATGACGTTAGCGGCATAAATATATATATATATATATATATATATATATATATATATATATGTGTGTGTGTGTGTGTGTGTGTGTGTGTGTGTGTGTGTGTGTGTGTGTGTATGTGTGTGTGTGACTACTTCATTTAATCAAATAAATTAATATACAAAATTATAAATTAATGCGTAAACTTTAAGTATTTACTTCAACAGTGCTCAATATGTAAGTAGAGCTAGGTAGTAAACTTACTTATTACTATATATATATATATATATATATATATATATATATATATATATATATATATATATATATATATATATATTAAATGCCTTTATACATTTTCCGTATAGTAGTACAAATATCCTCGGACGCTGTAATCAGTAAAAGAAACTCGTTCGGTCGACACCGATAAATCGCTTAACGTAAACAGAAGTGTATTTACTGAAAAATTAAACCAACACTTAATTTTTATTGTTCAATATTTTTATAATTAAATTATTTAAATGTTTTCATCTAATGAAATTATCGTTGGTTTTCTTTTATAGTCGCGTACAGAGTATATTTTGTATTATTATTGTTATCAACTGTGTTATATTAAAATTAAACGTCTTAGACAGTTTAAATGCTTCCAAATAATAGGAAAGCTGAGTCGCGTAACTAATTGTTTGTAGTATTTAATCCCTGTATACATAAAGAATGTTAGTTAATTGTAATATATATATATATATATATATATATATATATATATATATATATATATATATAAGTGAACGTGTCTCTGTGTGTGTCTGCGTGTGTACATTTTCCTATGTAATAACTGTCTATTTTAAGTCTACAGACTCGAAATATATACAAGGTACTGAAATTTGGGAAACTCCTTGTGATTGGTTTTCGGCCAAAAATTTGGCTGTTAAGGGGGTCCAACTTCAACGCTTTGACCTTTGAGAACTCTATCAAACTCCTCCGACAATTTTTGGATCTAAACACATGAAATTTTAGATATAAGTTCCTTTGACATGGATCTAACTTAATAACTTGATTTGAGCCCAAAACAATAAGTGTTAAGGGGTCATAATGGGTCAAATTTAAAAGAAAATTGATCTCTGCGGTCTCTACCAAAGCTTTTTAATCGGCTTGGGTTGAAAATTTTTAGTTACAATGCATAAATGTATGTATGTATGTATGTTTGTATGTATGTATGTATGTTTGCATGTCTGCCTAAAACTTTCGACAGAGGCAACTGATTTTACCAAGATTAGTATCGTTTTGAAGTTTGACCTTTCAGACGACAAATATGGAAAAATTGACTAAAAACATTAATTTCTTTCACCTTCAACTGGGCACTTTTCTACAGGGGTGGTCGCTTTTTAGCCGATATTTTTGAAAGTCATCCCTTCCTTTCGATTGTCTATCATTAATTTAAACATAGATCAGTTCCGGTGGTCGTAACAGCAAAGACGTCAGGTTTTTCCCCCGTTCTTTTCCTCCTTCGCGGTACGGGTTCGAGCCTGCTTTCCTACTACCACTTTTTTTTTTTTTTTTTTTTTTGCTTAACAGACATATCCAAATACCCGGGCAACGCCGGGCTGAAATGCTAGTGTAAGAAAAAGAAAGGTTTATCTAGCTTTTAGAAAAGGAAGGATAAATAATAGCTATCTGCATGTGGTGATCTTTCTGAAAACTTGATGTGTAATTAGAGTATTTTATTTAAAATGATTACCTCCCGTGTAAGGGGGAGAGCCATATTTCTTTTTTAAGCTTTCCGGCAACTTTTTCAAGCATTGCGACAACTTTCTGCGTGAGAAATGCTTAAAAAAACCCTAAGCGATATCAAAAACGCCTTCAGAAAATTCATCGCCACCAGAACGCCAGATTTTTACGTCACTAGCATAAATACACTTATTCTGCGTTGGCAAAGATGTGTTGACTCTGATGGTGCTTATATTTTGATCAATAAATTTTTGCCCGAGCCTATGTTCATCTGAATTCAAAGGTTAAAGACCGCAAGAACTTTCTTGTCAACCTGATAAAAATACGGTCTACTCTTAGTCTTAAACAGTATATCATCATTTTTATCTTATTCGCGTTATTCATAGTATGAGTAAGATATGGTTTTTAATATTCATGGACGTGTTCTGCGAATTGTATTAAAATAATACTTGAATGCAAAAGTAATGTCATCGTTGTATTCTACTCGAGAATTTTCTTTTTTTTTTTTTACTTAAAAGTGTCATCACTTATCAAGGCCCGGAAGCCACTCAAAGTTGAAGGTTAATTGCTAGGTCGCTGGTGAGATGAGATAAGTCACGGTGGAACATGGGTCTGGCTAGGTTATTTAAATAGACAGCTCAATGGGCGTTTATTCACATTAGACTTGAAAACGACCATGTTATAGTTAGACGGGAAGCAGACAAATTGTATTGCGACTCACGAATGGACAGTTCTGCGGTAATAAACTCTGCTAATGGAACTTTCGTTTAATTTTGGGCACAGATAGGAAGTGAGGAAAGGTTTTAGTTGATTTTTTTCAGCAAGGGGGGTATTTGTTGTGAACGTTTTACGGGGATGAACCATAGATTGGAGCGCAGTCGAGCCTCTATCATAAATGTATCCATAGAGCAGAGATAGAATCGCAACGTTTATTCTGTGAGAAAAAGGGAATAAAGAGGCGAAAAGGTCATTGCCCACTAAATTTTGAAGACGGTTTTGTACGGTGTCAAGGCAGAAAAGGCTGTTTGTAGATACGGCAACAGTATTCCATCTTACGCCGTATTTCACTCTTATACATAGAGAGGATTGCGTTGGGACTGAGATACTTTTGGGGGCGATAGAAAGATCCCACAATTTTTCGAGTGATTTTTGGCAATGGATCTAGTGTCGGTCTTTCATTTCAGGTTAGGAATGAAGGTTAATTCCAGCAGTTTGTCAAAGCAAGGTGCTTCTTCGAGAAGAGAGGCATTCATTTAAACTTTGTTCCAGCAGGGGTAGGGGCGTTGGTGGTGAAAAGTTAGAAGTTCAGTTTTGGATGTATTAAAAGTAAATAACCATTTCATACTCCGTTGTACCTCGTGCTCCAGGTCAGAAGAGAGAGATTCTTTGTCGGCCTTTGAAGTGTTGTCGTAGATGATAGCATCGTCTGCATACATGTCGACGAATGAACGAAGATTTTTTGACGCATGCCAACGTTAATACTGTGAGCTTCATATTTTTGCCCATCAACGACCACTTGAGAATACCTTTCACGAAGAAAGATTTGATGGTTAAGAAGACATTTTCAGCTATTCTATAGCTGGGAATTTTATGGAGTAGACCTTTGTGCCAGACCCTATAAAATGATTGGTATGTCAAGAATTATTGCTCTAGAAACGAAGCCTTCGTCAATGGATTTATTAATCCTTTGTGATATTACCGTCAGGACATCGGCAGTTGAACTCTCAGAAAAGAAACCATATTGTATCTTGCTGAATAGTTTTTTTTTTGGGGGGGGGTGCTAAGGTGTTTGACAGCGTCTCTATTTATCACGGACTCGGGCAATTTACTAACGACGAACAGGAGACTGATTTGTCTATAAAAAGACATATTCATCTATTCTGGCTTTTATTCCGGTTTTTATGTGCATCTCTTTCAAGATGAAGAAGACCGTTGATCTATAGATTTGTTTAGCTTCAAATGAATAAATATTTCTAATTTTATCATCAGTGCCAATAACAGAAAATTGAGTTTATAAGAAAAACAACCAAAAATCAATTAAAAGAATCATTTTTGGCACAATTTTTCCCGAATCCGATGCCAAGTCCGATATCCTAAAAAGTTTTGATTCCGATTAATTGTCCTAACACAAGCCATAATCTAATTTATAAAACTCACTATGTCTGTCTGTCTGTCTCCAATTTTTTTATAAGTGTATCTCTTTTAAGGTGCAAGGTCACAAAGCGACACGTGGCGGGTTAAATGATTGCATTTTTGTCGGTATAAATAGCTGCTAAAGAGTCGAAACTGAAATATAATTGAAATTTCAAAGTAAAAAATATTTCGGTAACAACAAGCATTAGATAATATTGAGAAGAAAAACCGAGAGACAAATAATAATTAATTAAATAACAAAATGTCACTTCCAGAAACCAAAGGGCATATATCAGAAAGATTTATTGGATGATCTGATGGCTTGACAGGCCGAGAGAAAACCTAAGTGGAAATGAAGTGGCGCTCATTCATTAAGCCAATTCGCGTTGGTTCCCGGCGGCGCGTTATTAACAGTCCCAGGCTGTTGGGAAGGTTACACGTGGCAAGGCCTGTTGCTCCACTCGTCTTAATGGCGATCGATTGATACACATATCTGCCGAGAGATCCGGCGTATTTTGATTGCTTTTGGTTCTCTATCCCCACTGCTGCATGTCTGCGATGACGTGAATGTGTCGACATAAGTAAATCATGCAAAAAAGTTTACCTAAGAAAATTGTAACAAAATATGGAAGCAGATTTTATTTTATTAATGGTTAATATGCAGCCATGTTTTATTTATACTAACAGGACTCCACGATATCATTAGATATGATGTGTAGTCTTAGAACTGCACGCCAGTGGAACTCTCTGCTGCTTGCCTGTTTCCCACCTGACTGCAACTTGGACGTCTTCAAGTCCAGCATAAACAAACTCCTGACAAACCGCCCCCTTAAGTAAGACACTCTATCAAAACCCCCCAATAATAATGATTACTACAATACTATCTCATTAATTACTGTACACACAATAACCCTTATCCCTGAGTGGCCTTCGGGCCTTGATAAGTGGTGACCCCATGTAAAAAAAAGGGGGGGGGTATTTTGTTCTTATAACGGGATCAGATTACAAACGTATAAATTGTATGTACTGTTGTTTAGCCAAGGGATATGATATCGACGTATACAGGGTGACCCCCCCCCCAAAAAAAAAGCTAAATGGAGGTCATCTAGAACATATGCTGTAGAACGAAAAAAAAAGGCCAAAGACCCTAGTGTTTTGATGCGATGTTTTGAATATAATAAACTAGTTATGACCAAAGTTTCATTTCATTCGGACAAAACACTAAGAAACAGGGCCTAATTAGAGTTGAGGCCCGTTTTTGTTGGGGGGTCACCTTGTAAAACAAGTCATGTTATATCAGAGAGTTACCACACGGATATATATTACAGTTCATATTTACATAAGGTATCATTTTTTAAAGAATAATATATGCTTCGTACCTTTTCTTTCTCCAAGAGTTCTTCTATCTTCAGTGTTGCGCTCCGTGATAAAACATGAAATGAACAACACCAACCATTATGAAACCGCAGAACAACACTTTATATTTTAAAAATATAAATTTATTTCAGTTGTATATAATGGTCTTCACTGGAGTCTGCTTTTCATCTCTACATGCTTGTCCTTCACAGCCTCGCTCCCTGGCTTCAAGTACGTCTGTTCATTTGCGTGACTAAATTCCAACTCTTCCAACTTTAAACTTCCCGACCGCCTGACCTCAGTTCCGTTACGTCATCATTCAAAAAGCACATGTATTTCTAAGGTGTGACCTTTCCACGTCTGCCTAACAAGGGTCATTTTGTTCATTTAACCAAGCTAATTCATGTAAACATCTTCAGCTTAAACCCATTGCTACACTTTAGTCTATAAACAATAAATAACTCCCAATATAAACTATTTTAAGAATATCATAAAATAAATAGATAAATAGATAGATAGGCAGATAGATCGATAATAACTAATTAACTTTTAACAATGTTAATTATCTAAGTACGTCCAATGATGGAATACTGCTGCCATATTTGGGCAGGAGCTGCTAAAAACAGCCTATCCTGCCTTGACAGAGTACAAAATAGACTTCGTGGCTTAGTGCGTGATGCCCTTTTCTCTACCATGCAACCTCTCTTCTACAGAAGAGACGTTGCGAGCCTATCCTTGTTTTATCGTTATTTCCATGGCAGGTGCTCGTTTGAACTCCAATCTCTGGTTCCCCCTCGCCAATCTTTCACGAAAAACACCCGTCTAGCTGAATCCACTGTGAAAAATTTCCCCCACTCTTTATCTGTGCCCAAATCAAAACGCGGAGTCCATGAACAAAGCTTCTTTATTAGAACTGCACGCCTGTCGAACTCTGTTCCGTCTGCCTGCTTCCCACCTGACTACAACTTGGATTCCTTCAAGTCCAACGTTAACAAATTCCTAATGAACAGCCCCTTAAGTAAACACTTCATCAAATCTTCACACTAACGTACTGTACTTGCAATAACCCTTATCCCTGAGTGGCTTCCGGGCCTTGATAAGCGACATTATTTTATTCATTTATTTTATTTATTTATTTGTTTATTACATTGCGTCTTCGATGATCAGGAAATCCTATTTATAATGGTAAAAGGTGATAACTCAGGCTAGGACAACAGCATATTCTTTTCATTGTCTTGACTCTCGAGTGTGTATCCGTTGATATATCCTATGCTTTTATATAAAGTGGTGTGCTTCTCGGTTGATTAATTGTGTCTAACTCTGTGGGATATATACTCAAAAGTTAAAATAATGGTAAGAATATGCTGTTGTCATAGCCCTATGATAGCATACTATGAGCATTAAATTTGTTATCACATTATTTCCTCTTCTTTAATAAATAGGATCTCCCATCGAATAATTTATAATCTGGAAATAGTGATACACGCATGTACGTTAAAGGTACTACAATATAAACATATAGATTACTCGCGGGGAGGGGGGCTGGGCGTCAAATACGCTTAAATATGATATTTTAATTTGTCCAGATTTCGTATATATTATTATAGAATCGTGATTTCAAAAGTAAAAGAAAAGTATTTCGACGCCATCAGCTAGAAACTTAAACCGAGCCTGTAGCTTTCGAAGCTAGTGACGTTCCCACTGTACCAACGTGACACATATGTAAATCGATAAAAAAATAACAAATAAACTAAGATGAATTTACATAATGTTTAACGAGTTTGTTTTTGTTTTTGTTTTTTTCAATTTTGAGCCATTTTTGACCCTTTATAAACAGCGTTGTTGACAGGGGGGTGAAGAAAAACAAACAAATTTACAAGAACTTTTGCCGATCGAAAGAAGGTTTTGTATGCTATCGATCTGCGAAGTTTTTTTTTTAATTTTTGAACTTTTAGGAAAGTAAGAAGTGAACCTTGGGTTTATTTTCGATAATCTCGTAATTCAGGGTCCGCTTATGTTGACGTTTACTCTTAATATTCTATTTTGTGACAAATGGAGAAGAATTGCTATTGTTCTCGGGTGTTATTTTCAACTTCGACCTTTTTTCAGGTGTATTTTGTCGAATCCAGGAATCTGCACACATTTTCGAACGGAACAATTTATTTAATTTATCTATCTAGAGGTAGCATGCCCTCGCTCTGTCACCGATGACCAGATAAAAGTCCTAAGTAACTCGCAATTGTATTCTATCTCTCGCACTAAAGAGAAAACTTTCCATCTTCAGAATAGTATTAAGTACACCTGAAATGTACCAGGTAGTTTATCCGTTACACCACATGACCATGCGAAGGTAGCCGAGATACACTGAAGAAGATCGGATGTTACATCGGTCGAAATATTGTGAAAATAATACTCAATATGGAAACAGTAGTTTGAATGATACAAAGAATATGCATTATCCTTTTTATTTAAAAAGAAAAATCACAAACTAGATAAAAAATATATATTATTTAATTAATTGGAATTCATTATTGAGATGAGTATTATTTATTCATTTTATTTATTGCGGACTATTATCCTCATCTTTTTAAGTGTTGTTTCACAACGTTTCGACCAACTATTCCTCTGGCCTTCGTTAGGTGATTACCGCGAGGGGGCCAGAGAAATAGTTCCGGGACACATGTCGCAGTGGATAGAAACGTTGAATCTCTACAGTTCAAGGTGAGCATTGCCTGAAGATAGCGGTTTCAATCCTACACAAAGTCGGACAGAGGCTTAGTTGGCTCAAACATGGTGAGACGACAATAGCTGTGGAAGGAAGTAATTGCTGAGGATGCAGTTCGGGGATTCGGAATTTCTATTCTGTCGCGGTAACCACCTGACAAAGGTCAGAGGAATAGTGACCGAAACGTCATGAAACAACTAAAAGATGAAGTTAATAGTCCGCAATAAATAAATGAAAATAAGAATAGAAGTCTGAATTATCTAAATGAAAATTCCATGAGCAGAGTTTATTTCCTAGAATTGTCCGTCTGTGGAACAAGATATTATAGGTCTGCTTCCTAGCTGACTATAATACAGTGGTTTTCAAGTCCAATGTAAATTAGTTTTGTTGACCCGTCTTCTAAAATAACTAAGCCCTACCTAAGTTCCGCCATTACTGACCATTATGGAGTTATCTAACCGACTGTCTAACACTTATTAACCTTTATCATTGAATGGCCTTCGGGCCTTGATAAGTGGTGACAATCGAGTAAAAAAACAACTCAAAATGTTGTTATCAGTACTGATCATACCCTAAGTGTATGTGTGTGTGCGTGCGTGCGTGCGTGCGTGTCTGACAGAATTATAAATGACGTGGAGTCACTTTTTTTTTAGGTTTGTGGGAGAGATTCGGGCGGAAATAAGTATATGATAGATGTCAAATGAATAAAACACAAAGAACAAGAAAAAAAAAAGAAGAAAATAGCAATAATAATATTTTTTAAAAAGAAAGAACCATAATTTCTGAACAAAAGATGACACTTAAAGATGTGTCCTCTTAATTTCTGAAAATAATTAAGCAAATATCAAAACAAACTGCTAATTTTTAAAAAGCACATTATTGCGGGCAACGCTGTTCCCTTTTATAGTGAACTAATTGATTTTGCGGCTGAAACACATCAAGACAGAAATATAAATAATAGAACGTTTGAATAGGAAATGATGAATGGAAAAGTTTAATTAAAAATTTGTCAATATTTCCTAGCAAAGAAATATATTGAAATTGGTGATTTCGTTAGAGGAAAAACGGATATGTAAGACATCTTTATATATATGGAAAAGACGGCCATCCTTACATATTACAGGCTTCTCCAACTTGAAATACAATTAGTGTAATAAGTTTAGTTTGTTTGTTTTACAGATAAACAATGCCTTTAAATTTATTAAGTTTTATATTACCAGAGTTGCGTCCCTTCAGTTTTTTAAGAAATACATTAACGGATAATACTTCGATGAACCTAGCGAATCTGTGCCCTCTCAAGGAAAATACTCCCTTCTAAATAAACTAGTTCCTAGAATAGAGCTGGTGTCAATAACAAATATCCTCACGTAAGACATGATTTCATTGGGAAAATTGTTTATGAATGTCAAGAATAAAATAGATCCAAGCATTGGTGTTCTTATAGTTTTGATGATCGAAAAAAAAAACGGTTTCTTTTTTGTTTTTGTTTTAGTTTTTCTTTTGTGCTAACGAAAATCTGATTATATGAAATATTCGTCCAGTAATACCATGAGATGATTTTACTGAAAAGAACTACATGTCTGTTTTTTTTTTTTTTTTTCATAAGTCTTGATGAAAACTTGCGTTATCACCCTTGTGTCTTCCAACATATATACTTTGTGGTATATACGTTCAGAAATAATCCTTGGTATAGTCATAAAAGAACTAAATAGCCAAAATTCATAATGTTGGGCAAATAAAAGTTTAGCATTTTTTCTGTAGTAAACAACAACTAAACTGATTTATATCAGGTTCACAAGAATGTTCTTGCGTTTTTAACTTTTAAATTCAGATGAACATATCTCGCTCAACACACGTTTACCAACGCAAAACAAATGTATTTATGCCAGTAACGAAAAAAAAAACTTACGTTCTGGTGACGATGAAGTCGCTGAAGGCGTTTGTGATATTGTTTAGGCTCTTGAAGCATTTCTTACGCAGAAAGTTATTGAGATGCTTGAAAAAGTAGTAAGGGAGATGAGGCAAAGTTTTGTAGCCACATTCGTTAAACTTGTGCAGGGTCGGTTTAACAACGTGGAGTCGGACATTGTCGGGGAGAAAAATTGTTTTTTTTTTCTGTTTAATGCTGGGCGTTGTTGTCGAAGTTTCTGATGCATTTCATCCATTTGTTGACAGTACTTCGTCGCCGTAAGGGTTTTGCCTGTTCAAAAAACTGCAATGGATAAGATCGGTCCCAGACAACTAAACAGTCAGCATTACCTTCTTTTGGTGCAACTCTGACTTCGGGAAATGTTGTGAAGCTTCGCCGCTGTCTAACTACTGAGCTGAGCGTCTCCGTTGTTGCAAAAAACAAACTTTTCATCGAAAATCACAACCGGGTTGTTCTTGTTGCGTAAACGAAGGGAAGATGACACATCATAAAGGCGTTTCTTTTGATTGTCGTTAAATTCGTGAGGCGCCCATTTATCAAGTTTTTTTTTTGTTTGTTTTTCCAATATCTGTCAAGTGGTTAGAAATTGTCATACATGTTATGTTAAATTCATCTGGTGTCGACAAAGGCTCTTAATTGATCGTTGTCAACCTATGAAGGATGACCACTGCGCTCATCATTTTTAAGACTAATGTCGCAGTAACGAAATTTCGTAAATCACCACTTTTCTGTGCGTTCAGTAGTGGTTCTTAGGCCAAAGGTTTCGTTGATATCGCGAGCTGTTTCAGCTATTTTTTGGCCTAGCTTGAATTGAAATATGAAAATTGTGTGAATTTGCTTTTTTCCCCATCTTACATTCAACGTCCTGAAAAGAAGATCTGATTGTTTCAAAAATATTGTATTTTAAACGATTAGAGTGAAAAAAAAACGCTCCCTACAATGATATATAAAGTAAAACACTTTCTTCTAAACCTAATATAACGATTATATATGGCGGTACCTGTATAAAAGATGCAGATGAAAACAAAACTTTCATAACTGGAATGTAACCAAATTAAGATATTAGAACTTGCACACATAAGGAGCTCGACACCCATTCGAATAAGGTTTATAACAATAATTATAAATAAATAATACTAAATCGATGAAAACAGCTGTAGTAATATATCTATTAGATCACTAAGTCTGCTTCAGGGTCAGAATATAAGATCATTAGGATAATGATGCTGATATATTCCGAGTTTTGTGTTTTGATGACATGCCTCATCTCGTTGGAATGTGTATCTTGAGTAGTCCGTAGAAGTGTTGGCTTTTGTAATGAAGTTTGTGAAACAATTCTTCCTTTTTGTTGTTAATATTCTATCGTATGATGTATCGTATGATGTAAAAAAATAATTGTGATTATATATATATATATATATATATATATATATATATATATATATGATTGTTGAGCTTGATTAAATCCGACGATATGAAATAAAATGGAGGTGGAAGTTCCTGGATACTCAACGTTTCGCCCGATTTATGCGGACTTCTTCAAGAGGAATGGTCGACCATTCCTCTTGAAGAAGCCCGCATAAATCGGGCGAAACGTTGAGTATCCAGGAACTTCCACCTCCATTTTATTTCATATCGTCGGATTTAATCAAGCTCAACAATCATATATATATATATATATATATATATATATATATATATATAATCACAATTATTTCATATATATATATATATATATATATATATATATATATATATATATATATATATATATAATAGATTCCCCCGTCGATTTCGACGTATGAGTTTCCGCCACAACAACTAAGTTGCTCGGAAATCCAAACAGATGATGTATTTATAGTGGTGAAGGCTATGTCTAGAACCATCCACACTTTTTGGTATTACTGCTTACCTCTGTCGGTGCAGATAATTGCCACAGGGCAGAGTATAAAGTAGACCGCAGGTTTTTACATCAGAGTTTCCTTCTTCTAGATGCATGTCTTAACAAAGACTGGGGTTTCATCTCTCCCGGTGAATTAATGCGCCTCCAGATACATACCAGGAAATTTCTTCGACTGGGCGCGGTACATACAGCGCCTACCCTTCCCAAATGGTCACCCATCTCTACTGGCCAGGCTCAACGTTGCTTCGGTGATCTGGCAAGAACCGGTGTGTTAACGTTCTTGTGCCATATATATATATATATATATATATATATATATATATATATATATACAAATATATATATATATATACAAATATATATATACAAATATATATATATATACAAATATATATATAAATATATATACAAATATATATAGAGATATTTGTATATATATTTATATATGAATATATATACAAATATATATATATATATTTGTATATATATATATACAAATATATATATATATTTGTATATATATATACAAATATATATATTTGTATTTGTATATATATTTATATATATATATAAATATATATACAAATATATATATATATATTTGTATATATTTTTATATATATATATATATATATTTATGTATATATATTTATATATTTATATTTGTATATATATATACATATATATATATAAACTCCGTAATAAATACTCATTTAGCTACAACAATTGCAAAAACTTCCCTCACTCTCGATTTGTGCCCAAAACTAAATCAACATTCCATGAGAACTATTCCTAGAACTGTATGGGGAACAAAATACCGCGGAGCTGCTTCCCAGCTGACTATAACATGGTCGTGTTCAAGTCTAATGTAAATAAGTTATTGTGGAGCAGACTTTTTAAATAATTAAGCCCTCTCAAATTCCACTATTACTGATCATCATGGCGTTGTCCCACCATCTGCCTTACACTTATTAACCCTTATCCTAGCGTGGCTTCCAGGCCTTGATAAGTAGTAATCCTCATTTAAAAATCTCATTTTATCTTTGATGTCCTAATTACTTTAAATTAGTCTTGCAAAAGACCAACAATTAATTAACACTGTCCTCCTCCACCCAGAGCGTATACTTATTTTAAATTTAAAACATTTTTCGCGCGAAATCTTCGACATATTACATTAGCGCGTTTTCGAGATTGGCAGCCATGTTTTTTTGTTTGTTTGTTTGTTTGTTTGACCGGCTTGCGCGTAAATCAAACG
This sequence comes from Euprymna scolopes, assembly GCF_053919585.1. Taxonomy (NCBI): domain Eukaryota; kingdom Metazoa; phylum Mollusca; class Cephalopoda; order Sepiida; family Sepiolidae; genus Euprymna; species Euprymna scolopes. Next base: position 24,833,292 of record NC_136504.1, read on the forward strand.
ATATCGCTCATCAACGAGCAAGATTTATTCCAATTGTTTGTGCAGAACGCGAAAGGGTGCGAAACAAAAAAAAACAAGACAAAAAAAAAACACCCGAAAACTGACATTTTGATTTGTTGACAAAAGGTTTTCGTTTCTTGCTTGATGCAATTCCAAACCCTCACCACGGCCCACCTGCCACACTCACACCGAATAGATCAACATTTCTCGCTTCTATGACTGCCTTTTCCTCTATGTATATATTTATGTCTTGCATCTACCTCGACAGGTTTTCATCTACCTCGGTCTATCAATACCATATTGTCCATACCTATCTGTACATCTATCCATCTATCTTTAAATGAACAGCTTATTATATGCATATACATATGCTTTTTATATCTTAAATTAAATTTGGAAATAATTTTGGATTACAGACTAACACTGTAAACCCATGGTTAAAATAATGTTATTATCAATATGTATAAGACAATCCAAACCAGATAAAAAAAAAACTCAATATATTTGATAGAGCAATAACATAAAATGAAAATTTTGAATGCAATTATGTAAATTAAAAATTTCCAACAATTTATTGTTTCACAAGAATACAAAAAATTAAGGACCTTTTTTTAATTAATCAACAATGAATGGCTTCTCTCATCAGATGAAATATTTTAAGCAAACAAAAAAAAGAATAAATTTTGCTATTTAAGTGTGGAATATCTTTTTTCATGGAATCATTTTAGATTTAATTTTCTTTTTATGTGTTAATAAGCAAAATGTATTATTAGCTATATTTATTTTACTAAAAATATTTTCGCCAATAAAATGAGCCATTCATTGAAAATCCATGTATTAAGAAAAAAAATTTTTTTTGCATACCTTGTCAAACAAAAAATTTGTTGTAACTTTTTAATTTAGATAATTAATTTAAAATTTCTATTACAAATATACATATTTCGCTTACTTTCTCTTTCGCACTTTATATAAATGAAGGTTAGTATCTAACACGTTGTCCTTTCTTTATCGCACTGTATATATATATATATATATATATATATATATATATATATATATATATATATATATATATATATATATGTATATATATACATATGTATGCATGTATATATGCATGTATACATATATATATGTATGTATATATATATGTATATGTATATATATGTATATATATGTATGAATGTATGTATGTATATATATATACATACATCATACTCTCTGTACACACACACACTCATGCAGTAATTATTATTTATATATATATATATGTATGTATGTATGCATGTATGTATGTATATATATATATACATATCATACTCTCTGTACACACACACACACACACACACACACACACTCATACAGTAATTATTATTTATATATATATATATATATATATATATATATGTATGTATGCATGTATGTATGTATATATATATATATATATACGTATCATACTCTCTGTACACACACACTCATGCAGTAATTATTATATATATATATATATATATATATATATATATATATATATATATATATATATATATATATATATATTACATTTTCAACCCAAATAAGAAACATTGCCACTTTGGTGTATGGGACTACTATCAGGAGCAAGAGCTACTGGGGTACTATGTAGGGATTTGGGCAGCAAGATGTCGGTTCACGTTACAATTGTAACTTCTGCACGTCAGTACAGTTGAGGAAGCAGGGACCTGGAATGGAATTCCAAACTCTAGCGGTTCTTGGGAAGAAACTACTGGAGTAGAAAGATCTTTTACATCTATGGATCTCTACTGTGTGGGGGTGGGATTTACCTGCCTGTCAGGTCTGTCAAGGGTGTTTACGTCGTGGGGGCACTAGTGTTTGCAGTTTGTCAGAGCATTTATCATTAAAATACTTGTAGAACGCGCAGAGGGATGCAACATTTCGTTGAGGGGACAGAGGCTGAAGCTTAGATGCTAGTGCAGGAGCTATCAGATTGGCGACTATCTTTTAAACCTTGTCTAGGAGCGAGAGACTCATAGCAGATGCGCCTACCAAATATGACAACAATACTCCATAGATGGGCGAATGGTTGCCTTATAAAGGTACAGGGTACTTTCGGGTGTTAGTAGTTTTCTAGCACGGTAGAGAGAGCCTACCTTCTTCGCAGCGGTCCTGGCAATGCTTCAATGTAATTGTTTCATCTCATGTTTCCTGTGAAAGTTAGGCCAAGGAGTTTGACAGATGTACTTTCAGATAAAGAGGCATTGGCCATTGCTATTGTTCGTAGAGAAGGTTTCTTGTAATTATTGAAGGAAATAAGTTTAGTCTTGGCAGCATTGAACGTGACCATCCATTTTTGTCACCATTCCACTACAGATTGGAGGTCATCCTCTAGTTTTTCTGCCATTTCTTTAGATATGTGTTCATTTGTTTTCCTATCGCGTCTGTTATAGAGCGTGGTGTCATCAGCATATATACCCATCTCAGACATAATTTTGTTGGAGAGGTCATTTATGAATATTACGAATAATAGAGGTCCAAGAATAGACCTTTGAGGCACCCCGCATTTATATCATATTGTTTAGATGTAAGACCGTCGAGGACAACCTGGATTAAATTAAATAGATAAATCCCATAATTTATTATACCATACTTGTTCACACTGAAACACTTATCACAATATTCTGTGGAGATATATTAAAAAACCTGGTTAAACTTGTGTCCATTCTATGGAGGTCAGACGCGAACGAGCACCCCATAATTTTATTATACCATATTTCGTCGAACTGAAACATAATTATCAAAGTATACTTACGCAGATAGATATGAAAAGTCTTTATTAAAGTTTGTGCCTATTCCCATTCTATGGAGGCCAGGCGCGAAGGCAGACCCCAAAATTTCATTATACCATCCCTATTTAAGTTAAAACATACTTATCAAAGTATTATGTACATCTATATCAAAAACACTTGTAAACGTTTGTTTTTTTTAATTTTAAATTTTCTTTATTTCAATACTTTGTAGACAGGCACGAACGCAGACCCCACAATTTTAATGAACCACCGTTCTGCAGGATCAAACATACCCATTCCTGTGTCTCGATACATCTTCTATCATTATATGTAATCAATTTTTTTAAATAGTCAATCATATAGGAGCCTATTCGTGACCAGACACACACACAAACATACAGACATTCAGCTTTATATTATATATATATATATATATATATTCATTAAGGCATTTAGTATATATATATATATATATATATATATATATATATATATATATATATATATATATAGCATTCTATGAAAATACATAACTATTTAGCGACAAACTCCGTAGAGAATATGTGTAGCTTGCCATATATTCCTAACTTATTATCAAGGTCTACGAAATGAGCACTGTTGCACATATTTAGCACTATCTAGGTCTAAGTATTTAGTATTGTCGAGGTAAATACTGAAAATTTGTACATCAAATTTTATGTGGCCTCATAACTTTCTTTTGTGGATGAATTAAATAAGTTTATATATATATATATATACATATATATATACATGTATACACATATATATGATGATTGCAACGTCTTGTCAGACGAGTGCCACTCCCTCAGACATTTAAAATCCATGAGCCCAAATGTCTGAGGGAGTATCTATACACATATGATGTTAAAGAGTCTTAGCTTTATATGACAGCTAAGTCTCTCTCTCGGTTCAAAATGTTGAGATCCAGCAACAAGCAAGAGCAAGATAGCCAGCAACAAATTAAACTGCAGACCAGCTTAATGCGGATACTGGTCTTCCGCTTTATGTTTGTTTAAATCAGAGATTTGCTTCTCCTAGAAAGGTTGCCTTCACCACGGCTTACGGGAGCCCTCTCTAACACAAATATACACGGTGCTAGTTGGCCGTTGACCCAGAAAAAGAGTTCATTCGCCATATATATACATACACACAAATATATACATACACACACACACACACACACATATATATATATATATATATATATATATATATATATATATATATATGAGAACACACATTGCTCTGATTAATAAGAAGAGTCCTCTAACTGAACAGTAATGGAAACATATATATATATATATATATATATATATATATATATATATATATATATATATATATATATATATGTTATAAATACTATTACTTTACACGAAATGAGTATCAGTAGACGACTATATATATATATATATATATATATATATATATATATATATATATATATAGATAGATAGATAGATAGATAGATAGATAGATAGATATCCACAGAGAGATTGTTTATTTTTATCATAGCTGTTCAGTACGGCAAGACTAGCACCTCTCCCGAACAAGGGATCGAACCTACAACGATCTAGTTTATAGTCGGCAATTTTATCCTCCGGCCAATGGGAATGGTGCACACAAACGGTATCATCATGTGCATATAAACATTTGAGCGCCGCTTTTACAGCGCTTGATTTGTTTGTTTATTTACAAAGAGCTGGAGATCGGGGGCTTTAATCGTCATTAACGGACAATTTCTCTGCATCTCAGCTCTTCAGTATGGCTAGGCTAGCACTCATCCTGAACCAGAGATCGCGCCTACAACCATTTAGTAGATAGTCGGCACTAATGTATATATATATATATATATATATATATATATATATATATATATATATATATATATATATCAACAGTCAAACAACGTCACAGCTCACATGAGCCATAAAATTAAACAAATTGAAAGTCAAAGACTTGAGTTTCACCCTTATTTGGGTTCATCAGTTTAGCACATCTGAACCCCGGCATTCGAAACCCGAAATACTTTCATACGTCACACACGAGGAAGTCTATCAGCTAACACAGATCACTATGGAATGTACTAATTAGTCTCAAACCAGGAGCGTGGTTATCCAATCACTGAGAACCCAAGTCGATGTATCCCAAGTAGGATTTTTACACTCGCTAGAACGACGATATGCAATAAGTTAACCTAACGATCAAATTAATATTGAAATTTTCAGAATGTGGGAGATGTCATAAGTATTTCCACAGTTAAACAACACCGCAGCTCATTCAATCCATAAAAGCAAACAAACCGGAAGTCCAAGACTCAAGTTTCGCTCTCACTTGAGATTAACAGTGAAACACATCCGAACGCGGGTTTTGAATACGCTGTTTGTTCGATCTGTAATACAATATCTGTACAGAACTTTTTTTTTTACTTTTTTATATTACAACAAAAGTACAGAGAACCTTATTCAGAATTCTTATTATATCCCAATTGTTTTATTGGATACTGTTAAGTGCTTTGTTAATTATTTATGTAATTTATATTGACTGTGTTTAGCAAGAAACCTTCCGATATTATACGTTAAATTATATCTTCTGTCAAAATGACACGACCAAACAAGAATTTAACTATGAACTTAAAACATTTTGAATAATCATATAGTCGCTTCACCAGACTATTGATGGATGTTACAAAATGATAAAAACTCTCATACCCAAAACGAGTGAAACACAACGCCTTAGTAAGTAGAGACTGCCATCTTACTACGACTTTCAAGCTCTTCCCAGGCCTGATTGAAGATAGCATTAATAAAACTTCTCCTCTGGAGCATACCTGAAAAAAAATAGATTGCAGAGGGAAATATTTAGCCATCAAAGAACAATTATATGCATATATATATATATATATATATATATATATATATACTTCAGAATAAAATTATCCAACAATCAGCTGATATGGAAACCTGTGGTTATAAGACTTACAACATATTACTGGCACTAAGATTCTATAAGTATTATCCCACCTAAATAACAATTGCTCAATATACAAGATAGAGCTAATAAATCAAATTTTAGTCATTCCATGAATTAAAGAATTCATGACATGAAATGTTTGAGTTTCATATCAAAGGTTTTTAATTATTCTATGTACGACAAAGAATACATTATGAATATTTTAACTTCTTATCCTATAGGATTTCGATGTCGATGAAACTTAGGTATCAAAATCCTATAGGATAACACAAACGTACATTCCATGAACAAAGCTTCTTTCTTAGAACTGCACGCCTGTGGAACTCTCTTCCGTTTTTATGCTTTCCAGCTGACTACAATATGTTTGTCTTCAAGACTAACGTAAACAAGTTTTTGATTAGCCGTTCCATATAAGTTAACAAATTTACCGAACTTCCATTACTAACGATTACTATATTGTCCAATTTCAACTACACACTATTTAACCCTTATCCTTGAGTTGCCTCTTGGCCTTGATAAGTGGTGATGCTTATGTAATATACATATACATATATATATATAACTACCTAATTTACTCACATAAAATTAATATACGAAAGTATAGATTTATGCGTAAACTTTAAGTATTTACTTCAAAAGTGCTCAATACGTAGGTAGAGCTAGTTAGTAATTTATAAAATATATATAGCGATTAAGCTACACTGAATATTCCGCGTTTCATCCACTCTAGGACTCTTCAGGCTTATGCGCGAATTCTGTGGTTGTTTATCGTTTTTTTTAAAACAGATCAAGAAACTAAATAGAGCATACACAAAGGAACATGTCAACCAGAGGTCAAATAGGCCTTTGTCCGATAAATGCATGATCATTGGTTGATAGGAAGGGCGCGGTGGATACTAGAAAGCTGATTGGCTAACTAAAATCTCAATAGAAGATGAGCATATAAAAACGATAAATAACCACAGAATTCGCGCAGTAGCCTGAAGAGTCCTAGAGTGGATGAAACGCGGAATATTCAGTGTAGCTTAATCGCCATATATATTTTATAAATTACTATATATATATATATATATATATATATATATATATATATATATATATAAGTTAGAAAAGCATTTCATCCAATGCATGAAAATTGTTAAACAAAATGTTTTTACTATAGCCTTTAAAAAAAAAGGTACAAGATTCAATTTGAAATTTATTTATCTTCAAAGTGTACTTTTATAAATTTTACAAAGTAAGGTATAAAAATGTAATAGTTTACTTTGAAATTGAATCTTGTACCTTTATTTATAAAGCCTATAGTTAAAACATTTAATTTAACAATTTTCATGCCTTGGATGAAATGCTTTTCTAACTTTTATCGTATCTTTTTAAGATAATATTTTATTTAATTTATTAATTTGGATTTTTATAAAATGAATGTGGTTTTGCATGTATTTATAAAAACTCTCCACCTCTCTATTTCAGTTTGTATTTCTCTTCACACCACAACTCATTTTTGCAACCCCTTCTTTGTATTATTACAGGTCTGAATATTCTTTCTGTTTCAGTTTGTATTTCTCCTCACACAACAACTCTTTTTTGCAACCCCCTGTTTGTCATACATGTCTGAATAATGAGAAAATCTAAATTTTTTAACAAAAACTTTAAAATAACCTTTTTAGATTAATTTTTTAAACTTCTTTCAGAATAGAAAATCTTTACAATTTAATAAGGAACATATTTCATATAGGTTTCACTAAAAATATTCAGTAGATAACGAGAAAAATATAGATGAAAATTTCAAAAGGACTGTATAACTGGTTTCGCTCAATAGTAGTCCTCGCTAGCAAAAGTTTTTGTTATTGTTATTCTATTATTATTATTATTATTATTATTATTATTATTATTTAAAACATTTTGTGTCCTGCTCTTTTGTGCGAGGACTAATATATATATATATATATATATATATATATATATATATATATATATATATACGAGTTTGGTGCAAATATAATGTCGTTTATATATGTATATAGTTGAACGTCAAAAAACAGCATTATTTTTGCACCAACCTAATATATATTATATCCATTATAATTGACTAATAATCATCCTTTTTTATCTACGGACACTAGTGTTTTCTGCTTACGCAATCATCAGTGTAGGATGACAATTTCTGAAGGTTAAGAGATTCGACCCTTGCCAGGAATTAACTTTTAACTCCATTTACTAAGCCTTTATATCTGGGGCCACCAAACAATTGGCATGTGAATGAAGTGAAATTAACAACTAATAAACGCACAATTCGAACGCAGACATTAGACAATGCAGAGTGTTCGAACAAGAGGACGTTGTAAACATTGCATAAATGCTAGTTGACTGCTTCTTACTTTATACTTTCCAGACAACTCATGTTTCAATATTGTTCAAGGGGTTAGATAATTATAAATCAATAATTATTCTTTTATAACTACCGACATTATTGTTTTCTGCTTACGCAATCTTAAAATGGAGGATAAATTCCTTCCGGTCGTGAGATTAAGCAAGCCACGAAGCAAACTTTAACTACAGTTGTAAAGCCTCTACCTTCGGGACACCAAACATTTATCACGAGAATGAGGGGTATTATGAACTAATAAATCCTCAATTTGGGCGCTGATATTAGACAATTCATACTGTTTGAATCAGAGGAATGAGAGGAAGTCATGAACATTGCATAAACGAAGTTGACTGCCTCTAAGTTTATACTTTCCAGGCAGTGTCCATCCTTTAGTATTCTTTAAAGGGGTTAATTATTATATATGTGTGTGTGTTTTTTATAATTTTCTTCCTTTGAAGATTGTAGTGCTGGACATGGGGCAGCCAAACCAGCTGCCAAAATTGCCCTGCATTTTTATTGAAACCAACCGAGAGCTCTTTTTAATATCCTTGCTGTTCTCTTAAGTGCAATTGTCTGGATCTCTTTTGCACTTGGTTCACCAGGAATACAGGGTGACCCCCCCCAAAAAAAAAGCTAAATGGAGGACATCTAGAACATATGCTGCAGAACGGAGAAAAAAGGCCAAAGACCCTAGTGTTTTGATGTGATATTTTGAATATAATAAACTAGTTATGACCAAAGTTTCATTTCCTTCGGACAAAACACTAAGAAACGGGGCCTGATTATAGTTGGGTCCCGTTTTTTGGGGTCACCCTGTATTAGTTAGGTAGGACTTCAGGTTCTTCTTCATAAGCCCTGTGGCACCTATAATAGCTGGTATGATTGATATCTCCTTAAGATTCCGGTTTCTTTTCATATCATACATGAGACCTTGGTATTTGGTATATTTCTCTTTCAGCTCTGTTCAGACCGCCATCAATGTGGACACTCACTTCAACCAAGCTGTCCACTCTTTCTGACTTATACCATATAACTATGTCAGGTTTCACAGCAACATTTCAAGATAGGTGGCTGTAGGTATTACATGGTCATAATGTATTGTGTGTAAGTCATTTCTAACTGTTCTTTCAAGTTGATGTTCCCAGGACTTGCTGCTACACTGGATGCTTATATTTTTACAGATGGTCCAGTGGATGTACTTACATACTCCATCATGTTTCGCTGTTTAGTAGCCGTCCCCGAAAAGAACCTTGCAACTTGATATCAGATGACTCACACTTTTCAATTCTGTGTTGTCATTACTGAAATCTGCCAACTTCTTAATGCATTGGTCATTAATCCCTGGTCTTGAGCGACCATCGTGGTGGGGGGCTCCCCTTTTCAGCCAGTTCAAGGAACCTTCTTTGTCTATGTATTGCTGAGATAGTTCCCCCCCCCCAACAAAAAATACTTTCCACGCTGATGTGGCTCCATTTTTTAAGGTTCATCCTTTGGAAGGTCTTGGTATATTTCTGCCGGCTCTTTCTTGCTATTTCTGTGGCACACTTGTTTGGTGTTTCATCCTCATCTGAGAGACAGCCCTGATCAAAATGCTTGGCCAACTTCGTGACTGATGTTGTTTTTCTGGCTCTTGTCTATTGATGTTCGTATACTATTGAGAGGGTGTGGTTGTGTGTGTTTGTGTGTGTATTTGTGTGCAAATCGCACTAAATACTAAATAAACACAATAACGTTCGTGTTTCACTTGTACACAAGCAAATTAATTCTACCCGATTCGCAGAAAAATCGCACTCATCTCTCTAGACGTGGACAAAGTTTAACTCTATCGTGTCTTTCCCTCGATCACTTGCAATTTCTTCCTTTCTCTGGTTTTTCAACCGTAGAAACATTTAAAACTTTCAATGAAATGTGAACAAACGTCTAGATTCCCTAGCCAAGTTGATCCCTTATAAATATGCTCCCCCAATACATAAACCACTTGCAATTCAGTTTCACTATGCATTTAGGAAAGATAAAAATATTTAAAAAAAAAAAAACTTCATTGTCATTCAGTCTTCAATAGATAAGTCACTCATTTATTTGTGTTGCGTTCTTTAATAAAGTGTGTAATAGTTTTTCTTTCAATAATCTACTTCCTTTATGGTAAAACTCATGTTACTAAATATAAACCCGTACTTTTCACGCTGACACACCGATTTTCCTTAGATCACTCAAGTTAAGCAACGTTGAGTCTGGTCAGTACCAGAGCCGTGACCGATTTGGAATAACAAACGCTGTAAGTAGGTGGACGTCGATTCTTCTGCACGAACTGCAAAGAATCTAACGTCGTCATCTCCTTTGACCAGGGGTCCTGGATATGACCTTAAACTATATCCAGTGGTGAGGCCCCAGCTTGCGGGCTTTGGGGAGTGTGGATTCACCCTTTAATTGCCATTGCTCCCAGGTCCACTCTGACCCGGAGTGGTAGTACCTGTTAGGGTCCCAACTATGGGTTAAGTAGAAACCGATTTGAAAACAAACATATTCTATTAAAACATTTTTCTTCAAAATCTTTGGATTCGGCATTAAATAACCTGAAAAGGGTTGATATGCCGTAAAACAAAAACAACCAACCAACCTTTGACCAGGATATACATGTATCTGGAGGAAACGATTGTGAATTTAACAATTTTCATGAACTATGCTCTTTCGGTGGTATCCGGTTCAATTCGCCTAAATTGCCATAAAAATTAACTCCTCGCGATAAATATGGATTTCTGTACGTTTACACTATCAAAATGAACAACGAAACAAACAAATATTCTAATCCCTATTTTTTTATTGTACACTAGCAGGCCGCCCTGCATTGCCCGGTAGTAAAATATGCTTAAATATGATTTTTTCATTAATGCAGATCTCATAGTTAATATTATATTCGACCCAATATATAGCACTAATTTAAAAAGTTTTTAAAAAAAAGACTCGTGCCCCGCCACCGAGAATCGAAACCAAAACGTTTACGTTATGATTTACTTTTTCTTTTGCCGTTAATGCCTAAGTTATGAAGACGTGCTTACTGCAAAGTTAAAAATAAAAGCATAACCTATTACGTTATTCGCAATGCCGTCGTTCGACTTTCACCTGGTAAATTCCTATTTTTTTTTTCACTTTTGCACCGATTTTTTCCGGGTAAGACCCATATATAAAGTGTTGCGTGGGTTCGAATACTCTTTATATAAAGTTTTATATCTGTAAACTGGAAACTGATAAAGGAGTTTAGTAGGCAAAATCTTTTAAATAAATATATATACGCATGAATAAATATATATGTAGAAACAGATGTTTGTAACCTTTTACGCAAATATTACGCAAGTATAAATCATGTAGAATATCTGCATGAATATAATTACACGTAATAGTTAACTAAAGATGATCATCCCTTAAGAAAACCGAAAAAAATAAAAGGGAATTAATTAAGATAAATATTTAAAAGAATATGCAAATTAGCTAGATCTTTTGCAAACGAATGCAGTTCCACGCACCATATATAACAAAGTTATATTTTCTTTTAAAATAAATTTTTAAAAAATGGTTTTAATATGAATATCAATGCACAAAAACATCAAATTTATAGGAGTTCATTTCTTGTCGAAAGTCGGCAAGAACTTCAGATTAATCCTGCGTTCTGAGAGCACGTTCCATACTACATGTTTAACACGCCGTTCCTGATCGTTTCTGCATCCTTCAATTTCCTCCACTTGTTTTGATGTGCAGTTCAAATATATCAATTATTGACTTCGATTTCTATAAGCTTAATGTTATTCCTCAGTGCATCCTTAAACCTTTTTCTAAGTTTATGCTTTGGTCTCTTCCCCATGAAAAAGCTCACCATAGAGCAGTTGTTTTGGTATCTTTTAATCTTTCGGGTTTCTTCTGTCTAACGCTGCGTTGGTCAACCGCGAAAGGCACACAAGACCAATAATTTTATGAGGATGTGCTCTTCCCCCCCCCCCCGATCATCCAAGTAATATCTATGGACTGGTTTGTAACTCTGCAATCGATTTGACACGATACTCAAAGGTGCGTCTCTATTCACTGCACCACGGGCCACGAAGGTCAGAGGAATAGTTGGTCGAAACGTCGTGAAACAACCATTAGAAGATGAAGATATTCATCAATTTATTTATTGTGGACTAAGAAAAGAATAATACAAAGAAGAAGAAGAAAACAATAAAGAGAAATAGAAAAAGAAATAATAAGGAGTAAGAAAGAAAGAAAGAAACGTTATAAAACAAAGAAATAGTAGAATACTGACACGAATAAAAAAAAGAAAGAAAAACTTCGCATTATATGTAGTACTCAGACTAATGTAGTAAAGTCCCTCTACAAGAACCAGCAAATACTGACAAGTTACCCTGTTACATCTGAGAAATTATGCAAGAGTGTAGCTGGACATAAGAGATATCTACGTGCAAATGGACGTCGAACATCAAGCTGAAAAGATGGAAACTTCTGTCATCATTTCCTTTTATATTTACATTGATTTAAGGATAGTGTGGTTGAATTGTTCACTGTAAAACAGACAATTAGAGTCAAATATGTCTAAAGATGAAATACTGCTTCCACATCTGGAGAAGATGTCATAGAAGGCAGTTTTCATTCCTTCGCAGAGTACAGAATCGATTTACCATTCTTATGAAGATGACATCTGTTTTTCCCTATTGTTCTCTTTCACAGAATATGTGTTTCTAGTTGCTCTCTTTACTCTATTATTATTTATATTTATTTATTGGTCCCCCGACAAAAGGAGGGTGGCTCTGTAAATTCACCCTTGTCGTTCGTCTGTCCGCACTTTTCTCAATAACTATGGTTTGGGACTTTTTCAAATTTTGCACAAACATTAAACATGATATGAGTAAAAAAAGGGTAACAGAAAGGATTTTCCGGGAAAACTCTGGTTGCCCCCGAGGTGTGCCTTTAGGGTTAAAATGACTAAAATTGACTCTTTTGTGCTTATTAAAAAAAATGATGTCTTCGATTTTTTAGAAAACTTCCTGAAAAGTTGTAACTAACTGATTTCTATATAATTTTGTTTGTCTATACTTCACGATGACTCTTGGGCTAATAAAAACACTCCATTTTGGGGACTATTTTATCATATTCGTCCAAAATTTTCTGTGTATGTCTATTTAGCAGTTTTGCATGGTGCTGAACTCAAATATAAATATGTTAAGGCCTTGGAGAGTTTTGGGGTTGAATGAGGGAGGTAAATGATGGACTTAGTTATTTTTTTATTTTATTTTATTTTATTTTTTTTTTTTTTTTTTGCATTGTGCAGAACTCAAATTTATATATGTTAAAGCCTAAAATTTCACCATTTGTTCATTTTCACCAGAATTTGACATCCCCTGGGGACTTTTGGGGCTAAATCGGTGGGGGTGGGGGGAAATACTGAACTTAGTCATTTTTATATGCCTCGTTCACTGAGCACTCACAGGGGACCATGCATGTTTTACTTGTTTCTATAACGTCTAGCGAGTTATCTTCATTCTCTGGTTCATACCTGTCAAAGATACAGTAAGACTCATCTGGTTACCACACTGTAAAGGAAATTTCATATCTTAATATATGTGCCTAAAACCAAGCGGAATTTCAATAAGCATAGTGTATTTGCAAAAACTTCACACTTGTGGAACACATAAGCATAAAAGCCAAGTACGCCCAAGGATTGAATACTGCTGCCATATCTGGGCAGGAGCTGCTAAAAATAGCCTATCATGCCTTGACAGAGTACAAAATAGACTTCGTGGCTTAGTGGGTGATGCCCTTTTCTCTTCCCTGCAACCTCTTTCCCATAGAAGAGACGTTGCGAGCCTATCCTTGTTTTATCGTTATTTCCATGGCAGGTGCTCGTCTGAGCTCCAATCTCTAGTCCCCCCCCCTCGCAAATCTTTTACGAAAAACACCCGTCTAGCTGAAAACACTATCAAAGATGTTCCCCACTCTTTATCTGTGCCTAAATCAAAACGCGGATTTCATGAACAAAGCTTCTTTCTTAGAACTGCACAACTGTGGAACTCTGTTCCGTCTGCTTGCTTTCCACCTGACTACAACCTGGATGTCTTCAAGTCCAACGTAAACAAATTCCTGATGAACCGCCCCCTTAAGCAGACATTTTTATTAAACCCCACACTAACGTACTGTATATGCAATAACCCTTATCCCTGAGTGGCTTCCGGGCCTTGATAAGTGGTGATCACCTTGTAAAAAAAAGCAGTGGACTACTTTCCTGTTGACTACATCGTGGCAGTTTTAAATTTCAAAGTTAACAAATATCTTATGAGCCGTCCTCTTAATAATCAATTTTCGTCTATTCCATTTATGTTGTTTAATTCTTAAATTGTTTATTTAAAACATATTTGTTTATTAATTAACAAATAAACTTTAAATTGTTTATGTTAAACAGATTATATTAAAAATTCACAAATAAAGTTGAAAAGTTTATTTAAAACAGATTATATTAAAAATTATTAGGTTGGTGCAAAAATAATGTCGTGTTTTGACATGAAGTTGAACGTCAAAAAACGACATTATTTTTGCACTAACCTAATAACAAATGAGCTTAAAATTGTTGATTTAAAACAAATTATTTTATAAACTAACAAATAAACCTTAAATCGTTTATTCCAAACAAATTCTATTTGAGTTCCATAGACACAATTAAAATAGTTTATCGAAAATAAATTATATTATAACAAATCAACGTTAAATTGTTAATTTAAAACAAATTATTTTATTTAATCCCTTCATTATATTGATCATCATAAAACTGACAACCTTTATCCTCATGTGGCCTTTTGGTCTTAATAAGTGGTGACTCACGATCTAATAATACACAAATTCACATTAAAGTTCACTGAAACTTAATAAAATAAGTTGAAAAAGATACAAAACACATTTTATATCGTAACAGTTATATAATATATACACTAGTGTTGGGACGATAAATCGGAATCGGGAATTGGAAAAATTGGAATATTTGGAATCGGAATCGGTATCGGTATCGGTATCGGAAATATTTGTACCGATTTTCCGATGCCAAAATGATTCTTTTAATTGTCTTTTGTATTTGATTTTGTGTGAAGCAAAATCTTCCATTGCTGGTAATATTGATAAAATAACAAATATTTATTGATTTTAAAATACCAGTGAAGCTAAAATCGATAGATCTTCTACCACATGTATATTTTTACGTTTAGGAAAATATCTGCACATTTAACACGTGTGTGTTTACGGTAATCGGAGAAAAATACAGCTGCATAGTTAAATATGAAGAGATGTATAAAGAATCGCAATCGGTAATTGTATCGGAATCGAGAATTTAGTGCGGAATCGGCAATTGTATCGGAATCGGGAAAAACATTGGAATCGTCCCATCACTAGTATACACCCTATCAAAAAAGGTTGATATACGATAATATATAACAAGCAAGCCTAATAAGCATATACAACATAATCTTGTAGATCACTCGTCATATAAACTCTAACATCTAAGCTAAATAAACTAAATGTTTTAAAAGTTTGACCTCTGTTGAATATTCGCATTTATTTGCTGCGCTTCACATTTTTCGGGAGGGGAAAACAATCCCCGCTTGGTTTTGATTACTTCCCAGTGTGACTCCACTAACTTGAAGCCGAATACTTCATTAAGCTTCTGTCCCCTTTAAATCATGCTACGGGCTTTATCAGTATTCTAAACGCTACGACGTGGACTACGTCCGAGGTAGAAGCAATTAACATCCGAGCCGTACACCCTATCTGCCAGAGGTTTATGGTAACGAACCTCCGCCACCGAATGACCCAAGTCGCGGAAGCAATCGTCAAGACAGCAATGGAGGAACAAAAACGTTAATCAAAAAAGCCAAAATAAAAAGGGGAAGAAAACTACGTAAAAGGGATCGGGAAAAGAAATGAAACCTCGAAAATAAGAGAAAACTGAAGAAGGATCGGAAAGTTCTCTGCCCTTGAAATAAAATAATTACATAATACCCCGAGTGGCGCCGAACGTCAACATTCACTTTCAAAGAAAAAAATAAATTTGGAATATGTAAACATGGTATACACACACACACACACACACACACACACACACACACACACATACACACACACACACACACACACACGCACACACACACACACGCTTACATAATCTTTCAAGTATAATCGGTTTCGCGGAAGTTTGTATCATACGAAAAAGTGTATGGACGTATGCATAACTATACGCACGTAAACTTACGCATACATACAACATACGCACACACACACCTATATAACATAATACATAATATAATACACACATATATAATATCATAATGATGTATCAATAATAATATTAATTAATAATAATTTAATTCATAAAACTCGGTGTGTCTGTCTGTTTTTATTTTTCCAACGTGCAACTCCTCCGAGACGCAACGGCGCAAAGTGAGGCGAATCGAGTCTAATGGTTGCGTTTTTGTGCATCAAATTTTTTAGGTTTTTAGCCGATAAAAAATAGCTGCAAAGAGGTAAATATTGAACAAGTGAAGCATATATGGTCTCCCGTGAGTGAACAATGAATGAGGTATTAAAAAAATGACTTAGTTCGGCATTTGCCCTACCTCCCATTTAGCCAAAAAGTCCCCAGTGGACGTTAAATCCTGGTGAAAATGAACAAACCGTGCAATTTTAGGCCTTAACATATGTACATTTGAGTTCTGTATAATGCAAAAAAAGAAAAGTACTAAGTCCATCATTCCCCTCTCCCTATTTAGTTCCAAAAGATCCCAAGGCCTTAACATATTTAAATTTAAGTTCAGCACCATGCAAAACTGCTAAATAGGCATACACAGAAAATTTTGGACAAATATGGTAAAATAGTGCCAAAACTGGAGTGTTTTTATTAGCCCTAAAAGAGCCCCTGGGGCACACCTAAGAGTTATCGCGAAGTATAGACAAACAAAGTCAGTTATAACTTTTTCAGAAAGTTTTCTAAAAATCCAAGACATCAATTTTTTTTTTTTTCAATAAGCACAAAAGTGCCAATTTTATCCATTTTAACCCGAAAGACACCCCTGGGGGAGGGCAACAGGAGTTTTCTCGCAAAATTCGTTCTGTTACGTTTTTACTCATATCATGTTTAATATTTGTGCAAAATTTCAAAAAATTCCAAGGCGTAATTATTGAGGAAAGTTCGGATAGACAAACAGACGAATTGACGAACGGACTGGCTGAATTTGCAGGGCCACCTTCTTTTTTGTCGGAGGACAAAAAGGAAATGGAACTTGGCAGGCCTGTTTACTTAAAGTGATTTTTAAAGCATGCGCAAATATACATTCATATGTTAAAGTTTTAATATTTATTATCGGTCTGACGATAGAAAAAGTGGAACGATAAAAGTATCGCCCTAAAGAAAACAACAATACAACTTTATTTTAAAACTTGTATTGAAAAATTCAATTTATATAACTTGATTATGTAGTAGAGCTGACATCTGTAATGTAACCGCTTTCAGCCTCGATCACTGCTTCGATACGGGTCCGGAACTGGGAGTATGCTTTTTTCCACAAGCGCCGGCAGAATGTTAACCCAACCATGT
Source organism: Euprymna scolopes (assembly GCF_053919585.1). Lineage (NCBI taxonomy): Eukaryota > Metazoa > Mollusca > Cephalopoda > Sepiida > Sepiolidae > Euprymna > Euprymna scolopes. The sequence continues at coordinate 24,851,056 of NC_136504.1, forward strand.
TTGAATGCTAAGAGGATAACCGTACGATGCAACATTGTTTTGTCTGCCTTCTGCTGCCCAGTCGGTTCAGATTGAAAGATCTTACAGAATAGAACATTTATGTTAAGGACTGTGTAAAAAAAAATGGAAAACCGTTGTACGGCTGCATGCCTCAAACTCAGAAGCACGCTAGAGGTATTTGTGGGGAAGGAGCGTCATACAGATACTTACAATTTATATATGAAAAATTAAATTGTTAACGTAATTCTAGGATTTTATCTTACTGAGAACCTTAGCGAAAGACAAAACATGTTCCCATCATTTCTGAACAGAAGGTGTACAATTGTACGTGAATAAATGTGCTCGTGACTGACAGATAAGCTATTTCTGTTGGGTTTTGAGTGTCGAACGTACTTTATTACGAGTAATTACACTAGATTCATCATGTTGTCCATCGATCTTTACCCGCGAGTTTAGTTCGCAAAAAGGCGTTATTACAATTTAGGATTTCAACTTGGTAACAACGTTAAGCCTACATTTTTTTTTTCTATTCTGATTACCTGCAGGACACAGGCATATGTTATTTTTATTACCAATAGTAAACTTTCCTTGATACAACTGCGTTTTTTTTCCTATGTACATAAAAAAACGTATTAGATTGGATGATTAAATCGAAAATGCTGATCATTAACTTTACGGAACCCAACATTCCTTTGCGTCGGTTATGTGGGATGAAGGGGCATGTCTGCGTTGTGTTAGAAAAATAATACGCGATCGGAAATTACGAACGAAAGTTTATGTACGCTTAACTTTCAGAAACATAACAGGAAGTAAACGGTTCAAAAGTAAACTCGAATATATTTCTTCGTTCTTTAGTGGAAAACAGAACAGAAGCCAGCTGATAACGTTTATATGTGCCATCATCAGCAGCAGCATCATCATTATGATCGCCTCCGTTCAGTCTCGAAAGATAATAGATACCTCGTTGAATGGTATCTGCGCATATAATTGTGAGACAAGGGTCATGTGATCGTCAACCACACCTCTCCTGAATCGGCATTGCTTGAGTCCATTGGCAAAGAAAAGTCCAGGACGACAGGAAACAATGCAGAGATAAGTGTAAGGCATATACACGAAATGCTAGTATATATATATATATATATATATATATATATATATATATATATGATAGTATAGGAGTATATATATATATATATATATATATATATATATATATATATATATATATATATATATATATATATATATATATATATATATATATACTCCTATATATCAATGCACAAAAACGCAAATTTATAGGAGTATATATATATATATATATATATATATATATATATATATATATGATAGTATAGGAGTATATATATATATATATATATATATATATATATATATACTCCTATAAATTTGCGTTTTTGTGCATTGATATTCATATTAAAAGCCCTTTTTTCGATTTATTTAAGAAAATACAACTTTTGGGGTTTGTATTACTGTACACATAGATTCGAAAAAGTTGTCAAAAACAAATATATGACAAATAAATGTTATCAAAGGCAAGATAAGTTACTTTTCTACCAAACTGGATATAATTTTCGTGTTTTTATTCAATTTAACATGTTTTTTCAGCTCGAAAAACATAGTGTTTACCGATGTATTGGAAAATTCAAGATGGCGGCCGATTCTCTCTTTAACACGGTAAGTTCAGGAAAAGGTATTATAAATAAAAAAAACTATACAAAATACTATTAAAAACCACCGAATAAATGTCAAGTTATGTCACGGTAACATATATTGAGCGAATTTCTAACAGTATTTTGTCTAGTTTATTATTTATTACACCTTTTTCCAAACAAGAGAGAATCGGCCGCCATCTTGAATTTTCCAATACATCGCTAAACACTGTATTCTTTTCGAGCTGAATAAACATGTTAAATTGAATAAAAACACGAAAATTATATCCAGTTTGGTAGAAAAGTAACTTATCTTGCCTTTGATAACATTTATTTTTTATATATTTGTTTTTTGACAACTTTTTCGAATCTATGTGTACAGTAATACAAACCCAACTTTTTATATATGGCTCGTGATCTGCCAAAGATCTAGTTAATTTGCATATTATTTTAAACATTCATTTTCATGAAATCCCTGCTAGTTTTTTTTTCTGTTCTCTTAGGGAATGATCATCTTTAGTTTACTATTACGTGTAATTATATTCATGCAGATATTCTACATGATTTATACTTGTGCAATATTGCGTAAAAAGCTTGTAGTAAGTACAAACCACTTTCTATATATATTTGTTTAAAACATTTTGACTACCAAACTCCATTGTCAGCTTAATATATAGAGTATTCTAACCCATGCGACACTTTATATTTGGTTTTAGCCGGGGAAAATCGGTGCAAAAGTGTGAAAATTAAGAAAAATTGAATTTGCCTGTTTAAGATCGAACGATGGCATTATGAATATGAATGCGTAACGTAACAGATATAGGTTCATGCTTAATTTTTAGCCTTACACCAAACATGTCTGCATAGTTCAGGCATTAACGTCAAAGAAAAAAACTAAATTGTAAGCTAAACGTTTCGGTTTCCATTCTCGGTGGTGGCGCACTATTCATTTTTTTTTTTTTTTCATTTTTAAATCATTACTATATATTGGTTCCAATATAATATACAAATAAATTAGCGGGACCTGTGGAAATTCCACAGGGGACTCATTCATATGTAATATATTGATGTTGACATTCTGTAGATGTTCAGCGTAAATGAAGACACTCTGATATTATTGTAGCTCTTCTGTTAAAACTGAAAAAGTATTTATCTAAGCTAGCACGAACGCGCGGCAAAGCCTGGTCGTAAAGTACGCTTAAATATATTTTAATTATTGCAGATTTCGTATATATTATTATAGAGTTAATGTTCTATCGATTTTTCTATATTATAAAGTTGCGATTTAAAAAATAAAAAAATATATCCATATGACTTGGGTGCATTAGCTTGAATCGAAACCGAAATAAAAACTTATGAAAAATCACACACACACACACACACACACACACACACACACACATACACACCTTGAGTTCCTTCAGACATAATCGAAACCAAAACCAAAACCAAAACTTATGAAGAGTTCTTGATAAAATTATTTATTAAAAAAATAGATTACTGAAGTGTCATAAGTTATAATCGAAACCGAAACCAAAACTTGTGAAGAATTCTTGGTAAAATAATTTATGACAAGAAATGGAAGTACATAACAATAAAACAACCCTGATGTAAACGTGACACAGAAAATAACACACACGCTATCGTATTAATATGTAGATACGAAGCCTCCATTAATCAAAATAAGCATATTTTACGATCGGGCAATGCTTGAAATAAACAATTCTATGTTAATCTTTACATTTATAATAGGAAGGTTTTAAAAGTAATTTAATTTTTATTTGTTACTTAATAAATACTTTGTTTAAATAAAACATTACGTTTGATTTTAATTATAATAATATTTGTTATAAACGAAATTATTAGGTGTAGTTGTTGATTTGTAATTGAATTTGTTTTAAATAAATTATTATTTATTATTGCTAATAATATTTTTAACAATTTTATACTTAATTTTTATTTATATTAATATTTGTTATAAATAAAAATATTAGGTGTATTTGTTGATTAGTAATTGAATTTGTTTTAAATATATTATTGTTTATTACTATTAATAATATTTTTTAACAATTTTATGTTTGATTTTTATTTATATTGATATTTATTATAAATAAAAATATTAGGTGTATTTGTTGATTAGTAATTAAATTTGTTTTAAATAAATTATTGTTATTATTATTAATAATATTTTTTAACAATTTTATGTTTGATTTTTATTTATATAAATTTTTATTTATATATAATTTTATGTTTGATTTTTATTTATATAAATAAAAATATTAGGTGTATTTTTGATTAGTAATTAAATTTGTTTTAAATAAATTATTATTTATTGCTGCTAATAATATTTTTAACAATTTTATGCTTAATTTTTATTGATAATAATATTTGTTATAAATAAAAAATATTAGGTGTATTTGTTGATTTGTAATTGAATTTGTTTTAAATATATTATTGTTATTTGTTAACTAACAATAATTAGTATTTTTTATACTTTTAGGTTTATGTTTTATTTATAATAGTTATAAATAAACAGTGTTATGCTAATCCATTAGCTTGCAATGGAATTTGGTTATAGTAAACAATTGAATTTTTATTTGGTCATCTTTATATAATATATTTTAAATAATTTTTAACAATGTTACTGTGATTTTAAAACTAATAATATACTTTGTTTAAATAATTCAATATAGAGTACAGTTGTCAATTCACATTATAATGAGTTTTAAATAAACAATTTAATCATTATTTGGTTATTTATAATCTAATTGTTTTAAACAAGCTTAGTGTTATTTTTGAATTGATAAACTATACATTTAATTAAATAATATCCTGTTTATTTATTAAATTATAATAAAATGGGTTTCAAATAAATAATTTTAGGTTCGGTTTTCGATATAACTAGCATTTCAACCGGGCGTTTCCCGGGTGTTTGAAGGTGTGTGCTGAGCAAAAAAAGTGAAAAACGGCCAATTTTTTAAAACTTTGAACCCTATTATTACCCTTTAATATTTATTGTTTGGGGCTCAAATTAAGTTATTAAGTTAGATCCATGTCCAAGGAACCTATATCAAAGATTTCAATTGTTTATACCCAAAATCGTCGGAGGAGTTTGGTAGAGTTCTCAAAGGTCAAATTGTAAAAATTTGACCCCTTACTAGCCAAATGTCTGGCCAAAAACCGATCACATCGATTTTACCAAATCTCAATACCCTGTATCTCAAATTTCGAGTCTGTAGACTAAAAATTGACAGAGTTATTGTGTAGGGAAATGTACACAGACACATACACAGACACATAGACACGGTCACTTTTATAGATATATAGATATAATTTATTTTTAATAAACAACTTAATTTATAGTACAATTTTTTAAGTAAACAATTGTTAATTCATGATTTCTTGTGTTAATAACAGTATGGCTATTTGTCAATTTATAATAGAACTCGTTTAAAATAGACAATTTGTTAATTTATATAATTGGCTAGGAATAAGCAATTCTGGATTTATATATTAATCTATTATAGTATTAGCACTTAGAAATTGTACGTTCGATTTGTTTGAGACAGGCAATAGTATATTTATTTCATAACTTTTAATAAAACTTGTTTGAAATAAACATTTTCATTGCTGTTTATTAAGTTATGACATGATTTTTTAAATAAACAACTTTGTGCTTATTTTTAATTTATAATAAATTTGTTTACATAAACAATAAAATGTTTTTATCAACTTAAAGTTTGATTTTTATAACCCATAGATTTATTTGTTAATTATAAATAGAATTTGTTTTAAATAAATGCTTTTGTTTATATTTTTTTTTGTAAATTCGTAATAGCCTTTTGCATTAAATAAACAATTTCAGCTTTACTAATTTACGATAAAGTGTGTTTTAAATTAAGGATTTTAGATTTTTGAGTAATTTTATGACAGGTTTTGTTTATTTAAATAAACAATAAAACGTTTATATGTTGATTTATAAAATAATTTGTGAAAATAAACAATGCTTTCTTAATAAGTTCATTCATAATAGAATTTCTTTTAATTAAAGAATGCAATGTTTATTATTTTATAATAAAATTTGCTTTATATAAAGAAGGTAGGGGCTTATTTAAATTCGTAATAGATTTTTTGTTTTACATAAACGATTCTAGGTTTATATGTTACTGTATAATAAAATTTAGTTGGCATAAAACATTTTACGTTTACTTGTTACTTTATATTAAGTTTTGTTTTTAATAAAAAAGCGGTTTTAGATTTCTCTGTTAATTTATAAAGCATAGAATTCGTTTTAAATAAATAATTCATTTTATTTCTTTATTTATAACTACCAGGTCCTGTTGATCTTCGTTACCATGGGAAATTTTGTAAAGTTAACTGAAAATATTACGCATTCTTTTGTAATGAATTAATCAATTCGTATTCCGAGTCTCTGCTTCCCCAACTGTACTGACATGCAGAAGTTCAAGTGTAACGTAAACCGACACCTTGCTGCCCAACTCCCTACATAGTACCCCTGTAGCTTATGTCCTACATCAAAGTGGCAACGTGCCTTGTTTGGGGTGAAAATGTAATAAGAAAAATTCATATGTACATTAAAACATCCAAAAATATAATATATTCTCGTGCTAATTCTTATTTCAGTCTCGTTAATTAATGAAAGTGTATCCTTTTGTATTAAGTGATCAGTAGTCAATGCTTGCCATATTGGTTGAGAACTTCCCATATTTATCAAGAAAATATTGGAACATTATTTACAAAGAGTCAATGTCCGTTAAAGATATTACATGCAGCAAAATAATAGAACTCAAATTGTTTTTCCACAATATGGAAGAAATGCCGGGGCGTTTTATCAGTCCTCTCTTCAAAATAGACAGTTCATGACATTAACAACACTAGTGGAAACACCCCTGACAATATCGCCTCCTGTCTGATGGGTTATTGTAAACGGGGTCCTAGGTGAGATTTACTGATCCTTAATTACTTGTGACGGAGTCTATCCACGCAAGTAATCAATTGTTTTATTAAATTCCCGCGATTAATACATGAGGAAATGGCAATAAAACGTTTTCTTTGCCAAAAGAAATCATTTCGCCCTGAACTATGAATTACCTAAGGGGTAACGGCTGTTGAAACCGTCTACGACACGTTTTATTTTAAGCCTCCCCAAATAACATAAGAACCACAACGTTCGAGCAGGAAAAGGAAAATCACCGAGCTGCTCATAGTCTACCCAAAGAGAAAAAAATACTGATACACCGTCCGTCGGGTTATCAGCTTGGGAGAGGGGTACCGTGGTGAAACTAACCTATGTTACCTACTAATAGACTATTCTAAGATCCAAGGCCCTGTCGGTGGGACATTAGAATACGCCGACTGCCCCCCTGCAGAGGGTAAAAGTCCCTCAATGGGGGTCCTGGATATGACCTTAAACTATATCCAGTGGTGAGGCCCCAGCTTGTGGGCTTTGGGGAGTGTGGAGCCTCCCTTTAATTGCCATTGCTCCCAGGTCCACTCTGACCCGGAGTGGTAGTAGGGTCCCAACTATGGGATAAATAGAAACTGACTTGCAAAAAAACAAATGTATTCTATTAAAAAAAAATTCTTCAAAATCTTTGAATTCGGCATTAAATAACCCGAAAAGGGTTGATATGCCATAAAACAAAAACAACCAACCAACGAACCAATATCCAAAAAAATACTGGAAAACTATGTCCTAAGGTGTTAGTGCATATCCGGTACTTGTACTGGACTAGTGGCTTAAGTGTGGTGTCTGCACAGATGCTGCACTCAAATTAATTGTCCTTAGTCAATGGAGTGGGAAACCCTTCTATACCAAGGCAATTTTATTTTTTGCAGAATCCACTTTTTAGGGAAGCTGGTTATCTCCCACAGTAAACCGATCTTGTGTCATGTTTTTTTTCGTGGGAAACAAATAAATAACCAGTCGATATCCAGTGGACCAACCTGGGTCGTTCCTCGGCTACGACGAACATCCCACCTACTGTATGCTTTGCAATACATGTTACTTTATTTAAGCGTTCTGTTTTTCTTTGTATCGTTTTAACAGTGTTATAACATATGCGCAACTAATGATAAAAAGTAAGTTTACTCACAAATTGTGACCCACTTCTCCCCTAAAATATGTTATTAAAAGTAAAATAAGTTACTCTTCTACACGTATGTGTGCTTTCACCTAACAATATGCTGAATATAAGTTAATATGACAAAAATGGATATAATTTGAAAATTTTCCCAAAGTTTACATTTTGAATATCTCACTCAACACCAACCCTCCAAAAATGTTCAAATCTAGTAGAGATAAACAGCTTTAAAAAGATGTTTTAAATAGTTTTTTTTTAAGTAATAAATAGTGGGTGATGAGTTCCTATACAAAATAGACGTAATAGGAGCACATGCATAAAAATGATTTCGAAAACTATTATGAAAATGGTGTCATAGAGAAAGGTGTATACTTTCATCTAACAATTTACGAAACAAAATGGGTCAAGCGAAACAGCGAAACAACTCTCGCAAAAAAAAGAAAAAGAAATATATAAGATATAAATCTCACGAAAATCAAAATTTAGTCACTCTTCTTCCTACACGTTTTAGTGGTTATTGCTAGCGTAGTTTTCAGTTGTTATGTTTCTAAAAATGTAAAAAAAAAAAACAGAATTGCTGCAAAAATTTTAATTCAATATAAATATCGTAAAGTAAAGAAAGGAAATGAATTTAAGTACACCAAAAGAAGTAATGCAACATACGAATTCCATACGAGAACACGTTGAACGTTCCCAATGTTGTACATCAAAGGAGATTTTGTAAGGTTGCTTGTAGGTACATAAATTCATCGTGTATGCGTATGAAAGCAAGGAGATCCGGTATCAAGTAATTTAATGCGTTCGAGCCACTATACCGCTCACGTTATACTAGGTGTGCTTGTATTTAGAAGCGTAAAAATGAAATGTTCGTTTAAATGTATTATCGGCCTATGAGCCAGGAATATGTTCTGTAAGCTGTTCTAAGAGTATAGTGAAATCGAATCTAAAAAATCCAATGTAGTATGACGATATAGCAGAACACAGGGTATTTTCATACTAATCGTATACGAAGTTGGCCAGGTTGGTGCAAGCTGGGGTGTTCGTTTTTGCCGATCTGCTATTCTTAAAAGAAAGCGTATCTGAGCTGAAAGTTTCGGGTCAAACTGATTCCAATTAACAATTAAGAATAATAGAGCAATCATTAAGTGAATCTCTAATCGTGGTGTAACATGTATAAAATAGTATTATGGGGAAAAGCAAATAATAAACTGGTTCTTCTAAAAAGTTATCTAAAAACAAGGAAGCGGTGAGTTTTTGTTGTGGAGGAGTAGACTTGCATCAGAGTGAAATTTTCAATGAGATTATGTATTTGATAGAGAACATCCACTAGAAAACAAATAAGAATTGAAAAAAAGAGACAAATATTTTGTATTGTGAGCTAGGAACATACTTTAGTGGTTAATGTAAAAGTTGTGCATAGGGGTGTTTATTTATAATCCTATGCTGTCGGATGTCACAGAGGGCAAAGCTGTTTTAATTTTTTTTTTTTTATATAAAAAGAAAAACAGTGAATAAACAGATAAAAATGTTATGATTAAAATGCAAATTTTAAAAAACAAGAAAAATACTGTTGTGGAGACGCAAACTAATTAGCATACGTGGGTGAACAAGATATAGATAAAGGTATCAAGCCAGCAAGACCAGAGAGCTGTGTCGAACGCCGGATAGGAAAGACGCATGTGCCGGTTGCTCCATGAAAGACTTTAACACGCCCTCTGCCGGACAATCTTCCAACTTTTTATTTTACCTTTTTTAACCTTTTTATTTTGAACCTTTTATTTTACCGTTTCATTTTGAACCTTTTATTTTACCTTTTTTTAACCTTTTTATTTTGAACCTTTTATTTTACCGTTTCATTTTGAACCTTTTATTTTACCTTTTTTTAACCTTTTCATTTTGAACCTTTTGACAGAGACAGACACAAATGAGCAAAAAAGGACATAAATTCGACTCACCTTTTTATAGATATAAAAGACATTTGTCCTGCTACATTGCAAACTACGCCTGCATATTGTTTTATAAGTTTCTTCGTTCGCCATGGGATAAACAAAACTCTGCATGTCGAACACGTGCTCTTTCATAACCTGCGTTGACACGTCTGCCCAAGTCAAGTCGCCGCCACGCGGGTTTTTCAAATCACTCACACCTCACTATCACCGTCCACGTGGTTTCAAGTCTCTCTCCGCTTTTTTTTTTCCTTCTCTTCCTTTGCTCCGGCGTCAACACGCGCCGCGGTTTGGCCATTTGCATACGTGAGCTGTTGTTGTTACATAGCCTCAGTGACGTCGTTACATTTGACGTATTCATTATTTCACAAACGCTGAGTAAATAAACATTTGTTCTGAAGGAGTACTTTCTATATATGTTCATCACACAAAATACACGCTAAAATATTTTTTTTTTACTGTTTAGATTGAGTTATAAAAAATCCTATATTAATTCTTCTATGTAGTCGTAATTTGCAATTAACTCATCAAGTCTTTCATCCTCTATTGATGTTTTTAGCTGTCGATTTAAACCTTACCCACTATTCGAAACATGACTATCACTATCGCTTCATTGTCCTCATTATATTTATCTCTGTAACCTCAAGCAATGACCTTCAAGTAAAAATAAAAACCGCTTCCGATTTGTGATACGCTAGCACGGAAGTGGTGAGGCTTAGAAAACCGGCATAAGAATGCTCACATCAGCGCGTAATCTGATCTAATCGAAGATGGCGAAAGATAAAACGAATAAATCTTTTTTACCTGGGATTTTCCGATGAATGTTGAGATTTGATATTTTAGATCATCAATCCAGGAGAAGGAAAGACTAATATAAAACCAGCACTCTACGTCGTCGTTCTTGCTTTTTATTGTTAATGAAACAAGGCTTTTTTACAAAAGAGTAACCACTTATCAAGACCCGCAGGCCACTCGGGGATAAGGGTTAATGAGTGTATAGTAATCAATCGTTAGTAGTGGAAATTTGGTAAATTGAATTGCTTAAGTGGACAGCTCATAAAAACTTTTTTTGTTAGGCTTAAAGACGACCATGTTGCAGTTAACGGGGAAGTAGGGAAAGAGAAAGTGAGTTTCCCGGGCACCCAGTTCTAAGAAAGAAGCTTTGCACATGGAGTCAAGGGGAAAATTATGAATAGTGGATTCAGCTAGACGAGTGTTTTTCGTGAAAGTTTGGCGAGTGGGGGCATAGATTGGAGTTCAAAGCTCTACGTTTCGTATATGCACACAGTACATCTGCAGGTATCTCTGCAATCCAAACGGCGAGAAAGAATGGACGACTTGTGTGGTTGTTTATATTAGCAAGATTTGTTAAAATAAGTCGGGTCTGCTGAACTATTTGCGTGTCCACAACGAGACATTGCAATTTTGTAGAGATGGCATTGCTCTGCAAATAATTGACAATTATATATAGGGAGCAGAAAGTGACTAATTTCGTATTTTATCATTTTATTTTTGTCCTTATTTCCTTGATTATGGAAACTAACTTTTTCTTGGTTCAATAATCTAAAACGAGTTCAATGACTGATCCAACGTGTCACATATTTCTAAGCACACACACACACAGAAACAAACACACAAACATATATGTGTGTGTGTGTGTGTGCGCGCGCGTAGGGGTATATATATATATATATATATATATATATATATATATATATATATATATATATATTCAAAAATAACTAATTTAAAAAATATTCGATATTTATGTTTTTAATAGCGTTTATCGTAATGTGTTTTATTCTCATTGGTTTCTAGATTATAACTCATCTTTAGCATGAAGACAATGTCATGGAATTAAATCTTTTTTGTGTGCGTATATATATATATGTATGTATGTATGCATGTATATATATATGCATATTTATATATCTATATCTATATCTATATCTATATATATATATATATATATATATATATATGTTTATGTGTGTATGTATGTATACATAAATATATGCTTATGGATGTATATATAGTAAAGATTTTTCTATATAGATATATGCAAATATAAATATATATATATATATATATATATATAATATTTTTCAAATATATAACTATGTATATATGTGTCTATATGTGTGAATTTAGATTATATGAGATCCGCTGTAAGGGCTTTAATGGCATTATATCGCATATTTTTAATAGATAAGCAGGATTTTCAATTCGCAACGCCGTTCAAATTTCATAAATCACTCATTGAATTATGTGGCAAAGCGACACAAAGCGATGCAAAAATTACGATGTAATAATTTCTTACGATATGATACAATAAATTACGATGTGATACAATAAATTACGATTCCGGCGAATTATGAAAAACATATCGTCTGGGTGCGAAAACGCAGGTGTTCATCTTGGCTCTAAAAACCTCCCATTTCTTCCACAAATGATTACAAGATAAGGGCACAAAGTGCTACATTGTCTCTGCGTAGTAATGCTTAGTTTAGCTGTCAGTATCAACATTAAATTATCGCAGTCTTTTTAATCAGCAATAATTCATGAAGTTCAGATACTCTTGTTTATCTTTTCAAGAATTACCTCCCCTTATGGGAGTCGTAACTAAGTGGCAGTCTCATCTCCCATATTAAAAAGTGTCACTATTTTTTTTTTTTTTTTTTTTTTTTGCCGATCACATGATGAGCTTATATTGGAATATGACGAGAGGTGTTATTAAAACAATTATATAGCTATTCGATACAGTATATATGTGTGTGTGTGTGTGTGTGTGTGTGTGTGTGTGTGTGTGTGTGTGTGTGTGTGTGTGTGTGTGTAAAATTTTGTTGAAAATTCACAGACTCACGTTTTCTTTTTTATAACCTTCGTTTATTTCTGCCCGGCTTTGCTCAGGCCCAGGAAATAAACGAAGGTTATAAAAAAGAAAACGTGAGTCTTTGAATTTTCAACAAAATTTTACACTATATATGCCCTGCACCTATTAAGTAGATACATTCAGCTTAACTCAAAATTAACGGGGACTGGTTTTTAAAATAATAATCTAGTCGCGTTGAACGAAAACGGTATACATTGAAAGTAACCATATTTCAAAAACAAACTTTAATATATATATATATATATATATATATATATATATATATATATATATATATATATATATATATATATATATATGAGACTGAGATATGCCCAGGTTAATATTATATTTTTCTGAACAGTTCATTCCATTTAAGTAAAAAAATACTCGAAGGGAGATTGAAGCACAAACTTAAAGAGTGTGACTAAGTACGACAGCTTGCCGTGATCTTTAAAAAATGTTTTCAACCCTACTTATTCTTAACATAATGAAGCTGTCATGTGAACGATTCGCACATTCGCAGCCGTGAAAGAGTTGACAAAGAAATATAAATCTTGCGATCCCATATATATATATATATATATATATATATATATATATATATATATATATATATATATATATGAGTGTATGTGTGTGCGTGTGGGGGGGGTGCATTGCTAGGAACAAGATGTTGAAGTAATATGACGAATAACTAAAAATAGACAAGTGAGAGGTTAAGTATGTTTTTCATTTTATCTTCGTATATTAATTTATTTTCCAAAACAAACACAAATACAAATCAGTAAACATGTACTCACTGTTTGAGTTTGTCCATTTTGATTCATACGTCACATTACTTTAACACCTGTTTCCCTACATTGCGTCTTATAATTCTCTCTATATATTTACTAGCAATGCTTTAAGCCACATTACCTTTCTCTTTTTATATATATAGTAGCAGTTCCGCCCGGTTATTCTATGTACTGTTCATAACTTTATGTTCATGTGTATATATTAAAAAAGTGTGAATATGTACGGTAATGCCTTTCTATATAATAGGCTTCCTTAACTACCATGGAGAAAAGTTGATAAAGACCGCAGACGTCACTTTTTTAAACTTTGACCCCAATTTTGACCTCTATATATATTATTGTTTTGGGCTCAAATGAAATTAAAAAGTTTGAACCATGTCCAAGTAACCTACATCTAAAATTGTTGATACCGTCTGCAAAGGCCAACTCTTTCAACTTTGACCTTTTGACAGCCAAATTTCCGCCCCAAAACTGATTAAAACGCTTCCTGCACGTCTGAATACCCTTTATGTAAAATTTCAAATGTTTAGACCTAAAATTGGCTTAATAGTTTGCTAGAGACCGCAAACGTAAAATCTATTGAATTTTGACCACTTGGAAACCAAATTTTCAGAAAAAAACGATTAAACAGCTTGTCCTATGTCTGAATACACTTTATGTAAAATTTCAAATGTTTAGATCAGAAATTGGCTGAGTAATTTGGAAGAGACCGCAGAGATCAATTTTTTTAAACTTTGATCACAATTTTGACTCCTTAATATTTATTTTTTAGGGCTCAAATCAAATTATAAAGTTAGGAACATATATCTAAAATTTCAATTGTTTGGACCAAAAATTGGCGGAGGTGTTTGGTAAAGGTCTCAAAGGTGAAATTGTTGAACTTTGACCCCTTAGCAGCCAAATTCTGGCCGAAAATCGATGAAAACGATTTTCCGAAATCTCAACACCCCTTATGTTAAAGCTCGAGTCTGTAGACTGAAAATTGACAGAATTATTTGGTAGGGAAATGTACACACACACACACACACACACACACATTTAACAGGCTCAAATCCGTACCACAAAGGAGGAAAAGAACGGGAAAAAACCTGACATCTTTGCTGTTATGACCACCGCCAAACCGGAAGTAACGCAGGTTTAAATTAAGGCTAGACAATCAAAAAGAGGGTATGATTTTCAAAAATATCGGCGAAAAAAGCGCCCCATGTTGAAAAGTGTGAAGTTCAAGGTGAATATATTAATGTTTTTAGCCAATTTTTCGATATTTGTCTTCCGAAAGATCGAACTTCAAAACAATACTAATCTTGTAAAATCTGTCGCCTCTGTCAAAGGTTTTAGGCAGACATGCAAACATACATACATAAATACATTTATATATTGGTAATTTAAAATTTTCGACCCAAACCGATTAAAAAACTTGCTCATCTCTGAATACCCTTTATGTAAAATTTCATATGTTTAGACCAGAAATTGTCTAAGTAATTTGGTAGAGACCGCAGAGGTAAAAAAATTTTAAACTTTGAGCCCTATTATGACGCCTAAACATTTATTGTTTGGGGTTCTAATCAAGTTATTAAGTTAGATCCATGTCCAAGGAACCTGTATCTAAAATTTCAAGTGTTTATACCCAAAATTGTCGGAGGAGGAAGGCCATCAACTCCCCATATTTCCTCCTATAACAGACAACACGCTCTGCAACATACAAATATCTGTGCATGAGGTCACCAAGCTAATCAAGAACCTTTATTTCAGTAAAGCAACTGGCCTTGACGGCATTCCAATTATTGTGCTGAAAAAGATTCAACCAGAACTTGCCCCCATACATACAAAACACTGTAAGTGTCGCCTTAAAGAGAAGTGCTTCCCAACACCCTGGAAAACCTCATCAGTATGCCATGTATTTAACAACTCAGGTGATAAGTCATCTCCCTTTCAGTACAGACGAATAAGTCTCCTGTGTGTCATGAGTAAGTTGCTGGAATCCATATTTAATAGAGAAATAGTCAATCACCTCAGCAGAAATGACCTTCTTAGTGACATGCAATATGGTTTCCGTTCTGCCAGATCTACAGCAGATGTGCTAACTGTTATATCTTATAGGATTAGCGAATCTCCAGAAAAAGGCTTTCTCTCTAGGGCAATTCCTCTTGACATATATAGGCCTTCAATAAGGTATGGCATAAAGGCCTACTTCACAAGATTTCCAGTTACGGTATAACTGGAAATGTTTTCTCGATCATTAAATCATTTCTCTCCGAGAGGCTCATAAGAGTATTGGTTGATGGGCAGACATCAGAGGCCCTCAATATTAATGCTGGAGTCCCCCAGGGGTCCATCCTAGGCCCAACTCTCTTCCTGATCTACATTAATGATTTCCCCAAAACATACTTAAATCATTCGTTGACATTTATGCTGATGACACGACCATCTATGGCAACACATCAAAGGCCGTAAATGACAAAGTTCTTTCTGATTCTCTCTCCTTTGATCTTGAGCGTGTGGTACAGTGGGGGAGGAGGTGGCTGGTTACTTTAATGTATCTAAATCTAAGCTCCTATCTTTACATCATCAACGCTCTAATCCCCATCTGGTATCAATTGAAATGGATGGCTCTCGTCTAGGGGAAGCTCTATGTTTTGATAAGCTTCTGGGTTTGACCTTTACTCCTGATCTGAAATGAAACATGTACATCCTAGGTCGCTGGTAAAATGGTAGGATCCTTCTACCGCTCCAGAAGATATCTCACCCCTAATGCAATGTTCTATCTGTATAAAAGCCAAGTACTCCAAGGATGGAGTACAGCTGCCATATCTGGGTAGGAGCTGCTAAAAACAGCCTATCCTGCCTTGACAGAGTACAAAATAGGCTTCGTGGTTTAGTGGGTGATGCGCTTTTCTCTTCCCTACAACCTCTCTCCCACAGGAGAGAGGTTTCGAGTCTGTCTTTGTTTTATCGTTATTTCCATGGCAGGTGCTCGTCTGAGCTCCAATCTCTGGTCCCCTCTCGTCAATCTTTCACGATAAACACCCGTCTAGCTGAAACCACTGTCAAAAATCTTCCCCACTCCTTATCTGTGCCAAAATCGAAACGTAGATTCCATGAACAAAGCTTCTTTCTTAGAAGTGCACGCGTGTAGAACTTTGTTCCAGTTGCCTGTTTCCCATCTGACTACAATCTGGCTGTCTTCAAGTCCAATGTAAACAAATACCTGATGAACCGCCCCCTTAAGTAAGACACTTTATCAAAGCTCCAATACTAACGTACTGCACACGCAATAACCCTTATCCCCGAGTGGCCTCCGGGCCTTGATAAGTCGTGACTACCTTGTAAAAAAAGGAGTTTGGTAGAGTTCTCAAAGGTAGAATCGTTGAACTTTGACCCCTTAACAGCCACATTTCTGTCCGCAAACGGATTACAAAGATTTTACCAAATTTCACTACTCTGTATTTCAAATTTTGAGGCTGTAGACTTAAAATTGACAGAGTTATTGCGTAGGGAAATGTACACAGACACACACACAGACAGACACGTTCACTGTTTTATATATATATATATATATATATATATATATATATATACATATATATATATGAAATAAATCCAGCTCAACAATCATATATATATATATATATATATATATATATATATATATATATATATATATATATATATATATATAATGGATGGTTGTATCAATTGGTTTCTTAGATGTAAATCCAATGAAACTTATGTGATTATTAAAGAGTGCTCAATGCAAGACAGAGCTATTATAGAGTCTGTTTATTATACAAACATTATTGGTTACATATGTATTTTTTAACATCATTTTATTATTCCGTGTCTTGATTTTTCATTGAGAATTGTTTGGATCATTGTAATAATGTTTTTAAGCCATTGAAATCGTTTTTACGCGCGTTTCAGACGTTCTGTGAAGCGTCCTCCTCAGAAATTATTTTCAAACACATTTGAAAATAATTTCTGACGAAGACGCTTCACAGAACGTCTGAAACGCGCGTAAAAACGATTTCAATGGCTTAAAAACATTATTACAATGATCCAAACAATTCTCAATGAAAAATCAAGACACGGAATAATAAAATGATGTTAAAAAATGCACATTGTTGGTGACTACTCCCTTATTTAAATATATATATATATATATATATATATATAAATATATATATAATATATATATATATATATATATATATATATATATATATATATATATATATATATATATATATATATATATAACGCCGAACGTCTGTGTGGCTGGTCACGAATAGGCTCCTATATGGTAGACTATTATAGAAAACTGATCACATATAATGATAGGAGATGTATCGAGATACAGGAATGGGGATGTTTGATCTGGCATAATAATGATTCATTAAAATTGTGAGGTCTGCGTACGCGCCTGGTCCACAAAGTATGGAAATAAAAAAATTAAAAATTAAAAAAAAACGTTTACAAGTTTGTTTTTTTTGTATAGATGTACATAAGAATACTTTGATAAGTATGTTTTAACTTAAATAGGGATGGTATAATAAAATTATGGGGTGTTCGTTCGCACCTGACCTCCATAGAATGGAAATATGTCACAAAGTTTAACAAGGTTTTTAATATAGATGCACAGAATATTGTGATAAGTGTTTCAGTGTGAACAGGTATGGTATAATAAATTATGGGGTTTATCTATTTTATTTTTACTTTCATCATATTTTGCTTTGGTTTTGATACACCCAAATTCGAAGCTATCTCTTTACAACCCTTCCTTTTCATAACCTATCATACTTTCATTAATCAGAGTCCATTTTCTGGTGGTTGTTTTTTAACCCAGTCAATGAAGGGTACTTTTGCTAGTATATATATATATATATATATATATATATATATATATATATAGTAAGTTATAAAATATATATGACAATTAAGCTACACAGAATATTCCGCGTTTCATACACGCTGTGTAGCTTAATTGTCATATATATTTTATAATTTACTACCTAGCTCTACCTACGTATTGAGCACTGTTTAAGTAAATACTTAAAGTTTACGCATAAATTTATACTTTCGTATATTAATTTATGTGATTAAATTAAGTACTCATATATGTGTGTGCGTGCGTGTGTGTGCGTGTATATATCATGATTGTTTTAACTATGATGACTTTCTTTCTGTGTTTTAAATTCTGAAATACTCTCTTATATTAAAACATATAACCGCATATCATAAAGACTAAGAAAAAAGACCAGAAAGTCTAACAGCCAAACTTTTCGAAGAAGTCGACACTTTACAGTCATCTATATATATATAAGCGAAAATGTCTGCATGTACGTATGTATGTATGTATGTATGTATGTATGTGTGTTTGTATGTCTCGCAAAACTTTCGACACGGGTCACAGATTTTCACGAGATTTGTATCATTTTTAAGCTCGATCCTTCACCCGACAAATATCAAAACATTGGCCAAAAACATTAATTTCTTCACAATAAAATCATCAGTTTTCTACAGGGAGGAGTCAGCAAAAACCGTCCTCTCATGACACGGAACATGATTTAGTTTAAATATTTAAAAAAAAACGTCGGAACATGATTTAGTTTAAATATTAAAAAAAAACGGCCCAACTTTGTCAACGTTGTCTTAGCTCAGATCATTAAATCGCGGCCTCATTATCTAGAGGGTTGGGGTTCGAATCGTAGTGTGGGTTGTCTTCTTTTTTTTCGATTTTTAAAGGTTTAATATTGAAACAGTGTTATTTAAGCCATTTTTCACGTTCTGTTTTTTTTGTTTATTTGTTTTTTGTTTTTTTGTTTTTTTTGGGGGGGGGGTTATTTTTCAGCTTTTTTAAAGGAATTTTACCGTTCTTTTTTCTGTTTTTTTTTCCATCACATTCGCGTTTTCTCTTTTTGTTTTTGTTTTTCCGATTTTTACATTAACATCGTTCGTTTGCTTTACGTTAGTTTTTTTGCGTTTTTTTTTTCGATTATTTAAAGTTTTAGCATTTATTTTATATGAAATATTTAATAATTTACTATTTAATATTTAAAAATATTTACTTCGCTTATTCTTATGTTTTGATTAACACCCCCCTGCCCGAGCACGCACACCGCTAAACACCCGGGCAACGCCGGGTACCCTTCGCTAGTAAATATATAAATTGCAACAATAGTTTCTCTAAAACATATCGTGAAAATTCATTTATATGTTTGATGATTTTGTAAACTGTATTTTTAAAGTTAATTCTGTCTTATAGACGTATTTTTTTCTTATAATTTTATTCTACGTGGAGATAGGGCATTCTCCCAGACAGTCACTTATCTTATACATTCCAACCGAGAGATCTTTTTAATATTCTAACCTAATTAAAGTGCAAATGTTTGTATTTCTCTTGCACGTGGTTCACCAAGTATATTTGCCAGGTAGTTTTTGAAAGTATTATTCATGAGTTTAGTTAGCCGATAATTACTGGAATGATGGAAATCTTCCTAAGATTCCAGTTTCTTTCTATGTAGTGCATAAGACCTTATGATTTCATCTTTTTCTTCTTAGCTCTGTTTAAACCCGCATCAATGGGGACACTAACTTCTACTAAGGTTGCCTCTTTCTTTTTTTTTTCTTTTTTTGTTCCATATCACTATCTCAGGTTTAATAGCTCCGTTTTCTAGATACGTAGCGATAGGGATTGCGTAGTTATAGTGGATGGTGTATGACTTATTTCCAACTGTTGTTTCTGGTAAACATGTTCACAGGATACGCTGCTACATTCAATATTTAACTTTCTACAAAGGATCCAGTGTAGATATTTACACACTCTACTTTTTCGTATTGTATAGTAGCCGTCCACCAAACAGATTATTACAAAGGAATGTCAATGAATGTTCATGGTATTTACTTCTGTGTAGCAGAACCTGCAACTCTTGCCATTGATGAGATCATTCATCTTTTTAAAAGCATTTGTCATGCAGCCTTTATCTTGGGCAGCCATTATAATTCATTTCTTGTCATAGTGAATTGGCCCTCTTTTTAATCAGTCTACAAAACTTTACTTATTTTTACAAAGGAGTCAGCACTTATCAAGCCCTGGAGGCCACTCGAGGATAAGAGTTGTACGGTATTCAATGGGAAAATATCGTAGTAATCCTTAGAAGTGAAAATTTGGTAAATTGGATTACTTAAGTGGACGACTCATCAAGAACTTGTTTACATTAGACTTGAAGGCGACCATATTGTAGTCATCTTGAAAGCAGGCAAACGGAAGAGAGTTCCACAGGCGTGCAATTCTAAGAAAGAAGCTTTGTTCATTGGAATCAATGTTTGAGTTTACGCACAGATAACGAATGGGAAAAATTATCGATAGCGGTTTCAGGTAGACGAGTGTTTTTTGTGAAATTTTGGCAAAGGGTGAAGGCATAGATTTTAGCTTAGACGAGCACTTGCCATGAAAATAACGACAGAGCAGAGACATGCTCACAACGTTTCTTCTGTGGAAAAGAGGTTGCAAGGAAGAGAAAAGGGTATCCCCTACTAGGCTACGGAGTTATCTACATAGTCCTGATTGGCCCATTCATCGAGTTTTTTGTTTGTTTGTTTGTTTTTTTGAAATGGAGAATGTTGGTGTATTTTTGACGACTCTTTTGAAGTATTTCCTTAACAGACTTCGTAAGATTTTCGTAACAGGTTTCATATAGTTAGTTTTAAAAATATATATGGCAATTAAGCTACACAGAACGGACGACTTCTCACGAGAATGAAACGCGGAGTATTATTTGCAGCTTAATTGCCATATATATTTTTATAACTTACTACCTAGCTTTATCTATGTATTGAGCACTGTTGAAGTAAATACTGCAAATTTACGCATAAAATTATATTTTCGTATATTAATTTATGTGATAAAATTAAGTAGCCATATATATATATAGAGAGAGAGAGAAAGATATATATATAGATAGATAGATAGATAGATAGATAGATAGATATGTGTGTGAGGATGTCTAGAATGTACTACACTGCTCATCTACTGAGTGTAATTGTTTATATATTCACATAGAAACTTAAAACATATATATATATATATATATATATATATATATATATATATATATATATATATATATATATATATATATATATATATATATATATAAGTGCGTGTGTGGGTTTGTAAATACGCATGCATAACTCGACGAGAGCATTTTTACACAGCTCGTGAACCTAACTTCTCTTCCGGGTGGGATTGTGGCGGACGGAAAAGGGGTAATGTGTTTGTTTTAATGAAGCAATTTAAAATAAATTATCCTTTCTTGGCTAATGGCTTTCGTTCCCCTCGCTGAATTCAACCATTATGATACCCCTTCATCCTTACACCCGAACCCACCCGTTTTAGTGCCACAGAATTTCGAGGCTGCGAGCTTCAGGCGACGTTTTTGATTTCGAAAGTTAAGAGTCACGGAAACAGGTAGGATAAGGGAAGCAGGGGAAGCGACACACTCACGGGCATGAAATGTTTAAACACTTTCTATCCGAGGAAACGAGTTAAAAAAAAAAAATAAAATAAACAATGATGACTGGAATAAAAGAAAGCAAACACGTTGATTTTTGTCGGTTTATTTTACGGTTTTTTAACTTGAGTTTGTGTTTCTTATGTCATATAAACCCTTTTGGACTTTGTTGAAAATTGAAATTATCTTTCTCTTTTCACGGTCTACAATTCCATGAGTGTACTAGCTATATATTTCTGGCGTCTTTTATCTTGGATACTGCTTACGAGTATACTCACCGGATGTTTGGTGCTGCTAGCACAGTAATATCAGATAGGTAACTGTAGCTAAGTGGTTACTGATACATAGTGCCAAACTATATATATATATATATATATATATATGTGTGTGTGTGTGTGTGTGTATGTGTGTGTGTGCGTGCGTGTATGTATATATATGTATATATATGTATGTATATATATATATATACGTCATGCAATAAAAACCGTGCATGAAATCTGACAACTTACTAACTAGCTCTACCTACGTATTGAGCACTTTTGAAGTAAATACTTAAAGTTTACGCATAAATCTATACTTTCGTATATTAATTTTATGTGAGTAAATGAAGTATATATATATATATATATATATATATATATATATATATATATATATATTACTTGTTTATTGTTATATAAACATGCTCACATCCCGCTGCTAGAAATAGCCACTTGTTTCAATCAAACAACAGATATCATCAGGCAGCGACTTGACTATTCAAAAGTTTAATGAATAATCTTATTCATTAAACTTTTGAATAGTCAAGTCGCTGCCTGATGATATCTGTTGTTTGATTGAAACAAGTGGCTATTTCTAGCAGCGGGATGTGAGCATGTTTATATAACAATAAACAAGTATTATCAGCTCTTTTTATTGAGCACTATCTAACAACCTCGTTGAATTCATTAGTCCATTACTTTTGAATATAAAAAAACCCGAGTATATATATATATATATATATATATATATATATATATATATATATATATATATATATATATATATATATATACGTAATACGTTTATTTAGATTATCAAATTAATCACTTTCTGATTTTTTGTGTATTGAAGTAAATGTTAAAGGATTATTTGGTCGATTTGCTTTTCGGACTAAGTGTTTCTTTTCGCTCGTTTACTTCCGATTTCGGACAGGCGATCCCAGAGCAATAAACGTAAGGTCGGATCTTCGCGACACCAATTACTGCCGTGAGATTCTCAGTTGGGAAATTAATTTCACGCACAGTCCTTGAAAACAGACATCAACGGATCTAGGAAATCTGTCAATTCACCAGCTTCCGCGTAACCTTACCTACACTCTATAAAATTTTCTATCCGCCGAATTTCTTCGTGTCACTTTTGTATTTATTTAATTTAATCATGTTGAGCTGCTTGACCCATTATAGAAGAAAATGAGGACGAAATCCAAATCACGAATTTGCATTGAAACAAATTGTGTATGAATCTTGCATGATTTAATACACGCTATGTTGTAGGAAAAATGTCCAGCATATAATATCGGACAATTAAATTTATGAATGCCCTTTTATTTTTATGTACCTATTTACTATGCCTCCCCACGGGACAGAGTTAGACACCAGGGTCGTTTTTTAACGTGGAGAAAAGGTACAAAAATAAAAACTGTCTCAGTCGTGAAGGATTTCTCCTCCACCGAAAGAGAACAAGAAATAGAAGTGCAGCATCTGAAGAACAGATGCCACACTTTGATCTTGACCAAAAGGCCAAGTTAGCTAATGTACCTATTTACTATGCCTCCCCACAGGACAGAGTTAGACACCAGGGTCGTTTTTTTAACGTGGAGAAAAGGTACAAGAATAAAAATTGTCTCAGTTGTGAAGGATTTCTCCTCCACCGAAAGAGAACAAGAAATAGAAGTGCAGCATCTGAAGAACAGATGCCACACTTTGATCTTGACCAAAAGGCCAAGTTAGCTAATGTACCTATTTACTATGCCTCCCCACAGGACAGAGTTAGACACCAGGGTCGTTTTTTTAACGTGGAGAAAAGGTACAAAAATAAAAATTGTCTCAGTCGTGAAGGACTGATCCTCCACCGAAAGAGAACAAGAAATGGAAGTGCAGCATCTGAAGAACAGATGGTATTTATTTGCTCCCCCACCGAGCAAATTAGGCACAAGGCCGATTTTTAATGTGAGGAGTGAAGGGAGGGGGAAGGGAAAAAGGGGACCAGCTCCCGAGAGGTGGGAAATGAGAGCTGGTTAAAGGTCAGGCATGTGGGGTTGCCTCCACATCTGGTCTTTGCCAGTCATAGCTGGTTTTTGCTAGTCATAGCTTGCAGCATCTGAAGAACAGATGCTACACTTTGATCTTGACCAAAAGGCCAAGTTAATGTAGCACAATAATAAAGAGTCCTTTTTCGGGGAGCGCTTGAACTCTCTCCGTTTAAAAGCTTTTTCTCGTATTTCCTTGTCTTTTTGGTGATACAAGTCAAGTTGAAAAAATGTGTTTTTATGAACCTGATAAAATCACTTCACTTAATCTGACAGTTTGTTCACAGAAAGTCACGGCTGTTGGGCCAGATTGTTTATACAGATTGGCCTACTTAAAAAACAGCCCGGAAAATGTAGTTAAGAGGAGAAACATTCTTTTATTGTTTGAATTACATGTCGTGTTATAAAGGATGCTGAAGTGGCCCCCGTTTACATCTATGCACGTTTAATAACGTTCGCAGATAGTACCTGTAAATCTTCTCTGCCGATTTTCCTGGTAGCGTTGGTAATGTTCTCCTTTAGTAGGTCTAGATTGTGAGGATTATTTGCATAAACGTTTTGTTTTAAAGCCCCCCAAAAATAAAAATCACACGATGACAAGTCCGGGGAACGTGGTGGCCATAACCTTATTGCTTATTGTTCTATCTTTCGTAAACATTTCATGAACTCGTGTCAGTGATCTGTGAAACGTGTGAAATGTAGCGCCATCTTTGTGGAAAAAGAATTACATTTGTCTTGTTGTGTCAGTTGGAAGATGAGAGAAAGATTAGATAGACCTGGCTACTTTTAAGTGGGCCACTTAATCTGAAAGACAAATTGATTAAAGATTAAGGAGATCGAGATACTTTTTAGTGAGCCACCTGTCAAACAGACATAGCCGGTCGTATCTTCCCTTTGATCTAAAGGGGACATCTATCGTTTTAATCGTGTGTCTAACACGTAATCCAGACAGTACGGCTGGCGTCTGCGCCCACACAGTAATCAGACAGTATATTGGTGTCTTCGTTCTTTTGCAAAATAGTCAGTTACTTTGCAATTAAACTTTAAACGGCGACAAAATTTAATTGCTTCTTTTGCGTGGCAGCGATCGACAGTTTTTTTTTTGTTTTTGTTTTTTGTTGTTGTTTTTTTTCGTTTGTTTATTTTATTTTTTTTTTATTTTTATTTTTTTTCAAATCAGGTTAGTAGCTTTTGCACTTCACTGTAAGATAAGAAACAAATATGCATAGAAATAAAGGAAGAAATTAGCTTGGAAGCATATAAATACCTTGCATACTTTGTCATAACATAAATCCGCCATAATTTTCGTTTTAATAATTTGGACATTATTAACAAAAACTTATTTCGCTAAAAATGTTAAACTTATTCAAAATTAAACGAAATTAACTGGCATTTTATTAACGCTATTTTAATTCGATTCTACAGATGGTAACGTATTTTATTTCTTTTCATTAAATACTTCGACAAATTGGATGGCGTTGTTAGAATTTCTTATAATGGAGACATATTATCCGTGGATATCTTCACTTAATAAAAGATGGAAACTCGACCTTTTTTTCTTGTTTCTATTTATATTTTGGAGCTTATTAAAATTTTTCCTGCATCTTTGTATTTGCATCTTCGTACGTCTATTGATGACTCTTCAATTTGAAATTTGCGTTTATTTAGCGTTTAATCACGACCTGTGTCCTCTATAGTATCAGACCTGACCGAATGGTTAATTGTAGGCATAGACCGATTCATACCATCTAAAAGATTCCAACAAAAACCTACCAGCCAGCCATGGTTCTCCCCATAATGTGCTGCTGCCATCGCGCACAGAAATCACTTTTTCCATAGCTACCAACGTAATAGATGCACTGAGACTAAAACTGTTTTCAGGCACGCCAGCAACCACTGTAAAAGAGTAATAAAAATGCAAGAGAGCTATATGCCCAGTCTGTTAAATCCAAAGTAGCTGATCAGCGGCTTGGTTCCCACCAGTTTTGGCAAATAACAAATAGGATCCTGAACAGTAGTGTGCGTTCTATCCCAACCATTATCAACGGACCAGAGGTCATCTCGTCAGCTTCAGACAAGGCCAAACTATTTGCCAAGAACTTTGCAGCTAATTCTACTCTATGCGACGAAGGACATCTCCTCCCCATATTTCCTCCTATAACACAGAACACGCTAGGTAACATACAAATATCTGTGCATGAGGTCGCCAAGCTAATCAAGAACCTTGATTCCAGTAAAGCTACTGGCCCTGACGGCATCCCAATTATAGTGTTAAAAAAGCTTCAACCAGAACTTGCTCCCATACTTACGAAACTGTTTAAATGTTGCCTTAAGGAGTAGTGCTTTCCAACACCCTGGAAAGCCTCATCAGTACGCCTTGTATTTAAGAACTCAGGTGATAAGTCATCTCACTCTCAGAACAGACCAATAAGTCTCCTGTGTGTCATGAGTAAGTTGTTGGAATCCATATTAAATAGAGAAATAGTCAATCACCTCAGCAGAAATAACCTTCTTAGTGACAAGCAATATGGTTTCCGTTCTGCCAGATCTACCGCAGATGTGCTAACGGTTATATATCATAGGATTAGTGAATCTCTTGACAAAGGCTTCCTCTCTAGGGCAATTGCTCTTGACATATCAAAGGCCTTCGACAAGGCATGGCATAAAGGCCTACTTCACAAGATCTCCAGCTACGGTATAACTGGAAATATTCTCTCTATCATTAAATCATTTCTCTCTGATAGGCTAATAAGAGTAGTGGTTGATGGGCAAAAATCAGAGGCATGCAGTGACACGACCATCTACGGCAACACATCAAAGGCTGTAAATGACAAAGCTCTCTCTGATTCTCTCTCCTCTGATCTCGAACGAGTTGTTCAGTCGGGGAAGACGTGGCTGGTTCCCTTTATTGCATCTAAAACCAAACTCCTATCTTTACATCATCAACGCTCTGATCCCCATCTGGCATCAATTGAAACGGATGGCTCTCGTCTAGGAGAAGCCCCATGTTTTGACATGCTTCTGGGCTTGACCTTCACTCCTGATCTGAAATGGAACACGTACATCAAGTATGTTGCCAAGGTCGCCGGAAAGATGGTGGGATCCTTCTACCGCTCCAGAAGAAATCTCACTAATGATGAAATTCTCTATCTATATAAAAGCCAAGTGCGTCCAAGGATGGAATACTGTTGCCATATCTGGACAGGAGCTGCTAAAAACAGCGTATCCTTTTCTTGACAAAGTACAAAATAGACTTCGTGGCTTGGAGGGGGATGCCCTTTTCTCTTACCTGCAACCTCTCTCCCACAGAAGAGACGTTGCAAGCCTATCTTTGTTTTATCGTTATTTCCATGGCAGGTGCTCGTCTGAACTCCAATCTCTGGTCCCCCCTCGCCAATCTTTTACGAAAAACACCCGTTTAGCCGAATCCACTGTCAAACACTTTCCCTACTCTTTATCTATGCCTAAATCAAAACGTAGATTCCATGAACAAAGCTTCTTTCTTAGAACTGCACGCGTGTAGAACTCTGTTCCGTCTGCCTGCTTCCCTCTTGACTACAACTTGGATGTCTTCAAGTCCAACATAAACAAATTCCTGATGAACCACCCCCTTTAGTAGACACTTTATTAAATATCCACACTAACGTACTGTACTTACAATAACCCTTATCCCTCAGTGGCTTCCGGGCATTGATAAGTGTGACCACCTTGTAAAAAATAAAAAAAATAAAAAAAAAACGACCTTCGTAAAGCAGGCCCGTTCACTGAAAAATGACGTCATGCATGTTGGGAGCAAGTAATATCTGTCGAACGGACTACCGATAATGAATGAGAGCTTTAAAGTGCATAAGATATCTTTTTAAAATTCATTTGAAAACAGAAAAATAAGGAACCTGATTCATACTTAAATTGAACTTCATTCAATATTATTTTTAAAAAATCAAGAATTAATTTAAAAAGAAAAGTTACGTTGTTTCTGCGTTAAATGTAAATAAACATCACATTGTCCAATGGATTTTAAAGAGTAAAATTCGTGAAAACAATTTTCCACGTATTTACATACAAGCCAAGCAATGCAAGTATATCAAAAACCAACCGTATCCTTTTTTTTAATCTTAAACAATTACTAGATCAAAGATTAAATTATTTAAAAGAGAAAATATTATTCTCATATGTCTACATGTAGTGTGTAACCTTTTCTTTTCGAAGCGTCGTATTTATCTGCTTAGGCGTGACTTAATACCAACGCCTCTTACGTGGGCAGGTAAACGAGACATGTTGTACAAGCCTGCTTTGGGGGTGGGGACGAGACAAAACTTGCAAATATATCGGATAAATCTAATTAATTTAAAATCTATGGATTTCTAGAAGAGGTTGGGTAATTTATCCGTCGGTATATCACGTTTTAGTTTGAAACAATATTTTTCGCTGCATTATTTGTATTATTCGGACCACTATTCTTATCTTACGAGTTATCTGCATAATGCTTAGGCGGAACTAACCTCCAATCTTTTTCGAACCTTATCGAACTCGTGAATCTATATTTATAATTGCTCATTTTTTTCAGCACTTTTTTTTTTAGTTTATTCTTTTTCAATTTCTCAATCTTTCGGTATGTCCGTATTCTTTAGTTTCAACTTCTTTCGGTCTCATTTTCTATGGTTTTTCTTGGGTTTTTTTTTGGGGGGGGGGGTTCATTGATCCGCCAGTCTAAGTTTGCAATAGCATTTTCTCGACTGAAATGAAATTTTCGATAGTCTGTCACGTTAAAGTTTGAAATAGTATTTTCATTTTCATGAGTGGGGTTCAGTTTGAAATAGCATTTTCCTCAGTCTGTTAGGACTTAAGTTTGAAATAGAATTTTTGTTGGTCTGTCACGCTAAAGTTTAAAGTCGTATTTTCATCGATATACCACGCTAAGTCTTCTATAGCATTTTTGTGAGTATGTCTGAAATAAACTTTAAAATATAATTTTCGTTAATCGGTCACGCTAGATTTTGAAGTAGTAATTTCATTCACCTGTTGCACTAAGTTTGAAATAGTATTTTTGACGGTCTGTCTGAACAAATTTGAAAATAGAATTTTCGTTTATGGCCCCCTCGCCAAACTTTCACGAGAAACACTCGTCTAGCTGAAAAACAATAATTTCCCCCACTCTTTCTGTGCCTGAACCTAATCGTAGATTCCAAAAACAAAGTTTCTTTCTTAGAACTGCACACCTGTGCAACTATTTTCCTTTTGTCTGCTTTCCAGCTTACTATAATATGGTCGTCTTCAAGTCCAACGTAAACAAATTCTTGATAATTCGTTCTCCTTAAGTAATCCAATGTAACACAATTAACAATTATTACGACATTGTACCATTGACCATTGTATGCTTATTAACCCTTATCCTCGAGTGGTCTCCGGTCCTTGATAAGTGGTGGTTCCTTTGTAAAAAAAAAACTCTTAAATTTGAAATAGATTTACCATCGCGTTGATTAACTGGACGTATCTTCAGATAAATGTAAACGCATATAATAATCGGACGTATCTAAAGAATAATCCCTTTTGTTGCTTTTCATTTCAGCTCAGAATTTATAAGATATCTTATATTTATATTGTTCAATCTCTTGAAGCTTGATAATGAAGCCTCCTCACCACTATAAAAGAATAAGCAAAAATGCAAATCTGTTTGCCGACAAATGCTAATATGCAGTTGCAGAATTTCTTTTTTTAGGGAAAACGCTTGAATCAAAACAAGAATTGACGGACGAATAAAATGGAAGATTATTTTTTTCTTTCTGGAAAATTGAGCGCAAATAAGATGGCGTTTATGCAGAAATAAAAACACAGAAAATCTCGTCATGGTTTTCCATTACGACTGTTCAGAGATCAGAATCAAGATAATATAGTCAAGCGTAAGTAATAAACTAGGAAACACTTGGCGTTTAATAAGCAATACTTGCCGAGAAGAATACAATGAAATAAGAGCTTTTCAAATACTCAATCTGATACACACACTCGCATGTATATATACATATATATGTATGCGTATATATATATATGTATACATACATATATATATATATATATATATATATATATATATATATATATATATATATATATATATATATATATATATATATACTAGCAGGGGTGCCCGGCGTTGATCGGGTGTTTGGAGGTGTATGCTGTGCAAAAAAAGCAAAAAAACAAAAAAAATGGTTAATTTTTTAAAACTTTGACCCCTATTATGACCCCTTAAAATTTATAGTTTCGGGCTCAAATCACTTTATTAAGTTAGATCCAGGTTCAAGGAACCTATATCTAAAATTTCAAGTTTCTAGACCCAAAATTGTCGGAGGAGTTTGGTAGAGTTCTTAAAGGTCAAATCGTTGAAATTTGACCCCTTAACAGCCAAATTTCTGGCTGACACCCGTCACATCGATTTTCCCAAATCTCAGTACCCGGTATTTCAAATTTCGAGTCTATAGACTAAAAATTGACAGAGTTATTGCGTAGGGAAATGTACACAGACAAACAGACACACAGGCACACAGACAGACAGACAGACAGACAGGCAGACACTTCACTTTTATAGATATATAGATAGATATAACATGGCGTGAAGCGAACTTAAAGATCTTACTTTTTTCGATTTTTTTAAGATTTTACCTTTTTGGATCTTTTAAAGATTTTACCTTTTTCGATCTTTTTTAAGATCATACCTTTTTGGATCTTTTTAAAGATCATACCTTTTTTCGATCTGTTTAAAGATCAATCCCTTTTTCGATCTTTTTGAAGATCTTACCTATTTCGGTCTTTTTAAAGATCTTACCTTTCTTATCTTTTTAAAGATCTTACCTTTTTTCGATCTTTTTAAAGATCTATCTTTTTTTCGGTCTTTTTAGAGATCCATCTTTTTTTTATCCTTTTTAAAGATCTTACCTTTTTTCGATCTTTTTAAAGATCTATCTTTTTTTCGATCTTTTTAGAGATCCATCTTTTTTTATCCTTTTTAAAGATCTTACCTTTTTTCGATCTTTTTTTAAATCTTACCTTTTTTTCGATCTTTTTAGAGATCCATCTTTTTTTATCCTTTTTAAAGATCTTACCTTTTTTCGATCTTTTTAAAGATCTATCTTTTTTTCGATCTTTTTAGAGATCCATCTTTTTTTATCCTTTTTAAAGATCTTACCTTTTTTCGATCTTTTTAAAGATCTATCTTTTTTTCGATCTTTTTAGAGATCCATCTTTTTTTATCCTTTTTAAAGATCTTACCTTTTTTCGATCTTTTTAAAGATCTATCTTTTTTTCGATCTTTTTAGAGATCCATCTTTTTTTATCCTTTTTAAAGATCTTACCTTTTTTCGATCTTTTTAAAGATCTATCTTTTTTTCGATCTTTTTAGAGATCCATCTTTTTTTATCCTTTTTAAAGATCTTACCTTTTTTCGATCTTTTTAAAGATCTATCTTTTTTTCGATCTTTTTAGAGATCCATCTTTTTTTATCCTTTTTAAAGATCTTACCTTTTTTCGATCTTTTTTTAAATCTTACCTTTTTTTCGATCTTTTTAGAGATCCATCTTTTTTTATCCTTTTTAAAGATCTTACCTTTTTTCGATCTTTTTTTAAATCTTACCTTTTTTGATCTTTTTAAAGATCTTACATTTTTTTCGATCTTTTTAAAGATCTTACATTTTTTTCGATCTTTTTAAAGATCTTACATTTTTTTCGATCTTTTTAAAGATCTTACATTTTTTTCGATCTTTTTAAAGATCTTACCTTTTTTTATCTTTTTAAAGATTTTTTTTTAAGATCTTACATTTTTCGATCTTTTTTTAAGATCCTTTACCTCTCTCCATTCTAGTCATAGCAAAGTAACCATTTTTAATTAATTTTTTTTTTTTGCTCGATGAGATCTATTATGATCGAAACAGTCTACACATCATAGCAAGATATGGCTGTATTTACATAAAGAATAATAAAAAATAAATATAATTTGCTGAGCTTGATGGAGCACTATCGGCGACCTTTGTTGTTAACTCAATTATTCTTCATTTTGAATTTTGGAGTTCCGATTATAACATGTTAACGTCGATCGCTTTCTGCAGACTCCTTATTACGGTTTAAAATTTTTAGTGTATTGAGTGAAAAAAATGATTTTTAGTTCATGATTCAAAAGACGTGAATTTAATCTTTCTATCGATTAAGGAAAATAATCTTTAATTACTATTCGTATTCCTTTGTCAAACAAATATATTTTAATGTTGTCAAAATTGGTGAAATCAACCATTTTTCTATCAAATCGATTAATTGCTTGCTCTAGTTGGGGAGCAACCGTGTTGCACTGTTAGTAAACTTCACATAACCCCCTCCCGCAGTTACTTAATCCACAGTACATTATAGTCTATATTGCACTGTAGAGAATCTACTGTTTATTTTATAAAATTATTTTATATATAATGGCTTGGATTAACATTTATTATACCAAAGTACAATATGATGATTTAATTGGACTCTGAACAGAAACATTCATTTCGAACGCAACCCTTTCATATAAAAGAACTTTTGATTTTATATGTCAGGCTTTTCAGCTTGTGTGGTAATAAAACTTCTCAAATGCAATTGAAATGTTAGGTTGTGTAAGGTGTTAACTTTGGTTAAAATCGACTGTTCCATTTTTTCGTCGCAATTTTTCGATTAGCCATTATCGATACTTATTAAAGACATTCGGATACAAAATCTATTCTTTCATTTTGTTGGAAATAAAAAAATAAACAAACATGTATTTATTTATTAGGAAATTGTTTATTTATTACACAAGACACGACTTAAATTTTGAAATAAAGTTCCCATATATTTATTGCATTTTCACCACAAAAAATGCAACTAACTGAGACACAATTTGAAGAAATACTATTCAGGGAGTTGAACAGCAAGATATATGTTTACATTACACTTGAACTTCTGCATGTCAGTATAGTCAAGGAAGCAGAGACTCAGAAGGGAATTCCAAGTCTAGCAATCCTAGGGAAGAAACTATTAGAGTAGAAGATTTTCTGGCATCTGGGGATTTCTACTATGTAGGTGAAGGATTTAGCTGCTTGTCGGGTTTGTTGAGGGTATTAACCTCGAGGGGGTACAAGGGTTTGAAGTTCTTCGGAGCGCTTACCATTAAAATACTTGTAAAGCCGGCAGAAAATGCAACATCTCGTCGATGTGACAGATGTTGAAGTTTAGTTTACAGTGTAGGGCCTACTAGGTTTACGATTCGCTTTTGAACACTGTCTAGGAGTGAGAGACTAGTGGCAGGTGCACGACCGAAATGTGCTTACAATACTCCATAAATGGGCGAATGGTGGCCTAGTAACCATAGAGAATACTCTCAAGCGTAAGTAACTTTCTACCACGGTAGAGTAAGTTCACCTTGGCGTTGGCAATGCACTCAACGTATCTGTTCTAATTCATAAAACAGCCTATCCTGCCTTGACAGAGTACAAAATAGACTTCGTGGCTTAGTGGGGGATGCCCCGTTTCTCTACCCTGCAACCTCTCTCCCGCAGAAGAGACGTTGCAAGCCTATCCTTGTTTTATCGTTATTTCCATGGCAGGTGCACGTCTGAGCTCCAATCTCTGGTCCCCCCTCGCCAATCTTTCACGAAAAACACCCGTCTAGCTGAATCCACTGTGAAAAATTTCCCCCACTCTATATTTGTGCCTAAATCAAAACGCGGATTCCATGAACAAAGCTTCTTTCTTAGAACTGCACGCCTATGGAACTCTGTTCCGTCTGCCTGCTTCCCACCGGACTACAACTTGGATGTGTTCAAGTCCAACGTTAACAAATTCCCAATGAACCGCCCCTTAAGTAAACACTTCATCAAATCGCCACACTAACGTAATGTACTTGAAATAACCCTTATCCCTGAGTGGCTTCCGGGCCTTGATAAGTGGTGATCACTGTGTAAAAAAAAAAATGTTGCCTGTGAGTTTGAACGAAGTACTTTCAGGTAATGTATTATTAGCCATGTCTATCAGTGTTTGAGGTTTCTTGTAAGTAAAGGGAGGAAGCTTAGTCTTCATCTACATCTTCGTCTACATCGAATGTTACCATTCATTTTCGTCCCCATTCTATTACAGACTTGGGGTCTTTCTCTAGTTTCCGCCATTGCCTATGGATATGTATGCATTTGTTTCCCCCCTCGTTTCTGTTACAATGCGTGGAGTCGTCAGCAAATATAACCATCTCGGAGATAATTTATGAATATAAGGAATCATAAAGGCCTAATGATCGATCTCTATGGCACGCCCACATTTGTATCAGATTGTTTTGACGTAGGACTATCGAGGATAACCTGGATTTTTTTCTTATTTAAGAAGGATCTAATTTTGTTATGTCTTTGTCTAGTAATACAATGTAATCTGATTTTCATGAAAAAACCATCGTGCCATGTTCTATCGCTAGAATTCTTGTAAACTGGTATTACAGAAGCAGTTTTCCAACAGTCATAAAAACAAGATTCGTTAAAGCATTGGTTGAAAAGTTTGGAGAGAACTGGAGCAAGCTCAGCCGAGCATTTGTTAATAGTATAATCAGGATGAGATCAGGTCCACATGCTTTTGGGGATTTTTATGACTTCATGTACTTGAGAAGAGGTGATTTTCAAATTATCTGGTGCGGTTTCTGACCGTAAATAAAACTCTGGGATGGAGTGGTTTGCTGGGTTCAAAGTAGAGTTGGAGGGAAACTAACGGGCAAGCAGGTAAGCCTTATCGGTTGCCGTGCAAACAGCCTCATAATTGTTGGATAGTGGTGGAATTGTTGATAAACCATTATTTACTACACTGTTATGAATTTTCTAGAAATCATGCGTTCCTAACTTCTGTGTTTCATTGTGTTTTCTGGTAGTTTCGGTATATATTCTCTATAGCTATGGCTATTTCTTTATTACAATTACTTCTAGCTTCTATAAACATTTGTCTGTTTGTACTGGATTTATGTCGGATAAATTTGCGGTATGCATGCTGTTTTCGAACAACGGCAGCTGCGTAAATAGAAGTAAACCATTAGGAAGAATGGGGTTTGCTATAGAATTTCAGTGTGAGAACATACGCTTCAATTGCCGCTTTGAACCATTTAGTGGTCATATTTGCGCACAGTTCCACAGGAAGAGAAATGGTATTTCCAATGGAGCATCTCTGATATAATCCCTGACAGCTTCCCAGTCAGCTTATTGTAGTACCTTATCGTTTTGCGCATTGTCTCTTCAACTTGGAGTAGGGTGATGTCTATCATTATTAACTGATCAGCATTACTGGTGTGACATTGACTGTCAGAGTTTAATTTTTATTGGTAAATTAGTATAAGCAAAGTAAATATTTTAGTGTATACTTGTTCAAATTCTTTTTTACACTTATTCGCTAAACGTCGATATGACAACTCTTAGAGTTTACTATCAAATGATATAAAACGCAATTTTTATTTTTCTTGCGCTCTCTAACCTTTTCGGAGATGTCTATCTACTGCATTCTCTAAAATAATCTATATATTAATACGCTTGTCCGTACGGTGTCACGTCATCATCATCGCAAGCATTAATTAATGAAACGCATCATCATTATCGCAAACATTAATTAATATGAATTATCTCCCTTTACTGTTCAATCTTTATTAGTTAAAAATCATTAAACCCTTTTATTTCCCAAAATTTCCCGAACAAAAAAAAATAAATAAAATATGACCTGTCTATTTATGGTTCCGGATTATTTTAAAGACAATTATGCATAGAAGGTATCGTTCCAAGGTTTAAATAGTATTTTACTTACATTTTTAACTATGTCTTCTGTTTATTACGTGTAATACGGAACACTTGTTCTATTTTATTCGGTAATAAATATATTTTTTACATTTAACGTTACTAGTTAATATTATTTCTTTTTTACTTTTAGGACAAGTGAAAAACATGCAGGAAACTCTCACAATCGTTTTATCAAAATCTTGGATGCAATTAATAAACAGAAAAAATTTAGAAGTTAATTAAATTAAAAAAAGAAATTATATATACCTTTAAATGTTGCCTCCTCACTACCAGCCCCTTCGCCCAAATGAGATTTAAAGTTTTAGGTTATTGTGTGAGGACGCTGAAAAAAAACAAAACAATTGTTTTCCAATTAAGAGTAGGTGTTTTTGTTTTTTCTCTATATTTTAATTATCAAACACTAAGTTCGTAAAATAGTTGACCATTTAAATATGATGTATCATGTCTTTCTTGTTGTCTCTTGTTCCTACTGCATTCCAGGAGAAACATTTATTAATTCTGGTGGCGTATCCAGCTTCGTGATGTTACTTGAAGTAACACAACTTGGTGATTTTGAATATTTAGCCAGAGTTTACTTGTTGGTTGGTTGGTTGGTTGGTTGGTTGGTTGGTTGGTTGGTCAGTTGGTTGTTTGGTTGTTTTTGTTTTACGGCATATCAACCCTTTTTAGGTCATTTAATGCAGAATCCAGTGATTGTGAAGAAAATGTTTATAATATAATATGCATATATTTTTTCCAGTCAGTTTCTATTCAACCCATAGTTGGAACGCTAACAGGTACTACCACACCGGGTCAGAGTGGACCTGGGAGCAATGGCAATTAGAGGGTGGCTCCACAATCCCCAAAGCCCGCAAACTGGGGCCTCACCATCGGATATAGTTCAAGGTCATATCCAGGACCAGAGTTTACTTGTAGAAAAAGTGTTCTCATACCAGATTGTCCTGACAAACCCCTGTACAGAGATACATTAAACACTTAAGCACATTATATATATATATATATATATATATATATATATATATAACTACTTAATTTACTTACATAAGATTAATATACGAAAGTATAGATTTATGCGTAAACTTTAAGTATTTACTCCAAAAGTACTCTATACATAAGTGGAGCTAGTTAGCAATTTATAAAATATATATGGCGATTAAGCTACACTGAATATTCGGCGTTTCATCCACTCTAGGACTCTTTAGGCTTATGCGCATAAGCCTGATGAGTCCTAGAGTGGATGAAACGCCGAATATTCAGTGTAGCTTAATCGCCATATATATTTTATAAATTACTGTATATATATGTGTGTGTGTGTGTGTGTGTGCGTGTGTGCGTGTGTGTGTGTGTGCGTGTGTGTGTGTGTGTGTGTGTGTGTGTGTGTGTGTGTGTGTGTGTGTGTGTGTGTGTGTGTGTGTGTGTGTGTGTGTAAATTAAAGAAGCATTAAAATCAAAGTTCAAAAGTAAAAGTTTAAGCGTCCGTTTCGAAGCATGTTTTCATTTCGAATATTACATTACGTGATACAAGAAATAAACAAAGTATCGTTTTTCTAAATTCATAAATTCAAATTTTTAAAACCAAAAACCTCGTTTCAGTGTCTTAGATTTATATGCCGATAACGTTTAGATTAGACATAGCCGGAAAACAGATTTTAGAAAAAATTATCCCTACGATTAATGGTGCAAGAAAATGTTTAATTATATGAAATGCATATCAAAAATAAGCTATTTATATTTACACACATGGAGACACTCACATAAATTCACGCTAAAACACACATACAGAATTATGTTTAATTTATCTAGACCTCAAATTTTAAATCTATTTATTTAAAATCAACATCCTCCCCGTAAATAAAAATTGAAAACTTAATGAAACGTATATATATATATATATATATATATATATATATATATATATATATATATATATATATATATGAGTCAGAGATTAATGTGTGTGTGTGTGTGTGTGTGTGTGTGCTAGGGGCAGTAATTCCATATGAATGAATAACATAATTTTTTCATTTAGATAATGCAATAGTGCATATAAGGATATACTTATTTATCAAATTATAACTTGCACAGGCGTGAGATAATCAGCGTATTAGGAAAACAGTAGGTACGGACAAAATGAATGCCGATGCTCAAAATGTATAAACATTTTGACCCCTCCCTTTACTTAAAAAATCACCAAAAATAAGCAAATTAACCAATTTTAATGAATTTTTCAGTATTTATCAAATAATGATCGTGGAATATAATGAACCTATTATTTTTATTTAAATCTTAGTGGAAATGTATTATTTTGTTTAAACCAAAAATACCTTTACTAAAGTTATGGTTTTCAGTAGTAAATAAAAACCGCAAGAATTTATTTTTGCTTTTTTTATAAATAAAGTATCGTAATTTGTAACAATAAAAATAAAATAAAATAATTTTTGCAGGAACATTACGAAAAAAAGCCCCTAAAATCCGTATTAATGAATTCGATATAACTCGAAGAAAAATGAATTTCTCGAACTACCGATATTACCATTGAATTAAGCATTGTTTATTTAATATTTTCACACAAAAAATTATAATTGCAAAAAATGTTTCTACTACTTGTTTTAAATTACAGATTTCGCATAATTTTTATATTTTTATAATTCCCTTACTCGCAAGAATGTGAAACTTTCGGCGTAACATATTTGTTATATAATATTGAACAATAATTTTAAAAAATTAATTTAAAAACAGGAACATAGAAAAATAATTAAATTAAAGAATGGAAAAATTTTTACAAATGTTTAGAATAGGAATGTACGGATACACGTCTGGGGGAAAAATTATCACACCTTTCTCCCTTTTAATTACATGACGTCATTTTCACAGTCTTTCGACTGGCTGATATTTTGGGCCTCCGTATATTCCGTGTTTAGAAAAACTTTAGCTTGTTGCATTTTGCGAACGACAGAATCACTCGGTTTTAGGCTAATTAATTTATGTTTTTACAAACAAGGTGTTTTTTTTTATTTAATTCAATATCTTATGATTTTACTTTAGTAATTATCTTTGAAATAGACCCAGAAAATTAATATTTATCTTTTAAAGAATTTTTACAATGAATTTATTTAACTTCAAAATTTCGCTGAACTGAATAGCTCACAGTGAAAATATTTTTAATATTTTCTTTTTTTTTTCACGTGTACAAATATTTTTTTCCTTTTGGAAATTAAGTTTAGTCCTTAATCTTTCAAATACAATCAAAAAGTAGTCGGAAACCTACAAAAAATGATGAGAAATCGGCTTTCAAAACTATGTCCCCCTATCGTTGTCCGCCCATTTTTGCCCGTACTTAGAAAACAAATATTTCAAAAGTTATTTAAAAAGCTTTTTTAGCCCTCGAATAGGACCTTTCCAGTTAATACAGAAATAAATAGGAAAAAAAAAACGAGTTATATGTTTATCAACGTTTCGTCTTTATTTCGAGACTTCCTCTGGAATGATCATCTTCCAGAGGAAGTCCCGAAATAAAGACGAAATGCTGATGAACACATAACTCGGTTTGTTCCTTTTTTATTTCTTTATTTGGTCAGAATACTATTTCCAATCTTATTATATATATATATATATATATATATATATATATATATATATATATATATATATATATATATTAGCTTTGAAAAGGAATTTGGAAGTTTCACAGCTCTTTATATATATATATATATATATATATATATATATATATATATATATATATGTGTGGGGGGGGGGGAGTTAGCAAAGAGTAAATCTTTAATAAAGCAAAAACCTATCACGATAAAAAGGCTTAACACTATTGTGAGGAGCAAATAATAAAAGTTAGATGAAAGATGAGGAATAAAAGTTATATATAACTTTATTATGTCATCAGAACAATACGGAAAAGTTAAGGTGAAAATTAAGAAAAACAAAACAAATCTTTAGACCACGGCATTTCGAAGCTAAATGTTCTCATCAGATGAGGACAAAGGCCAGATTTATACAAAATGCAATTATAGAAAATATTGGCTTACTGATATAGGAATAGGATAAAAGTTGGTCCAAAATATAAGGGTAAATCGGAAGGTTATTATATATGTAGGTAATAGATAGAAATAGCAAACAGGGGATACGGAAATACATGTATAAATAGATGAAAATAAACGCCTTGGAAGTGGAGAAAATGGGATGAGAAAAATGGTTTTAAAAGTGTGCAAAATAAATTTGTAAAAATCAAATCAAATCATGCAATATAATATAAAGTTTTTAAAAAATGATACAGTTTCCAGTGAAGTCTTTAGTTTAGGATTCTTAAAGGCGAAGAATATGATAAGTTTATCAACCCAACAAGGTTGTGGTACCAGAAAATATTTGTACAGTATAGCAAATTCATTAGAGAACCGGTATAACCCTGTGAATTGGTGTCAAATTGTAAATATTCTCGAAACGGTTTCAATCCCATCAAGGTAAAGATTTATATTGGGATATAAACTCTGGTATATCAAACAAGAGGCATATATCAGACCACTTCCAAAAAAGGAGGCAAGTAAAATAATTCCAAAAGCCTGGATTTTCCATTTACACATCAATTCATGAAAAAGAATTTTAAAAACAACTTAGCACATATACCCGATGTATCAAGTGAGAGTGAGACACAGTTAAACCCGGATATAAGAGATTCTAATATAAGAAAACGGGTATAAGAGAGATGTTCTCTGGTCCCAAATTAGAGCCTGTGGTAGTGTACAGGTAACCCGTATAAATAAAAACATGGATATACGGGTTTGTATTACTGTATACATAGATTCGAAAAGGTTGTCAAAAAACAAATATATAACAAATACATGTTATCAAAGGCAAGATAAGTTACTTTTCTACCAAACTTCATATATTTTTCGTGTTTTTATTCAATGTAACATGTTTATTCAGCTCGAAAGACAAAATATTATTTAAAAAAACACCGAATATATGTCAACTTATGTCACGGTAACATATATTGAGCGAATTTCTAGCAGTATTTTGTCTAGTTTATTATTTATAACACCTTTTCCCAAACTTACCGTGTTAAAGAGAGTGTCGGGCGCCATTTTGAATTTTCCAATAGATCGGTAAACACTGTATGCTTTTCGAGCTGAATAAACATGTTACATTGAATAGAAACACGAAAAATATATCCAGTTTGGTAGAAAAGTAACTTATATTGCCTTTGATAATATTTATTTGTTATATATTTGTTTTTTGACAACTTTTTCGAATCTATGTGTACAGTAATACAAACCCGGACATACTTGTAACCCGGATATAAGATAGTGTTGTCCCTTTCAGAAGTCTCTTATACTCGGGTTACACTGTACAAAT
Source organism: Euprymna scolopes (assembly GCF_053919585.1). Taxonomy (NCBI): domain Eukaryota; kingdom Metazoa; phylum Mollusca; class Cephalopoda; order Sepiida; family Sepiolidae; genus Euprymna; species Euprymna scolopes. The sequence continues at coordinate 24,892,419 of NC_136504.1, forward strand.
AATTGTACATAACGGAACGGTTGGAATCTTTAAAAAGATCTCTCGGTTGGAGTGTATGTGATAGCGGGTGCAGGTCCGGAATCCGGCAGGATGCCTTAGTCCCAGCTAAAACCAATATAAGAAAATTGAAAGACAGAAGCCATAAAGAAAAAAACTTGCATTGCGATCTGGCACAAAACGGAGAAAATAGCAACCCTTCTTGAAGTCAGGGTTCCTAATGCTTAGAGGTAGAATATAACGAGATACCAGGGTTTTCTGTACTACATGAAAAGAAACTGAAATCTTAAGAAAATCTCCATCATTTGCTAGTGATGAAATTAACTGATTACATTAAATAAAATTTCAAAAACTACCTGGTGGACCAAGTGCAAGAGAGATACATGTAATTGTGCTTAAAGCGGCGATTAGAATCCTAAAAAGATCTCCAGGTTGAAGTTTCTGAAACAAGTGAATGAATATCAAGAATCCGGTAGGATGCATCCGCCTCTGCGAAGACGTATAAGTAAATTGCAGAAACGAAAATACACAATAAAATGCAACAATAAACAAAAGAAAAAGGTTTAAATGATTATTGTGCAGATATACTTACACGTGTTTAACGCGTTCCAACCAAATTTGTTGGAGCATAAGCCCTAACAAATCTAAAACAATTTCTTTAATGGCAATTTATTTCTAAAAGAGTTTGGGGGGAAAGCAAAAATATAGAGACTAAAAATGACAAAATTTGGCAAATTTTCCCCCGAATTCTAAAACTACGCTAATCAAAAAAAAAAAAAACAATCGTTAAACGTAAAATCGAAAGAAAAAATGGCGGATATTTTAAGTCAAACGAAACAAATAAACAAATAAATAAATAAATATTTATGTAAAAAAAAAAAAAGCAACATGTACTAGATTTGTTTTTAAGTTTCCCTGAAATTTATTTATTTAAATAAATAAATATTCGGCGGCCAATTTCTAAGAAAATCAGACTCTCTTTTTATTTTAAGTTAAACGATTCCTTTTTTTTTTTATTTGGAGAAAAACAAACGCATGAACTCATGCAAGAAATAGGATAAAGTTAATGTACAAAACAAAAATAATTCTTTGAGGCCAGTTATTTCACCAAACGCTTAGGGCTAGGAATAGTTAAATGCTGCTGCAAGCTAGAGCGTGATCGCGTATTTAATGAAATAGAATTAAATATAAAATTTATGCAAACAAAATGGCGTTCGTAAGAAGTTAATGGACAAAGTCTAACATCAAAATACAGAGATGTCTCTAAAAATACCAAAGAAAATAAATAACATTAAGCAGAAAAGGGCAGTTGGAGATAAGGAAGCCATGCGTGGGATTTCAAGTGGAATTAGCTGCGATTCAAAAGAAGTTATTCTTGTAGTATTGTTATCATATTGTTCAAAGTTTTCATTTTTATGTAGCGTATATTTTCTTTTTAAGTCTGCGCCGCCTGCTCACACTATATATTTAGGGCCAGTTTTGTTAATTTCTCTTAGAATTCACATATTTAACTCTCTATTATAAGTCGCCCCAAAAGTTCAGTAATGTTATTGTTTTTAATCACCTGGGGGTTATATATATATATATATATATATATATATATATATATATATATATATATATATATATATATATAATTATTTACTATAATGATTAAATACCTACAGACACTAGTGTTTCATCCTTTCGGGAATCATCACTGCAGGGTTGCACTATTAACGTCAGTCGACAGATTCGATCCTCGGCACTAGAAGTCATGCCTGGCTTCATTAGCAAGGACGCGAACCATTCGGCTACCGAAAACCGCGAAAGATACAGTTGACATTAAACATTTATTCTTTTTAAATGCTTTTAGCGTCAGTCAGAGTGACCTAATCATTATATGACGATCTACGCATTATATGACGATTTATGCAATAAAAAATACGTCCGATGAAAAAATAAAGGGCAATATATTTATTTATGTATCCCCCTTTATTTATTTATTTTTATTATTAAGCAATTATTTACGTGCATAAATTTTTGCACGTAAATTAATATTTTATATACATATATATATATATATATATATATATATATATATAAGTGAAATTGTCTCTGTGTGTATGTGTGTGTGTCTCGGTGTGTGTACATTTCCCTACTAAACTACTCTGTCAATTTTAAGTCTACAGACTCGAGATTTCACATAAGGGGTATTGATATTTGGAAAAATCTTTTTTAATCGCTTTTTGATCAAGTCAAGGGGTCAAAGTTCAATGATTTGACTTTTTAAAACTCTACCAAACATCTCCACCAATTTATGGTCTAAACATTTGAAATTTTGGATGTAGGTTACTTGGACATGGATCAAACTCTTTTTAATTTGATTTGATCCCAAAACAATAAATTTTAAGGGGTCAAAATTGGGATCAATATTTTAAAAAAGTTGATCTCTGTGATCTCTACCAAATTAATCAGCCAATTTCTAGTCTAAACTTTTGAAATTTTACATAACGTGTATTTGGACATATGGCACACTTTTTAGTCGATTTTGTGTCCGAGAATTTTGCTAGCTCAAAGTTCAAAGAGTTTAGGTCAAAGTTAACAAGTTTACCTTTGCGTTTTCTAGCAAACTATTCAGCCAATTTTCGGTATAAACATTTGAGATTTTACATGATGAGTATTCAGACCTGCAGCAAGTTTTTAATCAGTTTTGGCGCGAAAATTTGACTGTCAAGAGGTCAAAGTTGAAAGTGTTCACCTTTGCATACTCTACCGGACGCCTTCGCCAATTTTGGATCTAAACACTCGAAATTTTAGATGTAGGTTACCTGGATATGAGTCAAATTTTTAGTATATGTATATACATATGCACACAAATTTATGAACAGTACATAGGGCCCGATGCAAGCTGGGCTGAACTGCTAGTGTATATATATATATATATATATATATATATATATATATATATATATATAACTACTTCATTTACTCACATAAATTTAATATACGAAAGTATAGATTAATGCGTAAACTTTAAGTATTTACTTCAAAAGTGATCAATACGTAGGTAGAGCTAGTTAGTAATTTATAAAATATATATGGCGATTAAGCTACACTGAATATTCTGCGTTTCATCCACTATAGGATTCGTCAGGCTTATGCGCCTAAGCCTGACGAATCCTATAGTGGATGAAACGCAGACTATTCAGTGTAGCTTAATCGCCATATATATTTTATAAATTACTATATATATATATATATATATATATATATATATATATATGCGCGTGTATATATATATATGCGCGTGTGCGCGTGTGTGTGTGTTTGTGTGTGTGTGTATATAGTAAGTCATAAAATATATATGGCGATTAAGCTACACTGAATATTCGGCGTTTCATCCACTATAGGATTCGTCAGGCGCATAAGCCTGACGAATCCTAGAGTGAAACGCCGAATATTCAGTGTAGCTTAATCGCCATATATATTTTATGAATTACTAACTAGCTCTACCTACGTATTGAGCACTTTTGAAGTAAATACTTAAAGTTTACGCATAGATCTATACTTTCGTATATTAATTTTATGTGAATAAATGAAGTAGTTATATATATATATATATATATATATATATATATATATATATATATATATATAAGCAAACAGTTAATAAAATATGTTAAAAGACACTTTGAAATTAGTTAAAAACATATTTAATCTGAAAAGGAAACACTAGATAAATGGATAGTCCTTAATCTGCGGAGTTTCGAAGAAATACTCTCCTTCTCATCAGAGGGTAGGAATTAGCAAAATGCGAGATCGGATTTTGCATGCAGAAGTATTTGATGAAACAACAAGTAAGTTAAAGATCTTACTTGAAAACAAAATAAGTTAAGCAGAGGGAATATGGTAAAGAAAAAGGTGATTACACATGAATGGATAGTCTGGTGGAAGATAAAAAAAAAAATCCAGTGACGGTAAAATCCAAATGTAAAACTTCAAGAAAGTTAAAAGAATTTCCATTTGTACAAGTAAAATCCAAATATATATATACTTTCCTCTTCATGAAAGTTATTAAGTGTCCCTCCTTATCTTTTAGTGTTAATATTATAATTTATTTTATTTATTTATTTATTTATTTTTTTTTTTTTTGTATTTAGCCTAGAAAACAGCAATCCTTCTTTCTTTGTCAGAAACATTCTCTCGTGGAATTTGATGACTAAAGGAGACAATAAAGGATGTGAACGGTATGCGGCTGCTGAAAGCAAACAACTTTTTAATCTCTTTGATATCAAAAAAACAATACGCATTTAAACAATATCTTTTATACTATTTGTTTAATAAATATATGGTTACATCAGAAAACTAATAAACATTACGCAATTTTTATTCTTCACGTTGTTATGTAATCGAATGTATTTGTATTTGAGTGTTTATTTCTTTTATTTACCTGGGTATTTATTTTCTTTATTTATGAGGAAAAATATTTCTGCTTTGATTTTTTGGGAGTTATATTTTTTTGTCGTTTTTCATTTGTTATTATTTTTGTATGTTAGTTTTTAGTTGTTTATTTGTTTATTTGTTGTAGGGGCCGTGGCAGAAATTCATCTTCGCCTTTTTTTTGCTTTGTTTTGTTTTTCTTGTGGTAAAATGAATAAAATCTAACAACAATAAATACGAAAGCGCTTTGCCTGTTTTCGTATTTCGTTTATTGCTGTCGACATTTAATGTAAAGGCCTTCGGAATCTGAAAAGGCAGTTAACAAACGCTCGAGGATCCGATCTGTTACAAAATAGAAAATAAAAATAATAAAAATAAAAAAAAATTCAACTTGGAAGGAAATAGGTTTATTATAAACCTTTAGGGGCTTTTTTAAATACTTCCCCCTTCGATCAACGGAGAAGGGAGATAATCCTAATTCGTTCGTTGAAAAGCCAATTGGTGTTATCCACCCATGCACGATTAACGTTTCCTCACTTCCTTCGTTCCCTCTTTTCTCTCCTTCCTTCCAGTGATTCCTTTACTTCCTCCCTTCCTTTGTTCATTTCTGATTTCCACTCATGATTTCGTTTCCTTCCTATCCTTTCTTTATTTCCTTCCTTTCTTATTTTTTTAAATTATTTTTGTATCTAATTACTTCATTATCCCCTTCTTTGTTTTCATGCATTCATAATAGGAGGTAACGAGGTCTAGGCGTTTACGATACGAATTGATGGCCTAAGTGTTACAAGTTCGAATCTAGTTTGTTCACACAAAACAAAAATCATTTTCACATAGAATGTTGGCAATCTTACGTAGTCCCTCTCATAAAAATTTAATGATATACAAGAAAGAATTTTGACTAGAAAAATATCGGGGAAACCAATGGCAATAATAGAACGCTTGCGTTCATCACCGTTACATGAAATCAAGAGGAAATAAATAAATAAAAATCCGAGTCATCATTTTTTTTCTTTTGTTGTTTTCCATTCTATTTTCTTTTTTTATTCATTAACTTTTTAGATGAAAAATATTTAGCTTATTATTTGAACTCTTCGGACTACTGGTCTTATCTTGAGTGTTATTTTCACAAAGTTTCGGTCAATGAAACCACTGAGCTTCTTCAGCTGTATCTTATCGAACTCGGGAATTTTCCCGTAAGAATCCATGGCGTAATGGATAGAGTATTTGGTAAAATTCAGTTATAAAAGTTACACTTCTGGAGATTAAGGTTTCAACCCTCGGTGCAGGCGACACTCAAAATACAACATCAAATTACTTACGAGTTCTACCCGATCATGGCTGAGGGAACGAGAACATTCTGCCCACGTGCATTAAATAAAAGGTTCCGTTCGAAATTCCATGCACATTCTCGGGTTCGACAAGATATACTTGAAGAAGGTCGGACGTTACATCGGCCAAAACGTTTTGAAAATAATACTAATAATGAGAACTATAGTCCGAGGAATCCCAATAATACGATTATTTGTAATTTTTTTTTTATTTTCTTCATCATTTCAGTCATTTCTTTCTTCTCTTAGACCATTCTTTCCACTGGTCTTCAGTCTTATCCTTCCTGTTTTTCTTTATTTTTACTTTTTATCTATTCCTTTTTTTTTCTTTTCGTTTATTGTCTTCGTTCCTTTCTTTTTTTCTTTGTTTTTCATTCTATCTTTTACTTTTCCCTCTCTTCTTTCTTCCAACTTCTAGTTCTGTAATCACGTCATTTCTTGGTTTTATCTTTCCTACTTTCCTCCATTTTTATCCTTCCTTCCTTTCTTTCTCCTACCCTGCTCGTTAGCCGATGGCGTTTTACGTCCTGACTTTATTACATTTCAATCGCCATTTTAATTCTTTCCTTCAAATACTGATCAATACGTGCTTATAAGGATCACAATAAAAATGACCCCTTCCATTCTGTTGCCATTATTACTCTTCTCCTATAATCAGTGTTCTATCTCATTTAGTTAGTTGATTATTCAGAGTGAGAAAACTTTGCTTCGAGCTTAAAAAAGAGACAGAGAGTGCGGAAGAGTAATTAATTGTTGTGAGGAAATTAGTTATTCTAAAGCCAGTTTTTTTTTTGTGTGGGGCGTTTATTATTATTGTTTTTGTTGCTGTTTTATAGATTGAATGTTGCGTAATTGTTTTGAAATCATGATTTGAACACTGTTGCGCTTTTACTACAGTGATGTGAAATAATATACAGGCCCCTACTAAATCTCCTAGGATGTACAAATGTATATGCATACCAAAATTACGATTTTCTTTGATATAGCTATAGGACCTTTTGACTTCGCAACGCATCAAACATTGTAGGACTATATATTCTGTGAAACCTAAACAGTGTATCTGAAAACGGCTTTATTGAGCTATATTAAAGTGTTCGATTGACTAAAATAAGTGACTAAAACAACAAAGTTAAGGATGAAAGTTTTCAAAGAGTAACAGAGAAAAAGGTGAAAAAAGAAACCTAAGAAGTTAAATAATAGAAAATATAGAAAGCCTATTAATTCTTAGATATAACCTACAAGATAAATTACATATCAGCCGTATCAACACAATATATTTGCACAAATAGTTTAACCACGCTTAATTAATTATAAATCATTTTAGTTCAATTGAATGTAGATTTAACAATGAAATAACTAAGGAAAATGTGTTTATAAATTAAGTATATGCCTGTAACATTTAATGCTACTTAGATTAATAACATTAAATTGGGATACAAGAAATAAGATAGCAATAGCATAAAAATAAATATAAGAGAAGTGTTATTGTGTTCATCTCAATATGCTGCAAACTAAAGACGATAAAAATTCTAAATCTTATTCATAAACATTTTCCTGGAATTATTTCTATACCTGAAATATTCAATACAATGGCTTAGCTTTTCTGCGGAGAAAATTAGAAATGATACGATCCTTTTACAATATAAAATAGTAAATGACAGCAGTAAAGAAAATATTTTTTAAATGCGAAAAGTAAAAGAAATTAACAATAATAAAAATAACAATAACAACAGTGACAATACTACTTATAATAATAATAATAATAATAATAATAATGATAATAATTTTGATAATAATAATAATAATGATAATAATGATAATAATTTTGATAATAATAATAATAATAATGATTATAATGATAATAATTTTGATAATAATAATAATAATAATAATAATCTATATATCTATAAAAGTGAAATTGTCTGTCTGCGTGTGTGTATGTTTACGTTTATTTCCCTATCAAACTACTCTGTCAATTTTCAGTCTACAGACTCGGGATTTAACATAAGAGGTATTGAAATTTGGAAAAAAAATTTTAATCGGTTTTCGAACAGAAATTTGGCTGTCAAGGGGGTCAAAGTTCAAGGATTTGACCTTTGAAAACTCTACCAAACTCCTCGGCCAATTTTGGATCTAAACACTTGAAATTTTAGATGTAGGTAACTTGGACATAGATCAAACAATTTTCATTTGAGTTGAGCCCAAGACAATAAATGTTAAGGGGTCAAAATTGGGGTCAAAGTTTTAAAATCTTACCTTTGCGGTCTCTATCAAATTACTCAGCCAATTTTTGGTCGAAACATTTGAAATTTTACATAAAGTGTATTCAGATATAGGGCAAGCTTTTTAATCGGTTTTTGATCGAAAATTTTGCTAGCAAGGGTTCAAAGTTCAAAAGATTTGACCCTCGCGATCTCTAGTAAACTATTCATCAAATTTTTAATCTAAACACTTGAAATTTTAGATGTAGGTTATCTGGACTGAGTCAAACTTTTTAATATATATATATGCATATGCACATAAAGTTATGAACAGTGCATAGGGCCCGAGCAAAGCCGGACTGAACTGCTAGTAATAATAAAAACAATAAGAATAATAATGTTTACGATAGAAATCTAAATAAAGTAAAATGAGGAAAATGTAACTATAAAATAAGAGTACATTGCCTCCTATAAAAAATAACTGTTTAGCAATAGGCGTAATCTACTGAGACACAATATATTCTTATGAAAACCTGAATAACTAAAGTTATTTATGAGAAACATTGCGAGATTTCCAAAAATTATAATCAATAAAGCACATTTAATAATATAATTCACAGATATATTACGTCGTTATTGAACCGTTATCAAAAGCTTACTGATAGCGAAGGGCGATCACAAGTAGTTGGATGAAAACTCGTACAATCACTTAGACAAGCAGATTTGTGTGTCCAATGTTTGCGTGAAAAACCAGAAATGTTTGAGTTTAAAAAGTAAAAATGTATTAATAAAAATGAAATATCTATTAACGGAATAAATATTACTTTCGGATAAATCGTAAAAGAACACGAACTTAAGTAAAAAGTATACATTAAAATATTTTTAAAGACATTAATATTTCGAATATATTTTAATAGATGGATAAATCTAAAGAAAAATTTTTAAAGTCTATAAGGATATGTTGTAGATGGACTGCCCGGGTTTTATAATTTGAAAGACACATACCCTGTCTATTAGAGAATTCTTTAACGGTGTATGTCTTACAACTATAAATCCAATGAGTGCTTTCTTTGTGATATGGGGATTTGAAAATTTTACAGGCTATCACGAATCACTCTGTAAGCTGTCTCAACCAATCATGGAAATTATCAGCTAGCTAGTGATAGAAACATAGGTTAGGGCACAGAACATATCCTATCAGCTAAATACTTCAACAACACTGAACACTGTTTCCTTTAAAATAACTTTAGATGTGACGTTAGCTCTAATTTCTTTCTATTTCAATTTTCTCACGTTAAACTACATTATTTCGTTGCTATAGCTTTATGAAACCAATCAACAATAATTGTACAAAAATTTCCTGTGAAAAATAAATATCATTAGAGTTATTTATGGCCTACTGTTCGTAATTTAATTTTATGCGTATTTTTAACGGATTGTTATCTCTTTCAATATCATATTATGGGCCGGTGCAAATATGATGTTGTTATCCAGGAAGTTGAAACCAAACATTCACAGACTCTTTCTTTCGACATTTTTAATTTTAACCAATTATCGTGCATTGTAATCTCCAAATACGGTGTTTCCAAATGCGAAAACAAAGAACAAAATCGTCCTATTTATTTCCATCTAGAAGTTTATTACCTGCCTTTTCCGGCGTCGCCTCTTTCTGAGAATGTCGTACTTAGCAAAATGTTTCCCTATGACGTCACTCTCCATCCAATTAGGTCTCTTAATGACCGTTCTCACGTTTGATAAAAATTTGGTATTAATGCGACGTGGATCAAATGACGCACCATCATCAGCTACTTTTGTGACTGCAAGAACAACGACCGTCTAAAGTCGGAGATCTACCGGACAGTTCATTTAGATTTTATTATTTAGTATTAATGCAATATTTTTCATTTGTAAAATATGTTGAGATAAGACAGAAAAAATTACGAGGTGTCTTAAATAAGTTTCTAGACTTTTTCTGTATAGGCATTTAAAATTGTTGTATACTCTTGAAAATTCAGTATGTATTTGTTTTACATCTTATGAGATGACTGCATGGATACCTGATTTTCCCCGTGATTAAATGAAGATCCACGAATTTTTCACACTTTCAATAGTTTTATTGTCATCAAAATCGATGAAATTGTCCATTTTTTAATCAAACTGATAAAGGGAATTCACTGGTCTGGAACCCACCTTACTTATTTGAAGTATTCTGATAAAAAAAACTATCTAAGAACACTCCCAGATACATAAAGTACATTTATTTGAAATTTAAAAAATCAGCCCGGTCGTTCCGTTGCCAATAGGGAACGAACTCACACACACACAAAGTTCATTTTATATATAAGTAGATATTTATATATGTATATATCTTTGTCTATCTATCTATCTGCACTGGTGTCTTTGTCTATCTATCTATCTATCTGCACTGGTCTGGAACGCACCTTACTTATCTGAAGTATTCCGATAAAAAAGCACTATCTAAGAATACTCCCAGACACATATATACATTCATAAAGTTCATTTTATATAAAAGTAGATATTTATATATCTTTGTCTATCTATCTATCTTTCTATCTATCTATATATATATGTATATATATATATATATATATATATATATATATATATATATATATATAATACATAATAAAAATGTAATTTTTTTAATGTAAATTTATTTGTTTCGTTGGAATAATGAAAAAAAATTAATTTATCCTATCAAAATGTAGAAGTTTGTTTTGAAATGAAATCTTTTTATATTCATTGGTAAGTTTTGAATTTCCAATACAATACAGAAAAAATAAAATTTTAAATGTGTCCTCTTATGTTTTTCAATAAAAATGACACTCGCTAAAATACACCACAATTGCTGAAAAGGATTAAGATGTTTTAATAAAACCAAAAATAATTAAGACGAGAATCATCACACTGTACAAAGCATTAAAAAGCCTCGTGATTCATAAGTAAACAGTAAATTCACGTCGAATGAAGCGTTTCTTGTTAATCAAATTTAGTTTCAGTGAATGAACGTAAATTTGAACCAGACGTAACTAATTGCACGCTCGGCTTTGCTCGGAACATGACGTCAACCGCCGGCTTTTGCCGAGCGTCACCGATTATCAAAGCGTAACAATGTTACTTAAGGAAAACACTACAGAAAACATGTAAATACAAGAAAATCACCAGAAAAAATATAACGAAAATAAAAAAGAAACAAAAACCTACCGTAACAATTTCTGTTTTATTCTTGTTACCATTTTTAAGTGAAAAACAATGTAAGTAAAAAAAATAAGTTGTATTTTTTATTAACCGTTTTTTGTTTATGTCAAACAAACTGAAACAAAATTCATAAGAAAACCATTTTTTTTTTGTTTATGTCAAACAAAATGAAACAAAATTCATAAGAAAATCATTTTTTTTTTGTTTATGTCAAACAAAATGAAACAAAATTCATAAGAAAACCATTTTTTTGTTTTTGTCTAACAAAATGAAACAAAATTCATAAGAAAACCAGTTTTTTTGTTTTTGTCAAACAAAATGAAACAAAATTCATAAGAAAATCATTTTTTTGTTTATGTCAAACAAAATGAAACAAAATTCATAAGAAAATCATTTTTTTGTTTATGTCAAACAAAATGAAACAAAATTCATAAGAAAACCAGTTTTTTTTTTGTCTAACAAAATGAAACAAAATTCATAAGAAAACCATTTTTTGTTTTTCATATTTTTGACAAAAGTTTTCAAAAAAACACCTTTTAAATGTGTTTTTCATGTAGGGTTTTGTTTCTTGCATTGTAAACTAAACTTTGTGTTATGTTTTTTTTCTTTTTCGTTAATTTTTTTTCCTGTAAGGTGGGGTTGGGCAGACGTTTGATTTTATTTTCTTTTTAATTAAATTAAATTAAGACAGCCGGCATGCTGGAAAAACATGCTAGTTCTTATCGACGTCCATTGCCGGCATTTCGTCCTTCAGACACATTCATCATTAACGGATCCTATTTTGGCGATAATCCACCCCTCGCCAAAAGACGACACGTAATTTATCTTTGCAAGATTAATCGTTTTGTTTGGCAACATGAAACAAAATTTTTCAGCGTCTACAACTGTTGATCCAAGGTGGATATATTCATCTTGTATATAGTTGTTAGAAACGGCAATTTGAGGGCGTGTTCTTTACTTAATTTATTCATATTTTTCTTCCAGTATTTTCCCTAAAGATCGTCTGCTCCTTGGTCGCGCAATGATTGGTTGATCGGCGTCTTACGTCAGATTACAGTCAAACCGAGCGCATGACGTAATGTTCCGAGCAAAGCCAAGCGGACGGTGAGTTACGCCTGGTTCAAATACTGCACAAGTACCGTAAACTCTTGTAAGATAAAAAGATTTTTAATGCCGTGAATACTTTGGATAAGAGAAGTTTAACATGATCAGTACAAAACAATTGATCATCATGAATACAAAATGCACTATATTCGTCAAAGACCTTCTTTATTAACGTTTAAAAGTTTATGCATCCTTCCCATCTATTTATAACTACGCTTAAAACTCGTTCAAACTCCTGGGCTTAATGTTCACAAGGAATTTGAATTGAAACAATTGAGGACATTGCTGAGGCTGCTGCGAGGACGGTGGGCTCCCTCTATCGAGCTAGAAAGCTACTTACGCCTGAGAGTATCCTGTACCTCTATAAGACTACCATTCGCACAGGTATGAAGGATTGTTGCCACATTTGGACTGGTGCATCTGCTACTCGTCTCTCACTCCTGGACAATGTTCAAAAGAGAGTCGCCAACTTAATAGGTCCCGAACTGTCTGCTAGGCTTCAACCTCTGTAACATCGACGAAATGTTGCATCTCTCTACCTGTTTTACAGTATTTTAATGGTAAATGTCTCGATGAACTACAAACATTGTACTCCCTCGACCTAAATTCTCCCGATAAGCAGCAAAGTTCCACCCTTACACAGTAGAGATCCCCAGGTGCCAGAAAGTCTTCTACTCTAATAGTTTCTTCCCCAGAACTGTAAGACTTTAGAATTCCCTTCCGAGTTCCTGCTTTCCTAACTGTACTGACATACAGAAGTTCAAGTGTAATGTAAACAGACATCTTGCTGCTCCCTACATAGTATCCCTGCAAATTATGTCGCAGATAGTAGCCTCCTACATCAAAGTGGCGCCGTGCTTTTGTTTGGCGTAAAAATGCAATACAATATATAGTAGGATTGACTCTAACCTCAAACCAACTGGTTTCTTAAAGAGAAATGTCAATAGTATTGTTCTCTTCTTATCCAATTATTGGTCGCTAGCGTCTTAGATTTCTTCCGCAAAAAGTTAAGTAACGCATAGTCAGAATAAGTAAAATTTGAGATTCCATTATATCATGTTGTTTTTTTTGTTTTGTTTAGATAAGGGCTTATAATTTAGATTCTTCGAAGTATTAGGACTACTGTTCTCATCTCGAATATTATTAGCACAACGTTACGTCGATGTAACCGACCTTTTACGGGTCTATCTTGTCGAAGCAGGGGATATTTCTGCCAAACTCGGGAATCTAGACAGAAAAGATTCCCGAGCTCCACAAGATTCACCTGAAGAAGGTCGGATGTTACATCGGCCGAAACGTTTTGCGAATAACGCTCAAGATTGTAATAGTTATTTAATTAATCCAAATAATATGAATACATATCCCTTGTTTCTTATAATGCATGTCACCTTTGCAGGGAGTATCCATTGTCTTTGTAGAAAAAAAAGAGAGAACTTCTGTGTGTGTGTGTGTGTGTGTGTGTGTGTGTGTGTGTGTGTGTGTGTGTGTGTGTGTGTGTGTGTGTGTGTGTGTGTGTGAGTTTTACTTTTGCTTATTTTTATTTTTTCAAACTTCGGGGACATGATGTAATCTTGGCCAGTTAGTGTCACCTTGACCTTCACCAAGGTAATGGAAAAGATGATGACATAATCAGAAAAAACAATATGGCTGCTTTATTTTTGTGAACATCGTTGAAAGATTAAATGTCCTGGAAGAAACCATTCCTAAGAAGATAATTAAGCTGATGCTTTTACATGATTATAACCTGGGTTTATGATGAAAACTTATCATACACTCTGGTTAAAGTCATCCTTTTACTTACTTTTTTATTTATTTATTTTTTGTACGCGCGTAACCGAAACTAAATGAACTGAATCGCATTTTTGTTGTTGTTGTTGTTGTTGTCGTTGTTCGCTTGTTTTCTTTAAGAAATGCGAAATTTGTGTTATAAATTCGCGTTCAATTTCCATTATCGGATGTATAAATATCTGAAAAAATGTTGCTCGACAATGGCACTCAGGCGTAAAATATTAGAACGAGGCCAGAAAATCGTTTGATGAAGTGCTATATTGAGCGTAAATCTTCGTTGTAAGCAATGGAATACGGCACCTTTTTTTATGATGTTTTGTTTTTATCTGAGATCGAGGCCACAAAGTGAAGATAATTCCCAAAGAATTAGTCTAAAAATTGTCTGAATAGAAACAACTTCTAAGTTTACCAGTTATTAGACATTTTCCGGCGTGATTTTCATATCTATTTTGTCTTTAAATATACTATAAGTGGCTGCGTTGTTGGTTGATTGAAAAAAAAAAGCTATGAACTATAGAATCGGCTATGAGGGAGTCAAATCCTATCGATTCTATTCCGTTCAATTACGCAAGTGAACCGGATGGTATGAGCACAAAAATACAGGTATGAACCCATAATTTAGCCCATCAATTGGTAACAATAACAATTTGTGTTGAAATAATCGTAAATACCGAATTTTAATTTTATTGGAATTTGTTGCAGGGGGTCGAAAGGTGAGGGTGACAATCGAAAAGAAAGTAAAACAAAAAGAGGCGGGCTCTCTCTACCGTACTAGAAAGTTACTTACGCCTGAAAGTATCCCGCACTTTTACAAGGCTGCAATTCGCCCGTGTATGAAGTATTGTTGCCACATTTGGACTGATCCATCTGCTACCAGTCTCTCGCTTCTGGACAGAGTTTAAAAGAGAGTCGCGAAGCTAATAATTCCCGAACTGTCAGCTTGGATTAAGCTGCTCTCCCATCGATGAAATGTTGCATCCCTCTGCCTGTTTTACAAATATTTTAATGGTAGATGCTCCGACGAACTTCAAGCTCTTGTACCCCAACGACGTAAATACACCCGTCAAAGCCGACAAGCAGCAAAGTTCCACCCTTACACAGTAGAGATCCCTAGGTGTAAGAAAGCCTTCTACTCTAATAGCTTCTTCCCTAGAACTGCTAGACTGTCGAATTCCCTTCCGGGTTCCTGCTTCTCCGACTCTACTGGATGCAGATGTTCAAGTGTAATGTAAACAGACATGTTGCTGCTCAACTCCCTACATAGTGTCACTGCAATCTGCCCCAAATAGTAGCCCCTTACATCAAAGTGGCACTGTATCTTGTCTGGGGTGAAAACGCAATAAAAATAATGACGGCAATAGCAAAAGAGATGACAAACACAGATGATCGGTTTAGGACGATAGATTTCGTGTTTTACTGTTGGAGATTGCGCAACCCTAGCTTACACGGTGCACTCACCCTCATGGAGGTATCCTTTTCCACAGTATAGATTGTCCCTCCTCACATGAGAACAGTTAATTGTATACTAGACGAATTACGTCATTTTTGACGTCGACGAGAGACAATTAAATTCTTTATACACACATACAGCATAATCACGTTGACACGCCAGTTCTCGCCGAACTTAAGCAACAATGAGCCTGGCTAATACCAAATGGATAACCATTTGGGAATACTAGGCGCTGTATAGGGTGAAGAGACAGCACCACTATCAAAGGAAAAGTTAGGCACCTCTTTCTCCTCGCTAGTCTGTAGGAGGCCCCTGGGTCAGGTTGAGAATCCACTTCAGGCCTCCGACGTGAGGTCATTGAAAGCAGGTAACTTGTGTAATACGGAAGAAATCAGAAATAATTTTGTTCAAGGTTTCGTATTTGGTTGTGCTGATCAGAATATCTCTTTGATTACAATGGTCAGGATAATCTCCCAGTCTGGGCACTGTTCGGACAGAAAGAAACTGCAAGTTACTGTTTGTACAACTGCAAAGAATACTACGGCAATACATCAAACATTTTCGGTAAACATGGCATAAATGGAGTTGTAAGGCATCAAAATTTCTCGAATGTTTCGATGGACAGTTATAGCCGTCAATGTCTGCAGCAGGCAGGAATGAATTGAATGAATGAAATGCACACAGAATGCGTAAGAGATATTTTGGAACCATTTTACAGCCATTTTCTTATTTGTTTTTGTAGCGGAACTAAACAACACTTCGCTAGTTTTACTGAGTTTAAAAAATAGGATGTGCGCAATAACTACCGTCATTTGAACCCGGATCCGTCCAGTACAAAGAAAAGAGAGATATACAAAGTGTGGTAGTGTCGCGACTAAAAGTCTAAGTGTCTTCTACAATTCTGATTAACGGAATAAACGAAGAGCAGAAATATACTCAAAGAACACAGAGCGGCCAATGGACTGAAGCAATCTTTTATTACTAGTTGTTACATTATTAACATCTTTCTTATCAGTTTCAGTAGAAGATTATTTCCAAGCCACGCCGCATACATTTAGATAGCTATAAATTATTCTATAATCCTTCTTCAAGGACCAGTGTTGATGGACTTACGATGAATCGCTCTATTCTAAGCACTGAGAGTAAATGTTTGACAGAATAGCATAATTATGAATTATATTTTCCAAACAAATCCGGCCGTCAGATACAATACTACAATCAATCATCATTGCATAATAGCTTCGATTAATTTTACAAACGTAGTTCTATTTTATGGGGGTTTTTTATTCATCCTACATATTATTTTCCGCGTAATATAAAACGTATTGTTCCAGACAAACACAGCTTACATCTTACGACTCTTAAGTGTTCATATATATTATTTTTAATTGGAATTAAGTGTTCATTTATAGTATTTTAATTGGAATTCATTTAAGACATGTTTAACAACATCTAAGAGAAAGCTAAGGATAATAGTCCGCAATAAATAAAATTAATCTTAAGTGTTCATTATTATGTAAAACAGTTGCTATGTTCGTAATGTCGAAATGTCGGTTAAATTTAATTTCGTGCAAAGGGATTGAGATAAACGTATATATATATATATATATATATATATATATATATATATATATATATATATATATATATATACGAAGTAAAACAATGACAAAAATTTTATGAAGTTTAGAACACAAAATGAAGTGTAATAGTTTTATTTGTTTTAGAGGGGACAGAAACCTCACTTTAAGATAAATTTACTTTTAAAAAATATTTTTAAAAACTACTGGACATATTATTTAATTTGGAACCTAGACAATAGAGATAAAAGTTAAACGTTACTATATTGTTGCGTATGATGTTATCCTGCTCTTTACTTAACTTTATTTATTCAGCTCTTTTCTTTTACTTACTGGGGTCACAGGACTTACGACTAAAAAAGAAATGCTTATTTGTCTTTCCATTGGAGAATTCTTCTAAAAGTTCTGGAAATATCTACTTAGATGGTTTGCATTTGAAGGCTCGAAAAACTGTAGATAATGTATGACTAGCTAAACGCTATCACGTCTAATGCATAAACGACACTGCGCCTGCGTGATGATACAGGAAATCCGGTTTGTACTCATTTGTATTAGTTTGCGCCCCCCCCCCCCAGCGGATATAAAAAACGTCGGATTTTCTTTGTGGCAGCAGTATTTTCTTTCGTTTGCGTCTGTCGGTGAAAGAGATTTCGTGTCGTTCGTTTCAGAAAGAGGGTGAAGAAGGGAAATACTCAGTATCGCGAACCGAGGTCAGGAGGAAAGGGAGGTAAGAAGAAAGAACTTAAAATAGAACATCTGCTTGAAAAACACAAAAGGAATTTTCATCGATTACGTTATTTATATTATGTTTTCATCGATTACGTTATTTAAATTACGTTTTCATCGATTACGTTATTTATATTACGTTTTCATCGATTACGTTATTTATATTACGTTTTCATCGATTACGTTATTTATATTACGTTTTAATCGATTACGTTATTTATATTACGTTTTCATCGATTGCGTTATTTATATTACGTTTTCATCGATTACGTTATTTATATTACGTTTTCATCGATTACGTTATTTATATTACGTGTTCATCGATTACGTTATTTATATTACGTTTTCATCGATTACGTTATTTATATTACGTTTTAATCGATTACGTTATTTATATTACGTTTTCATCGATTGCGTTATTTATATTACGTTTTCATCGATTACGTTATTTATATTACGTTTTCATCGATTACGTTATTTATATTACGTTTTCATCGATTACGTTATTTATATTACGTTTTAATCGATTACGTTATTTATATTACGTTTTCATCGATTGCGTTATTTATATTACGTTTTCATCGATTACGTTATTTATATTACGTTTTCATCGATTACGTTATTTATATTACGTTTTAATCGATTACGTTATTTATATTACGTTTTCATCGATTGCGTTATTTATATTACGTTTTCATCGATTACGTTATTTATATTACGTTTTCATCGATTACGTTATTTATATTACGTTTTCATCGATTACGTTATTTATATTATAATGCTTCCTCACACTTTTCTATTTCATGTACCGTAAAAGGCTCGTTTACATCTATCTGTTTAATCACAAAATCTGTCCAATATTTTATTAGACATTCGTGACATACACCTACATATAGACCACGCCTATTAAATGCAAAACATAGCATTGCATTTCATTGACGCTCAAGTTATAAGGGGATTACACTCCAGTAATTATTTCTCTTACCTGTTGCATCGGACATCCTGCATTCAGTAAATTTACTTCTATTTGGATTCAGGCTGTTAATTGATTCCTGGTGATATATCTTTCGATTACTTCCATTCATAATTAAAAACTGATCTTTTCAGCACTGTATTTTCTCTTCACCACGAATCACCTTTGTTTATTTTTCAAATCTCAAAATATCGTATTTGACTTTCATCAACGCATTATTTACGAAATTCCCAAAACATATTTATCATCACTTCTCATACTGTTACACAAATATCGTGATTTAACATCATTTACATTCCCAGAATAATGGAATACTTCACTCGTTGTTACATTAGTCTAAAATAAACATTCACTGAACCTGTTCTCATGAAAACGATATCTGTTGTAGATTTTTTCTTTTGGGCTATCTTCATAAAGCTTTCAACCTAAGCATTATTACACACTGCCAAATATGTATTTTATTTATTTTTAAAACTGAAATTTGGTGCTACGACGTAAATTAAATTATTTCTTTAAACACATGTTGTCCTTGGATATTACGACAAAACTCAACTGAGATTATTTCCGAACAAGGAAAGTCAGGTGAATTGGTTATCGCTGGAACCGCTTTGGCTGAAATTGACTTTTATCCGTACTTTAGACTATAGCTTCATTTTCATTGAAACGGAAAAACGACTGATTGTGCACCGTTTTCAATGAATCAGAACAAGAAGAATTTGAGTCGAATGGATGGGAGATTATTCAAAAATGACAAATTAATGATACAAGGAAAAGAAACAAGAAAAAAAAATAGCAAGATTATTAAAAAAATAAAGAATTTCGAGTGGATAGATCGCGAGTTCTTTTGAAAGGAATTTATATGAAAGTAGAAAAAACAAATGACAAAAATAATAAAGGAAATATTTTGAAAATTAAGTAAAAAAATAAAATGAAGAAAGATAACAATAAATCATAAACCAGTAAAAAATGGGGTTAAAAGGTGGAAAATACTCTAATTTGGAATGAAAAGAAACACAACACCACAACAATCATCATAAGTCGCAGCTTCCGCTTGGTGCGGATTGTGAACCCACGCGACTAATTTTTCGCCATTCCTTCTGATTCAGGGCAAATTGGTTAATGGACGCCCAACTACTGAGAGATGTCCATCAAAAACATTTTCTCTCCATCTCCTTTGCCTTCTAGCATACCCCCAAAGCATAACTTTGGCAGATCAGTAGCTGATCGTTTTACATGGCCAAAATGTCTAAGGGTTTTATTTTTTTATTTTATTAAATAGTAGGGGTGGAGAAGAAGTTTGATGGGAGTAGATATTTCGTTTTTCGTTTGTTTGTTTGTTTTGTTTTGTTTTGTTTTTGTTTTTTTTTGGGGGGGGGTTCAGGCGATGTTTCGTAATTAAACGCATTACGTGATTTTAAACACCCCAAAGCGGTTAGCTAGTTGTTTAGTCCAGGTGATACAATCAAGGCCACATAAAACTACTTGGAGGACATAAATTAAATAAATTTTTACTTTAACAGTTATCGGTGCCCATTTTGATTTTGGAATAACAAATATCAAACTTCAATGCTCTCGCAGCTGTCAAAAACTCTATCTCAGTCTTTTCCAATTCGTCCTTAAAATAGTTGTTTTTCACATGCAAAAACAATGTTACTTATGTTAGAAAAACTACTTGGTCTTTTTTTTTGGGGGGTCACTGAAAACAATTTGTGAGCATGCGAAACAGGTCACATGCTTCAAGGCTGGTAACCTTTCGTTTTCTTCTCCGTTGTTACAGAAGGCGATATTCAATCATTCTTTATATTTAAAACAACGTTCCCCCACGATCATCAAAGATCAGTTTACACCACATAGTCCCGTTTTGAGATTACGTTCTCTCGGCGCTTTTTGCATTAGCACCATCTCAACATCATGTTCCCCGTTTACATCTCCATTTGCATCAACCTTCATCTTTTATGTATCAGATCTGTTTTCGCAGACGTTGGTGATCATGGCTCATTAAACCATCTCTGCGTTCTGAATGTTTCACCATGATGCTCTTTGCAGTATAGTACCTATATTAAGGTTGAGACTATTTGCTATAAGATCGGTTCTCATACAGAGCGGGTAGTCTTAGCCAGTGTACCTCACTTAGAATCATGTACTTAACAGAACGAAGAGTTAACCAATTCCGGAAGACGCTATCAGGTTGCTTCAACAGTTCATCCATCATCTGCCTACCGCGACTTCACGTACCCTGATCGGATGCTATGTGGATGCTCGACTTTGCCAAAGCGTCTCCTACTGGATACGGAGGGAAAGCAGCGTTGGAAATACTTGACTTAGCTCGACCAGACCTAATACCACACTAACGTATTTTTTAGCATCGTCTGAAGTCCTGGAAGAAAACCGGTGTCATTGTTCATTATTAGTGCTAGAACAACAGCATATTCTTTTCCTTGTTTTGATTCTCATGTATATATCCAATGATATCTTCTATGTTTTTTTTTATATACAGGGTGTCCCAGAAGTCGCGCACCATGTAGATTTTTATAAAAATGCATATGAATATCAATTTTATTCATCATAATCAAAATAGATGCTCAAATTGCTCACCCTCTGCATTGATACATCCATCAATTCTCTTTATTTATGAAATTTATGTGCCTTAAGAATACCATGTACTTATGATTTGCTAATCATAAGCTCCTGGCTTATTTTCTTTACTGATTTCACATGGCTTCTACCAACATTCACCAAAACAATGGTTGATGTTTCTTCATTAGTTGCACTCTTTCGTCAACCATATCTCTCACGGTCAGCAACTGAGCCAGTTTATTGAAAACGTTTGATCAGACGGCAGACAGTGGTTTAGCTCAATAGTCTTTCTCGCTCGGGATGAGTGCGGTTGGATTCTTCATCGCTTCCAAACATAAAAACCAATCTAACTCTTTCTTGTATTGTTACTTTCTCGCCTATATCCAATAAAATCTGAAACTAACCCCCCCCATATATATATATATATATATATATATATATATATATATATATATATGAACATATATGGTGCGCGACTTCTTGGACACCCTGTATAGTGATGTGATCCTCGGTTGATTGTGTCTAACCATATCGGATATATACTCGAGAATAAAAGCAATAAAAAGAATATGCTGTTGTCATAACCTTATTCATTATCACTTCTATTACTAGAACTCGTCCAAGCATTACTTTCTCCAATTCCTCGGCAAGCCTAGCGGGCCCAATCATCAAAATATGCATCCTCGCAACAGTTTGTTATATCAATTGTTCGCAGTTACAATTTCGCCATAATTATGCATATTTGTGGCGGAATCGATTGATTGATATCTAACGCAGTTTACTAATCATCTTCTGCACTTCCTCCCGTTTTATAATGCATTAACGTTTTGCACCAAATGCTAAATTCCGTTTACCCCCATGCGGTGAGTGCCATGCAACTTTTCTACTTCTTCGGTTTCTAGACATCATACCGGAACATCTTCCTTCTCGATTAAACACTGGGTGTTTATCCGTGTTCACATACTTGCTTTGTTCTTCTGCGAAGACACCAACACTGCCTTTAATGCACAGTTCAAATCCGATTATCAACTCTTCAAGTATCCCTAATCTCATATTTATACTCACTTTTCTAGCTCACGTCGCTCGTATTCGGTCCTACTATTATTGTCCTATCTTTTACAGAGGAGTCACGACTTATCAAGGCCCAGAGGCCACTCGAGGATAAGGGTTGAAGAGTGTAGAGTAGTAAATGGTACAATATCATAGTAATCGTTACAAGTGGAAATTTGGTAAATTGGATTACTTAAGGGGAACGGCTCATCAAGAACTTGTTTACGTTGGACTTGAAGACGATCATATTGTAGTCAGTTGGAAAGCAGGAAAACGGAAACGAGTTCCACAGTTCTAAAAAAAGAAAGGAAGAATTTATTACGTTGGCTGAATCAGTCTTTATATTTTACCTTTCTCAATACCCATTCTTCTTTTTTTCTTTTTTTTTTTTTTAGCTAAAAGGATACCGTTTAAAACAGTATCTACTTCGGTCACGTGAATTTCGATCACGTGAATTTCGATCACGTGAATTAGTAGCTTAGAGGTTAATTTCACTTTCTTTATGCACCCGTGTAATCACTTTTTATATCTCATTTTATTTTCTATTGTTACATTTAATCCTCCTTTATATTTAAATTTAGAGAAAAGGAAATTTTGAGGGTGAATGATAATTATCATGAGTTCTCAGTGAAAACGAAAATCAATGACAACAAAGAAAAAGAAATCTATATGCCTATAAAAGTGAACGTGTCTGTGTGTCTGTCTGTGTGTGTCTGTCTGTGTGTCTGTGTACATTTCTCTGCGCAATAACTCTGTCAATTTTTAGTCTACATACTCGAAACTTTATATACAGGGTACTGAGATTTGGGAAAATCGATGTGATCGCTTTTCGGCCAGAAATTTGGCTGTTAAGGGGTCAAAGTTCAACGATTTGACCTTTGAGAACTCTACTAAACTCCTCCGACAATTCTGGCTCTAAACACTTGAAAATTTAGATATATGTTCCTTGGACATGGATCTAATTAATAACTTGATTTGAGCCCAAAACAATAAATATTAAGGGGTCATAATAGGGGTCAAATTTTACAAAATTGAACTTTTTTTCCTTGTATTTTTTTTTTTTTTTTTTTTTTTTGCTTAGCATACATCTCTAAACACTCGGGCAACGCCGGGTTCCCATGTTAGTAACGTATAAAAAGATAAAATGATGATAATTGAAAGGAAGGGAGAAAAGCGAAAACTGGTAGAGTGTAAAGATGGAGGATTGTTTTTAATTTTTCTAATGGAAAATAAATTAAACATAATAAAAATAGATATAGGAAGTAAATAGCAAGAATATTACAAAATCGTAATTGTGGAGTAACAGATCGATGGTTATTTCAAAAGTTTGGATTTAAATAAAAATAAAAATAGACGAAACGAAATATTTAACGAATGAAATAATTGAAGTTTATTCGATGGTTATTACAAAAGTTGACATTTAATGAAAATATAAAAATAAGAACGAAACGAAATACTGAATAAAAATAATAATTGTGTAGTAATAAATCGATGGTTATTTCAAAAATTGAGATTTAATGAAAATATAAAAATAAAGACGAATCGAAGAAAAAATAATTGTGAAGGTCATTTCAAAAGTTGAGATTTAAAGAAAAAAAAATAAAGTAAAGACGAAACGAAATATTGAAGGAATGAAATAATTGTGAAGTAATAGATCGATGCTTATTTAAAAAGTTCAGACTAAATATAAATATAAAAATAAAGACGAATCGAAACATTTAATAAAAGTATTAATTGTGAAGGTTATTTCCAAAGTTAAGATTTAAAGAGAAAAATAAAAGTAAATACGAAACGAAATATTAAAGGGGGATAACTTTGTTTAAAAATAAAAATTTAAGATTGAAATCAAGAGAAAATGAAATAACATGAATATTAAAGAAGAAGGAAATAATAATATGAAGGATTTCTAGGTGAATAGATGGAGTATTATTTTTAAAAATGATGAATTGAAGAAAGATGAAGATGAATGTAAATAAAAAAAGGATAAAATAAAAGAAAAGAAAAGCAGGAGAAAAAGAAAAATTAGTTAATGCGAAATTTATTGTAAATATATCTTCTTTTTTTTACACAGTGATCACCACTTATCAAGGCCCGGAAGCAACTCAGGGATAAGGGTTATTGCAAGTACATTACGTTAGTGTGGAGATTTGATGAAGTGTTTAATTAAGAGGGCGGTTCATTAGGAATTTGTTAACACTGGACTTGAAGACATCCAAGTTGTAGTCCGGAGGGAAGCAGGCAGACGGAACAGAGTTCCACAGGCGTGCAGTTCTAAGAACGTTATTGACAAACTTAAAACATTAAACATGGAAGACAAAATAGGAAAATAATTAGTTTTAAAGGAAATACGATCCAGAAAAAAAAAGAATTTAGTGGAAATGGTTTGACGGATATTTCCGAAATGTGAATTTAGCAATGTCAGAAATTAAAGAGCAAGGTAAAATGTGAGGATATTAAATGACGTGCCAAATAATGAAGGAATAATATTTAAAAAATAAATATTTATATGAAGAGGTAAAAGACACAAGGGCGAATTAACTTTTGAAACCATGAGGTACAATATAATAATCAATAAAGAGTTGGTTCTGTAATAATAAATACGAAGTCTAAAATATATTTAAGTGTATTTTACGACCTGATAAAGCCAGGCGTCACCCCGCTCCCTGCTAGTAAATAATATTGAAAACAGAAGGTATTATTATTAATAGATCGGAAGTTATTTTAGAAATTAAAAAAACGATTAAATATTGAAGATGCGCTCGGTAGAACCAAATAACATGAAATGAAGAGGGTGAATAAATCGTGTATTACCTTCTGTACTCCTATAAATTCCCGGGGGGTAGGATTGTGTATTGATATTCATATTAAAAACACTTTTTTCTATGTATTTAAAAAGAAAATACAACTCTGTTATATATGGCTCGTGGAATTGCATTCATCTGCAAAAAATCTAGCTAATTTGCATATTCTTTTAAACATTCATTTTAATTAATTCCCTATCATCCTTTTCGGTTTTCTGATGGGATGATCATCTTTAGTTAACTATTACGTGTAATTATATCCATACAGATATTCTACATGATTTATACTTGTGTAATATTTGCGTAAAAATACAAACCTCTTTCTATATATATTTATGTATACGTACATATATTTGTTTAAATAATTTTGCCTACCAAACTCCTCTGTAATTTTTGGTCTACAGACATGAAACTTCATATATAGGGTATCCGAACTAGTGCAAAACTTTATATTTGGGTTTTAGCCAGGGAAAATCAGTGCAAAAGTGTGAAAATTTAAAAAAATGGAATTTGTCAGGTGAAGGTCGAACGACGGCATTACGAATATGCATGCGTAACGTAATAGCTATTGGTTCGTGTTTTAATTTTTAGCCTTGCAGCAAACATATCTTCATAGGTCAAGCATTAACGTCAAAGGAAAAAATAAATCGTAAACTAAACGTTTTGGTTTCGATTCTCGGTGGTGGCGCACGGGTCAATTTTCTTTTTAACTTTTTAAATCATTAATATATATTGGGTCCAATATAATATAATAATAAATACGAAATCTTCATTAATCAAAATATCATATTAAAGCGTACTTTATGACTGGGCAATGCAGGGCGCCTTACTGGTAGCAATATAATTAAAAGAGAAAAAGAGAGCAAAATGATTTGGGTTGAACAGATTGAACATTATTAAGGAAATAGATATTATAGAGAGAAAAAAGAATGTATTTCTAATATATGTATCGAATGTAATTTTTTAAATAGAAATATAAAGAAATAAAAACAAATGAAAATAAAAATAATAAATGGGTAGAGAAACTATTTCAGAAAGAATGCATCCAAAACCAAACTCCTATCCTTACATCATCAACGCTCTGATCCCCATCTGGCATCAATTGTGATGGATGGCTCTCGTCTGGGTGAGGCCCCGTGTTTTGACAAGCTTCTGGGTTTGACCTTTACTCCTGATCTGAAATGGAACACGTACATCAAGTCTGTTGCCAAGGTCGCTGGAAAGATGGTGGGATCCTTCTACCGCGCCAGAAGATATCTCACTACTGATGCAATTCTCTATCTATATAAAAGCAAAGTACGTCCAAGGATGGAATACTGTTGCCATATCTGGGCAGGAGCTGCTAAAAACAGCCTATCCTGACTTGATTGACGGATTACAAAATAGACTTCGTGGCTTAGTGGGGGATGCCCTTTTCTCTACCCTGCAACCTCTCTCCCACAGAAGAGACGTTGCGAGCCTATCCTTGTTTTATCGTTATTTCCATGGCAGGTGCTCGTCTGAACTCCAATCTCTGGTCCCCCCTCGCCAATCTTTCACGAAAAACACCCGTCTAGCCGAATCCACTGTGAAAAATTTCCCCCACTCTTTATCTGTGCCTAAATCAAAACATGGATTCCATGAACAAAGCTTCTTTCTTAGAACTGCACGCTTGTGGAACTCTGTTCCGTCTGCATGCTTTCCACCGGACTACAACTTGGATGTCTTCAAGTCCAATGTTAACAAATTCCTAATGAACCGCCCCCTTAAGTAAACACATCATCAAATCTCCACACTAACGTAATGTACTTGCAATAACCCTAATCCCTGAGTGGCTTCCGGGCCTTGATAAGTGGTGATCACTGTGTAAAAAAAAAAATAGAGTTAATGCGGTGTGAGTCACATGAAACGGATGTTTTTAAGGAAAACAAAACTCTGCGAATATTTCGACAAAAATGTTATAACGTACATGAAACATTTACTCAAGGAGAGCAAGGAGCGTTCTGAAATCATCCGTTTCCCGTGACTCGCCCTGTATATGGACGTTTGTTGTCGAACGGAAAAAATAAATAAGGAAAGGAGAAACATGAAATTAAATAACAGGACTATGAACGTAATCTGGAAAGAGAATTTTAGGTGAATAGATTGACGGTCTTCTCGAAAATGAAATGCAGATGAGCACAAAAGAGATTAAAATAGCTTTCTTTATCGTTAAACACCCCAAATAAGGCACAATGTCACTTTGATGGGCTACTATTTAGGACAAAATTACAGGGATACTATGTAGGGAGTTGAGCAGTAAAATTACATTACACTTGAATTTTTCCATGTCAGGGAAGCAGGGACCCGGGAGGGAATTCCAAAGTTTGAGGCAAGAAACTATTTGAATAGAATCCTTTTGGGGGGGATTTAGAAATCTCTACAGTGTAAGAGTTGGATTTTAGTTCTCGTCGGGATAGTTTAAGGTATTTACATGAGGGGGTTACACGTGCTTTGAGTTCGTCGGAGCACATTCCATTAAAATATCTGTAAAATGGACACGGATATGCAACATTTCGTCGATGCGACTGAGGTTGGAATTTGCTTGCTAGTGCCGGACCTATTAGGTTGACCTTTTTTTTAACCCTGTTTAAGAGCAAGAGACTAGTGTGGCAGATGTACCACCCATATCTGGCAACAATACTCCATGCATGCGTGAATAGTGGCTTTTTAGAGGTGCAGGATACTTTCAGGTGTAGCATGGTAGAGAGAGCTCACCTTCGTTGCAGCACCCTTGGCAATGACCTCGTTGTATTTGTTTTAGTTCATGTTGTCTGTGAATGTTAAGGAGAGGCGTTTGAACGAAGTAATTTCAGGTAGTGTATCATTGGTCATGGTAATTAGTGGTTTAGAGGGTGTTTTGTAATTATTAAAAGAAAGCGCCTTAGTCTTGAATGTTATCATAATGAAATCAGACAGTGAAGAATACAATTTAGGGTATTTATTTTTTTAAAAAAACGACAAATTAAAGATAGAAGAAAAGAGAGAGCGAAATAAATGATAATATTACAAGAAGTTACTTTCAAATTTTCTGAGTGGAAGTTGAAAGTAAGACTATTTTTTGCCACAGTAGAAACAGTCCTTCTCTATGGTGCTGAGGCATGGGCTCTTACAAATGCGCTGAAGAAGAGAGTAGATGCCTGTTACACACGGATGCTTAGGGTGGTCCTCAATACATCATAGAGGAGCCACACAACAAACCAACAGCTTTCTGGTGACCTACCACCAGTATCACTGAAAGAACAGCAGAGAATGATGAGAGTAACTGGCCACAGCATGAGACATAGCAAAGAGGAAGCAAGCAAGCCAGTTTTCTGGATACCAACAGATGGACACCCATGGTAGAAGAAGAATGGCCTACATCGATAACCTGCTGCAGGACACAGGATTAGAAAGTGCTTGCGACCTGAAAACTGTCATGCGAGATCGAGAGAACTGGAGAAGTCGTGTAGATTCGGTGGTGACGCGTTCTGAAAGACGGCGGGGATGAGTAATGAAATGAACAAGAATGATAGACAAAATATTAAAAATTATAAATCGTTGTGTGTGATATATCGTAGAGTATTCATGTTATTCGGGTTCTTCGGACAATTTTTTTCATCTTTAGTGTTATTTTTACAACGTTTTGATCGCTGTAACCTCCGACCTTCTTCAGATGTATCTTGGCTAACAGGGGAATCTTTCCATCACATTCTGAAAGCTATCTGTCGAACCCGGAAATCTGCGCTGAATTTCAAACGCAACCCTTTACTTTATTCACGGAGTTGACATAATCTCGTTCCACCCCGGGTAGAAGTTCTAAGTAATTTGCAATTGTATTCTGAGAGTCTCCCGCAGTAAGGATTGAACCTTCAATCGCCAAAAGAGTGTAACCTTGCAACTACATTTTACGAAGTACTATATCCGCTACGCCACGGGTCCTTGCGAAATCCCGTGCAGATTCCTGAGTTCGACGGAAAGATCCCTGAATTCACCAGCATACACCTGAATCGATCGAAAAGTTGTGAAAATCACACGTAAGATGAGAACAGTAGTCCAAAAGAATATAAAATAACACGAATAATGAATCCGCATCTGAAAAAGTAAGAAACATAATATCCTCATTTATTTCCAAAATGAACCATTAAAGAAGGGAGGATAGAAAGAAAAGGAAAAGAAATATCAAGAAAATAATTCTAACAAAAGGGGCAAAGAAGCAAGTTTAATATTTTAGATGAAAATAGAAAACAGAAAGGAAACAAAGAATATTACAACATAATAAAAAAAATATTGAATAAAATACGAAATCTATGAAAAAAAGGAAAAAGAAAAAATGATGAAAAGGAAAGGAAAAAATAACTGTAAGCCAAAGAAAAAAACAGATAAGATTTCGGTTGAACAGCTTTAATATTATCTATTCAAATAAAACAGTAAATGTGTGTGAAAATATTTAACCGATAAACTCTTAAACTACTTGTCACATAGCACTGAAATTGACAGAAAACACTTATCATGTACCAAGCATGGTTTATAACGAGTAAAATCTTTGTTTGAATGGATGAATTAAACGCACAAAAAATATGTCGGCAAGTTGAAATGCAAAATGTTAATTTCATCTTGCCGACATATTTCTATAACTGTCGCGCATGCGCAAATTCATTCATAGCTCGAAGTCGTTTAATTTTAAATTTTCTTATCGATGATTCAAACCGTATGGAACGCAACTGGAGTGCAAAATGTTTTGGTTTCAATTCTAGCTAACGGCACCCGAATAATTTTTTTTTTAATATTTGAAATCAGTACTATGTATTGGGTACAATATAATATTCGATAGAAAATTAGCTCTGTAATAATAAATACGAAATCTGCATGCATTAAATTATATTTAAGCGTATTTTACGACCGGGCAAGGCCGGACGGCCCAGTCACTAGTTTAAAAATAAATATATATATATATACAAAAGCAAATAGCAAGAGATAGGACAGTATAAAGAAGGTGTTTTATGATTATATTTTCGTAGATTATTTCAAAAACTGGATTATTAAAGAGGGAAACAAGTGGAAAATATTAAGACAATTAAAAAAATTAATAAACAATTACAAAAGAAATTAATAAACAATTACAAAAAATTTTATTACGAAATATATACGTAAACAATTACAAAAGAAATTAATAAACTATTACAAAGTAAGTTTTAAAAAGCCACAAAAGATACTAATAAACAATTACAAAAGATATTAATAAATAATTACAAAAGAAATTAATAAACAATCACAAAAGAAACAAAAACACTTACAAAATAAATTAATAAACAATTAAAACAAGAAATTAATAAACAATAAGAAAAGAAATTAATAAACAATTAAAACAAGAAATTAATAAACACTTAAAACAAGAAATTAATAAACACTTAAAACAAGAAATTAATAAACAATTACAAAATAAATTAATAAACAATTGCAAAAGAAAATTTTAAAAGTTACAAAAGATATAAATAACAACTGCAAAATAAATTAATAAACAATTACAAAATAATTTTTTATAAATTACAAAAGATATTAATAAACAACTTAAAAAGAAATTAAAAAACAAAACAAATTAAAAAGGTTATAAAAGATATTAATAAACAATTACAAAATAAATCAATAAACAATTACAAAAAAATTTCATTACAATACATATTAAAATGCAATTACAAAAGAAATCAATAAACAATTACAAAAGAAAATTTTTTAAAATTACAAAATATATTAATAAACAATTACAAAAGAAAGTAATAAACAATTACAGAACAAATTTAAAAACAAAAGATATAATTATAAACAATTACAAAAAATAATAAACAATTACAGAAGTAATTAATAAACGATTAAAAAAGAAATTAATAAGCACTCAGAGAAGAAATTAATAAACAGTTCAAAAGAAATTAATAAACCATTACAAAAGAAATTAATAAACAATGACAAAAGAAATTTTAAAATATAACAAAAGATATTAACAATTACAAATATTTTTTAATTACAAATGAAATAAATAAACAATTACAAAAACAAATTTTAAACTTATAAAAGATATTAATAAACAATTACAAAAGAAATTAATAAATAATTACAGAAACAATTAATAAATAATAACAGAAGAAATTAATAAACAATTAAAAAGAAATTAATAAAAAAATTACAAAAGAATTTTTTTTTAATTTACAGACTATATTAATAAACAATTAAAAAGAAATTAATAAACAATTACAAAATAAATTAATAAACACATTTTTTAAAATACAAAAGAAATTAATAAACAATTACATACAGAAATAGTAAACACTTCCAAACGAACTAAATAAACACTTACATAAGAAATTTATAAACAATTACAAAAGAAATTAGTAGTCCATTACAAAAGAAATTAATAAACAATTGCATACAGAGATAGTAAACACTTCCAAACGAATTTAATAAACACTCACATAAGAAATTTATAAACAATTACAAAAGAAATTGATACACACTCAGAAAAGAAATTAATAAACAAGTCCAAATAAATTAATAAACAATTGCAAAAGTAATTAATAAACAATTGCAAAAGAGATAAATAAACACTCACAAAAGAAATTAATAAACACTTACATATGAAATTAATTAACAATTACAAAATAAATTTTAACAAATTACAAAAGATATTAATAAACAATTACAAAAGATATTAATAAACAATTACAAAATAAATTGCAAAAAAATAACGAATGAAATTAATAAACAATTATAAAATAATTTAATGGACCATTACAAAAGAAATTACAAACAATTACGAAATAAATTAATAAACAATTGCGAAAGATATTACGAAACATTTACAAATTAAATTAATAAACAATTACAAAATAAATTAATAAACAATTTCAAAAGAAATTAATAAGCAATTACAAGAGAAATTTATAAAAAAATTACAAAAGAAATTTAAAAAGTTACAAAAGAAATTAATAAACAATTACAAAAGAAATTAATAGCCAATTACAAAAGAAATTAAGAGACAATTACAAAAGAAACTAAGAAACAAATAATTTATAGTTAATGTTATATATCGATATTTATATTCATGCGCCGCCAAAAATCAACGGAGATCAGACCATTTCTGGTCCTTGTTGATTTTGTGGTGGGAAATTTTAGATCTGTGTAGTTCTAGGAGGTCCACCCTCTCAGGCCTTGTCTTCCTTCTTTGTGAAGGGGTTTGTTTATTGCTGATCGCCTGATGCGCCCTCACCGTGAAATGTTGACGGGGCTGCTCAGGCTTTTTCTCAGGTCAGTGTACCCCTCCTCTGGAGTGCTGACTTCTCAATCCCACTTTCCGACCCCTGTGTCTAAATTCTTGCAGTGCGACAAAACTAAATAAATTTATATTCGAAATAAAGTTTGACAAAAATCCAAGAAACGAATAACCAAATAATTTTAAATTAGGGTAAACGTTATGTATCGATAGTTATATTCGAAATAAAAATTTGAAGTAAATCGAGAAAATGAATAAACGAATGATTAAGGGTTAATTTATCGATGTTGTGTTCGAAGTGAAAAATTATAGATTAAAAAAAATAAACAGATTAAACGGTACAACAACAATATTACAAGAATAAGAAAAAATATTAGCTGGAATAAAGGAAGAAATAACTTAAAGAATAGGAACTTCGAATCTCCTAACTGCATTCTCAGCCATCACTGCCATCCGTAGTTGTTGTCGTCTCACCACATTTTGGCCAAGTAAACCTCTGGCACGCTTTATATATACCAATCGGTACGGACCCGACTATGGAAGATCAGATAATAAATAAACGTGGATTTATAAGATCAAAGAATCCAACCTTGATCGCCTTTCGGGGCCCGTGGCGCAGTTGATAGAGACGTTGAATCTCTACAGTTCCAGATGAACATTGTCTGAAGATAGCGGTTTCAATCCCACCCAAAGCGTGCCAGGGGTTTACTTGGCCAAAATGTGGTGAGACGACAGCAACTACGGATGGCAGTGATGGCTGAGAATGCAGTTAGGGGATTCGAAGTTCCTATCCGTCGCGGTTACCACCTGACGAAGGCCAGAGGAATAGTTGGCCGAAACGTTGTGAATAAACAAACCAATAAAAGATGAAAAAGCAACAACTAATAAAGATGAGAATAATAGTCCGAAATAAAAATAAATTAATATATATAATGCTCATCTCAAAAATGAATTCCAATTAAGGAATAATATATAAACTTAAAGAATAGTTGATTAAGAGATTCAGGGCGTATTTCAAAACGGAAAATTTTAAATAGAATAAGAGGAAAGATTAAAAATAATTGCAAGAAACAATAATTTAGGGTGAATAGATTGAAGGGTATTTAAAAAAAAACAAGTGAAACATGCATGGCCTCACGTGAGTGCACAGTGAACGAGGCATAAAAAAATGACTAAGTTCAGCATTTATCTCCCCCCCCCATTTAGCCCCAAAAGTCCCCAGAGACGTCAAATTCTGGTGAAAATGAACAAACGGTGCAGTTTTAGGCATAACATATGTCAATTTGAGTTCTGCACCATGTGAAAAAAAAAAAAGAAATGACTAAGTCCATCATTTGTCCACCCTCCTTCACCATTTAGCCCCAAAAGTCCCTAAGGCCTTAATATATTTTAATTTGAGTTCAGCACCATGCAAAACTGCTAAATAGACATACACAGAAAAGTTTGACAAATATGGTAAAATAGTCCCAAAAATGAAGTATTTTTATTAGCCCTAAAAGATCTCCTGGGGCACACCCAAGAGTTATCGCGAAGTATAGACAAAATATATATATGTAGAAATCAGTTAGTTACAACTTTTCAGAAAGTTTATAAAAATCCAAGGCATCAATTTTGTTTTAATAAGCACAAAAGCGTCAATTTTAGCCATTTTTCCTCGAAAGACAGCACGGGGGGGGGGGCAATCGGAGTTTTCCCAGAAAATCCGTTCTGTTTCTTTTTTACTGGTATCATGTTAAAATGTTTAAGCAATTTTTTTTTAATTCTAAGGCGTAATTATTGAGAAAAGTGCATAGAGACGAACAGACGAACAGACGAACGGACAAGGGTGAATTTACAGGTCTATCCTCCTTTTGTTGGGGGACCAAAAATATAAAAAAAGAACAAAAATAAAATATAATGAGACAAAGAAAGGAAGGAAACGCATCCTGTATTTGACGAATCGAGGGTTAGTTCGAAATTGAAAAAAATTGAAAACAATAAGAATAAAGTTCGAAAGAGAAATGTCAAAAAGGAAAAATGAAAAAAATTGAGTACAATAAGAATAAAGTTCGAAAGAGAAATGCCAAAAAGGAAAAATGAAAAAAATTGAGTACAATAAGAATAAAGTTCGAAAGAGAAATGCCAAAAAGGAAAAATGAAAAAATTGAAAACAATAAGAATAAAGTTCGAAAAAGAAATGCCAAAAAGGAAAAATGAAAAAAATTGAGTACAATAAGAATAAAGTTCGAAAGAGAAATGCCAAAAAGGAAAAATGAAAAAAATTGAGTACAATAAGAATAAAGTTCGAAAGAGAAATGTCAAAAAGGAAAAATGAAAAAAATTGAGTACAATAAGAATAAAGTTCGAAAGAGAAATGTCAAAAAGGAAAAATGAAAAAAATTGAGTACAATAAGAATAAAG
Source organism: Euprymna scolopes (assembly GCF_053919585.1). NCBI lineage: Eukaryota > Metazoa > Mollusca > Cephalopoda > Sepiida > Sepiolidae > Euprymna > Euprymna scolopes. Next base: position 24,927,299 of record NC_136504.1, read on the forward strand.
TTCGAAAGAGAAATGCCAAAAATGAAAAATGAAAAAAATTGAGTACAATAAGAATAAAGTTCGAAAGAGAAATGCCAAAAAGGAAAAATGAAAAAATTGAAAACAATCAGAATAAAGTTCGAAAAAGAAATGTCAAAAAGGAAAAATGAAAAAAATTGAGTACAATAAGAATAAAGTTCGAAAGAGAAATGCCAAAAATGAAAAATGAAAAAAATTGAGTACAATAAGAATAAAGTTCGAAAGAGAAATGTCAAAAAGGAAAAATGAAAAAAATTGAGTACAATAAGAATAAAGTTCGAAAGAGAAATGTCAAAAAGGAAAAATGAAAAAAATTGAGTACAATAAGAATAAAGTTCGAAAGAGAAATGCCAAAAATGAAAAATGAAAAAAATTGAGTACAATAAGAATAAAGTTCGAAAGAGAAATGTCAAAAAGGAAAAATGAAAAAAATTGAGTACAATAAGAATAAAGTTCGAAAGAGAAATGTCAAAAAGGAAAAATGAAAAAAATTGAGTACAATAAGAATAAAGTTCGAAAGAGAAATGTCAAAAAGGAAAAATGAAAAAAATTGAGTACAATAAGAATAAAGTTCGAAAGAGAAATGCCAAAAATGAAAAATGAAAAAAATTGAGTACAATAAGAATAAAGTTCGAAAGAGAAATGTCAAAAAGGAAAAATGAAAAAAATTGAGTACAATAAGAATAAAGTTCGAAAGAGAAATGTCAAAAAGGAAAAATGAAAAAAAATTGAGTACAATAAGAATAAAGTTCGAAAGAGAAATGCCAAAAATGAAAAATGAAAAAAATTGAGTACAATAAGAATAAAGTTCGAAAGAGAAATGCCAAAAAGGAAAAATGAAAAAATTGAAAACAATAAGAATAAAGTTCGAAAAAGAAATGTCAAAAAGGAAAAATGAAAAAAATTGAGTACAATAAGAATAAAGTTCGAAAGAGAAATGCCAAAAATGAAAAATGAAAAAAATTGAGTACAATAAGAATAAAGTTCGAAAGAGAAATGCCAAAAAGGAAAAATGAAAAAAATTGAGTACAATAAGAATAAAGTTCGAAAGAGAAATGCCAAAAATGAAAAATGAAAAAAATTGAGTACAATAAGAATAAAGTTCGAAAGAGAAATGTCAAAAAGGAAAAATGAAAAAAATTGAGTACAATAAGAATAAAGTTCGAAAGAGAAATGCCAAAAAGGAAAAATGAAAAAAATTGAGTACAATAAGAATAAAGTTCGAAAGAGAAATGCCAAAAAGGAAAAATGAAAAAAATTGAGTACAATAAGAATAAAGTTCGAAAGAGAAATGCCAAAAAGGAAAAATGAAAAAATTGAAAACAACAAGAATAAAGTTCGAAAAAGAAATGTCAAAAAGGAAAAATGAAAAAAATTGAGTACAATAAGAATAAAGTTCGAAAAAGAAATGTCAAAAAGGAAAAATGAAAAAAATTGAGTACAATAAGAATAAAGTTCGAAAGAGAAATGCCAAAAAGGAAAAATGAAAAAATTGAAAACAATAAGAATAAAGTTCGAAAAAGAAATGTCAAAAAGGAAAAATGAAAAAAATTGAGTACAATAAGAATAAAGTTCGAAAGAGAAATGTCAAAAAGGAAAAATGAAAAAAATTGAGTACAATAAGAATAAAGTTCGAAAGAGAAATGCCAAAAAGGAAAAATGAAAAAAATTGAGTACAATAAGAATAAAGTTCGAAAGAGAAATGCCAAAAAGGAAAAATGAAAAAATTGAAAACAATAAGAATAAAGTTCGAAAAAGAAATGTAAAAAAGGAAAAATGAAAAAAATTGAGTACAATAAGAATAAAGTTCGAAAGAGAAATGCCAAAAAGAAAAAATGAAAAAAATTGAGTACAATAAGAATAAAGTTCGAAAGAGAAATGCCAAAAAGGAAAAATGAAAAAATTGAAAACAATAAGAATAAAGTTCGAAAGAGAAATGTCAAAAAGGAAAAATGAAAAAAATTGAGTACAATAAGAATAAAGTTCGAAAGAGAAATGCCAAAAAGGAAAAATGAAAAAAATTGAGTACAATAAGAATAAAGTTCGAAAGAGAAATGCCAAAAAGGAAAAATGAAAAAATTGAAAACAATAAGAATAAAGTTCGAAAAAGAAATGTCAAAAAGAAAAATGAAAAAAATTGAGTACAATAAGAATAAAGTTCGAAAGAGAAATGCCAAAAAGGAAAAATGAAAAAAATTGAGTACAATAAGAATAAAGTTCGAAAGAGAAATGTCAAAAAGGAAAAATGAAAAAAATTGAGTACAATAAGAATAAAGTTCGAAAGAGAAATGCCAAAAAGGAAAAATGAAAAAAATTGAGTACAATAAGAATAAAGTTCGAAAGAGAAATGTCAAAAAGGAAAAATGAAAAAAATTGAGTACAATAAGAATAAAGTTCGAAAGAGAAATGCCAAAAAGGAAAAATGAAAAAATTGAAAACAACAAGAATAAAGTTCGAAAAAGAAATGTCAAAAAGGAAAAATGAAAAAAATTGAGTACAATAAGAATAAAGTTCGAAAAAGAAATGTCAAAAAGGAAAAATGAAAAAAATTGAGTACAATAAGAATAAAGTTCGAAAGAGAAATGCCAAAAAGGAAAAATGAAAAAATTGAAAACAATAAGAATAAAGTTCGAAAAAGAAATGTCAAAAAGGAAAAATGAAAAAAATTGAGTACAATAAGAATAAAGTTCGAAAGAGAAATGTCAAAAAGGAAAAATGAAAAAAATTGAGTACAATAAGAATAAAGTTCGAAAGAGAAATGCCAAAAAGGAAAAATGAAAAAAATTGAGTACAATAAGAATAAAGTTCGAAAGAGAAATGCCAAAAAGGAAAAATGAAAAAATTGAAAACAATAAGAATAAAGTTCGAAAAAGAAATGTAAAAAAGGAAAAATGAAAAAAATTGAGTACAATAAGAATAAAGTTCGAAAGAGAAATGCCAAAAAGAAAAAATGAAAAAAATTGAGTACAATAAGAATAAAGTTCGAAAGAGAAATGCCAAAAAGGAAAAATGAAAAAATTGAAAACAATAAGAATAAAGTTCGAAAGAGAAATGTCAAAAAGGAAAAATGAAAAAAATTGAGTACAATAAGAATAAAGTTCGAAAGAGAAATGCCAAAAAGGAAAAATGAAAAAAATTGAGTACAATAAGAATAAAGTTCGAAAGAGAAATGCCAAAAAGGAAAAATGAAAAAATTGAAAACAATAAGAATAAAGTTCGAAAAAGAAATGTCAAAAAGAAAAATGAAAAAAATTGAGTACAATAAGAATAAAGTTCGAAAGAGAAATGCCAAAAAGGAAAAATGAAAAAAATTGAGTACAATAAGAATAAAGTTCGAAAGAGAAATGTCAAAAAGGAAAAATGAAAAAATTGAATGCAATAAGAATAAAGTTCGAAATAGAAATGTCAAAAAAGAAAAATGAAAAAAATTGAATACAATAAGAATAAATTTTGAAATAGAAATGTCAAAAATGAAAAATGAAAAAATTGAATGCAATAAGAATAAGGTTCGAAATAGAAATGTCAAAAAAGAAAAATGAAAAAAATTGAATACAATAAGAATAAATTTTGAAATAGAAATGTCAAAAAAGAAAAATGAAAAAATTGAATACAATAAGAATAAATTTTGAAATAGAAATGTCAAAAAAAAAAAGAAAAAGGAAAGAACGAGTTTAAGATGAATGAATTAAGGGTGATTTCAAAATGGGATAGTATTAAAGAGAATATCAATATGAGAGAATAGCAAAAAAAAAAAAATGTTTGGGTCATTCGCAAAAATGAAGATGTAATGAAATAAAGAGAAAAGAAGAAATGAAATAAAAATGAAATTTACTTGCAAAAGAAAGAGAAAATATCGAATATATAAATCGAAGATTATTTAGAAAAGAAGAAATAATAAAAGAAATAGAATAATGAACTGGCATAGCATGAATATAAAAAGATAAGGAATAAAAATGTAAATAATGCCGAAGATTATTTCTAAAACAACACTGAAAGATAATATTAGTGCAAATAATGCCGAAGATTATTTCTAAAAGAACACTGAAAGATAAGATTAGTGCAAATAAGTCGAAGATTATTTCAAAATGAACACTTAAAAGTATTTGACTGTGAATAGGTCGAAAATTATTTCAAAATGAAAACATTAGGAAAATTTATTGTAAATAGGTGGAAAATAATTTCAAAATTAACATTTGAAGATATGAATTTAATGTAAATAGATCGATTATTATTACAAAAATAAACACGTGTAGGTAGATTTGGTGTGAATAGGTTGACTATTATTTAAAAATTTACACTTAAACATAAATTTGGTGTGAATGTGTAGATGATTATTTAAAAATAAATACTTGTGTGAACAAACATCTTGCTACTCATCTACCTTCATAATATCCCTGCAAATTATGTCCCCGATAGTTGCCCCCTACATCAAAGTGGCGCTGTGCTTTGTTTGGGATGAAAATTGATTTTTAAAAAATACTTGAAGATAAATTTCGTGTGAATAGGTCGATGGTTATTTAAAAGTGAATACTTGAAGATGAATTTGGTATGAATAGGTGGACAGTTATTTAAAAAACGGATACTTGAAGGTAAATTTAGTGTCAATAGGTCGAAGATTATTTAAACATTAACACTTGGAGATAAATTTTGTGTTAATAGGTCGACGATTATTTATAAATGAATACTAAAGGATATATTTGGTGTGAATAGATCGACGACCATTTAAAAATGAATACGTGAAGATAGATTTGGTGTGAATTGATCAACAACTAAATATAAATGAAAATAACAGTAGATTTACAAGGGCTAGGTTAGGGTTAGCGGAAATAAATAAAAAGGTGTAAAGTGACCAGGTCGAATTTTATTTCAAAATTAACATCTAAATTTTAAGAAGGAAGAAAGATATTGAAAGAATAAAGATACGAAATGAGAAATAAAAAGAAAAACATGGAAGAAAAGAAATTGAAAGAATTTTAAGGAAAGGCCAAAAGTCGAAAAAAAGAATCGCGTGATATTTTCGAAGTGTATATTTTACTAAAAGATTAAAAAGGTTGCATGTAAAGAATAGCTAGAATAACAGTGCGAGATGAAAGTGCAAAGCAATTTACTGCGAACAGACAGAAGTTTAAAGAAAAAACTTAGGAGGAAAGAGAAAAAGAAAATAGTAAGACTATTAAAGAAAGAAAACTATAATACGTATACGAATAGGATTATCTTTAGAAAAGAAATGTCATAGGATATTTTAAAAAAAGGGGGGGATTTATTTAGAATATATTGAAGCTTATTTCAATAAATTTACGGAATTAGTTCGGGAAGAAATACTAAGTGTATGAAAACAATTCAGAAAAGACGATCAATTTCGAGTAAGTAGATGAAAGTTTTTTATCTATACTTATATATAAAGGCCACTTTCTATGTGCGTGTGTCTGAGTTCGTTTCCTATGGATTCCAAAACGGCAAGACTGACTTTTTAAAATTTCACACAAATATACTTTATGTGTCTGCGAGTGTTCTTAGATATGTTCAGAATGCCCTCGATAAGTATCAAAAATCATTAATTGAAAAAGTCGATTAAAGAATAATCTGTTCAATTTTTATCAAACTTAACAATTTGATACAACCTAACAGTATAATTGTATTTTACAAGTTTCGTTACTGCACACGCAAAAAGACCAAACATATAAAATCAACATTAAGTTATTTGATATGACCGAGGCGCGTTCGAAAGGAATTTTTCTGTTCAAACCACAATTGAACCATAATGCTAAACATTTGAATTTTAAACTTTAATTCACGTTATTATATAAACATATTTTTTATAAAATCAACAGTGAATTCTCTATATTTGAATGCAAACTTCAATGTATTATGGACTAAGTCATTGCAGGAAGGAACGCGAACTTTCCTCCTGGTTTAAGTCCCTGACTAGAGCAGGCACTGAATCGATTTGATTGAAAATTGGTTAATTTCATCGATTTCGATAACATTAAAAGTATTGGAAGTGCGGAATAGTCGTAGATTCTCATTAAATCCTAAGCAACGTCGGATTTTACTGCTAGTTAAAAATTAAATATGGAAGAAGATAGGGTTAGGGAAATAGCAATATTATTTAATATAAAAAAAGGGGAAATAAAGAAGAGAAAGTATTTAAGGTGACTACATCGAAGGTTATTTTCAAAATGAACATTTAGATATATGAAAAAAGGGGATGTGAATATAAAGACAACGAAAGATGGAAGAGGATACTTGGGATAAATAAATTTAGGTTTCTCCAAAAATTAGCGTATAAATTAATAACATGTAAAAAGATGAAAAATAAGGATATTAAAGAAGAAAGAAAGAATTTTATATGTACAGATAAAATAAAAAATAAAAAAGAAGAAGAGGGGTAATTTCCTCTATGGAAATGTACAAAGAAGAAGAAGAAGAAGAAGAAGAAGAAGAGGGATTACTTACTCTATGGAAATGTACACAGAAATAGAAGAAAAGGGGGGGAGTAATTAATATATGGATATATATGCAGAAGAAGAAGGAAAGGGGGATAATTTAATCTATGGAAATATACAAAGAAGAAGTAAAGGGGGATTATTTTATCTATGAAAATATACACAGAAAAGGAAGAAGAAGAAAAGGGGGGGTATTTAATTTATGGAAATATATACAGAAGAAGAAGTAAAGGGGGATTATTTAAACAATGGAAATATACATAGAAGAAGAAGAAAAAGAAGAAAAGGGGCATTATTTAATCAATTAAAATATACTAAGAAGAAGATGGGGATTATTTAATCTATGGAAATATACACAGAAGAAGACAAACAGGGGGATCTATGGAAATATATACAGAACAAGAAGAAAAAGGGATTATTTAACTATGGAAATATACAAAGAAGAAGAAGAAGAAGAGGGGGGTTATTAAATCTATAAAAATATACATAAAATTAGAAAAAGGAAATGGGGAATTATTTAATCTATGGAAATATACACAGAATAAGAAGAAAAGGGGGATTATTTAAACAATGTAAATATACACAGAAGAAGAAGAAGAAGAAGAAGAAGAAGAAGAAACGGGGGATTATTTTATCAATAGAAATATACACAGAAGAAAAAGAAGAAGAAGAAGAAGAAGAAGAAGAAGAAGAAGAAGAAACAGGGGATTATTTAATCAATAGAAATATACACAGAAGAAAAAGAAGAAGGAGAAGAAGAAAGAAAAGAAAAAGAAAAAGAACAGGAAAATAAAGAAGAAACGGGGGATAATTTAATCAATATAAATATACACAGAAGAAGTAGGAGAAGAAGAAAGAAAAGAAGAAGAAGAAGGGGAAGAAGAAGAAGAAGAAGAAGAAACGGGGGATTATTTAATCGATAGAAATATACACATAAGAAAAAGCAGAAGAAGGAGAAGAAGAAGGAAAAGAAAATAGGAAGCAGAGGGGGAGGAACAATAAGAATTAGAATAAGAAAAAGAAGAAGAAGAAGAAGAATAAACGGGGGATTATTTAATCAATAGAAATATATTCGGAAGAAGAAGGAGAAGAAGAAAAAGAAGAAGAAGCAGGAGAAGAAGAAGGAAAAGAAGAAGAAGAAGAAGAAGAAGAAGAAGAAGAAGAAGAAGAAGAAGAAACGGGGAATTATTTTATCAATAGAAATATACACAGAAGAAAAAGAAGAAGAAGGAGTAGAAAAAGAAAAAGAAGAAGAAGAAGATGAAGAAGAATAAGGGGAAGAGGAAGAAAACGAAGAAACGGGTGATTATTTAATCGATAGAAATATACACAGAAGAAAACGAAGAAGAAGGAGAAGAAGAAGAACGAAAAGATAAAGAAGAAGATCAAACGGGGGATTATTAAATCAATAGATATATACAAAGAAGAAGAAGAAGAAGAAGAAGAAGAAGAAGAAGAAGAAGAAGAAGAAGAAGAAGAAGAAGAAGAAGAAGAAACGGGGGATTATTAAATCAATAGAAATATACACATGAGGAGAAGAAGAAGAAGAAGAAGAAGAAGAAGGAAAAGAAAAAGAAGAAGAAGAAACGGGGGATTATTTAATCAATAGAAATATACACAGAAGAAAAAGAAGAAAAAGAACGAAAAGAAGAAAAAGAAGGAAAAAAAGGAGAAGAAGAAGAAGGAGAAGAAACGGGGCATAATTTAATCAATAGAAATATACACAGTAGAAAAAAAAAGAAAAAGAAGGAGAAGAAGAAAAGATGAAGAGGAAGAAGAAAGAAAAAAAGGAGAAGAAGAAGAAGAAATGGAGTATTATTTAGTCTATAGAAGTATACACAGAAGAAAAAGAAGAAGGCGGAGAAGGAAAAGAAAAAGGAGAAAAAGCAGAAGAAAAAACATGGGATTATTTAATCAATAGAAATATACACAGTAGAAAAAAAAGAAAAAGAAGGAGAAGAAGAAAAAGAAGAAGAAGAAGAAGAAGAAGGAAAAAAGGAGAAGAAGAAGAAGAAACGGGGGATTATTTAATCAATAGAAATATACACAGAAGAAAAAGAAGGAGAAAGAAAAAGAAAAAGAAGAAAAAGAAGAAGAAAAACATGGGATTATTTAATCAATAGAAATATACACAGTAGAAAAAAAAGAAAAAGAAGGAGAAGAAGAAAAAGAGGAAGAAGAAGAAGAAGGAAAAAAAGGAGAAGAAGAAGAAGAAACGGGGGATTATTTAATCTATAGAAATATACACAGAAGAAAAAGAAGAAGACGGAGAAGGAAAAGAAAAAGAAAAAGAAGAAAAAGCAGAAGAAAAAACATGGGATTATTTAATCAATAGAAATATACACAGAAGCAAAAAAAGAAGGAGAAGAAAAAGAAGAAGAAGAAGAAGAAGAAGGAAAAAAGGAGTAGAAGAAAAAGAAGAAGAACAAGAAGAAGAAGAAGAAGGAGAAGAAACGGGGGATTATTAATTCGATAGAAATATACACAGAGGAAAACGAAGAAGAAGGAGAAGAAGAAGAACGAAAAGAAGAAGAAGAAGTAGAAGAAGGAACGGAAGATTATTTAATCAATAGAAATATACACAGAAGAAAAAGAAAAAGAAGAAAAAGAAGAAGAAAAAACATGGGATTAATTTATCAATAGAAATATACACAGAAGAAAAAAATAAAAAGAGGGAGAAGAAGAAGAAGAAGAAGAAGAAGAAAAAAAGAGAAGAAGCAGAAGGAGAAGAAAGAAAAAAGAAGAAGAAGAAGAAGAAGAAGAAGAAGAAGAAACGGGGGATTATTTAATCAATAGAAATATACACAGAAGAAAAAGAAGAAGGAGAAGAAGAAGGAAACGAGATAAAAGAAGAAGAAAAAGAAGAAGAAGAAACGGGTCATTATTTAATCAATAGAAATATACACAGGACAAAAAGAAGAAGAAGGAGAAGAACAAGGAAAAGAAAATAAGAAGATGAAGAAGGAGGAACGGGAGATTATTTAATTAATAGAAATATACACAGAAGAAAAAGAACAGGAAAATGAAGAAGAAACGGGATATCATTTAATCAATAGAAATATACACGGAAAAAGAAGAAGGAGAAGAAGGAAAAGAAAAAGATGAAGGAGAAAAAGAAGAAGAAGGAGGAGGAGGAGGAACGGGGGGATTATTTAATCAATAGAAATATACACGGAATAAGAAGAAGAAGAGGGGAAGAAGAAGGAAAAGAAAGAAAAAGAAAAAGAAGAAGAAGAACAAGAAACGGGGGATTGTTTAATCAATAGAAATATACGCAGAAGAAAAAGAAGAAGAAGGAGAAGAAGAAAGAAAAGAAAAAGATGAAGAAGAAGAAGAAGAAGAAGAAGAAGAAGAAACGGGATATTATTTAATCAATAGAAATATACACGGAAGAAGAAGAAGAAGAAGAAGAAGAAGGAAAAGATAAAGAAGAAGAAAAGAAGAAGAAGAAAAGAAGAAGAAGAAGAAACGAGGAATTATTTAATCAATAGAAATATACACAGAAGAAAAAGAAGAAGAAAGGGAAGAAGAAGGAAAAAAGGAGTAGAAGAAAAAGAAGAAGAAGAAGAAGAAGAAGAAGGAGAAGAAACGGGGGATTATTAATTCGATAGAAATATACACAGAGGAAAACGAAGAAGAAGGAGAAGAAGAAGAACGAAAAGAAGAAGAAGAAGTAGAAGAAGGAACGGAAGATTATTTAATCAATAGAAATATACACAGAAGAAAAAGAAAAAGAAGAAAAAGAAGAAGAAAAAACATGGGATTAATTTATCAATAGAAATATACACAGAAGAAAAAAATAAAAAGAGGGAGAAGAAGAAGAAGAAGAAGAAGAAGAAGAAGAAGAAGAAGAAGAAAAAAAGAGAAGAAGCAGAAGGAGAAGAAAGAAAAAAGAAGAAGAAGAAGAAGAAGAAGAAGAAACGGGGGATTATTTAATCAATAGAAATATACACAGAAGAAAAAGAAGAAGGAGAAGAAGAAGGAAACGAGATAAAAGAAGAAGAAAAAGAAGAAGAAGAAACGGGTCATTATTTAATCAATAGAAATATACACAGGACAAAAAGAAGAAGAAGGAGAAGAACAAGGAAAAGAAAATAAGAAGATGAAGAAGGAGGAACGGGAGATTATTTAATTAATAGAAATATACACAGAAGAAAAAGAACAGGAAAATGAAGAAGAAACGGGATATCATTTAATCAATAGAAATATACACGGAAAAAGAAGAAGGAGAAGAAGGAAAAGAAAAAGATGAAGGAGAAAAAGAAGAAGAAGGAGGAGGAGGAGGAACGGGGGGATTATTTAATCAATAGAAATATACACGGAATAAGAAGAAGAAGAGGGGAAGAAGAAGGAAAAGAAAGAAAAAGAAAAAGAAGAAGAAGAACAAGAAACGGGGGATTGTTTAATCAATAGAAATATACGCAGAAGAAAAAGAAGAAGAAGGAGAAGAAGAAAGAAAAGAAAAAGATGAAGAAGAAGAAGAAGAAGAAGAAACGGGATATTATTTAATCAATAGAAATATACACGGAAGAAGAAGAAGAAGAAGAAGAAGAAGAAGAAGGAAAAGATAAAGAAGAAGAAAAGAAGAAGAAGAAAAGAAGAAGAAGAAACGAGGAATTATTTAATCAATAGAAATATACACAGAAGAAAAAGAAGAAGAAAGGGAAGAAGAAGGAAAAGAAAAAGATGAAGAAGAAGAGAAAGAAGAAGAAGAAACGAGATATTATTTAATCAATAGAAATATATTCGGAAGAAGAAGAAGGAGAAGAAGAAGGAAAAGAAAAAGATTAAGTAGAAAAAGAAGAAGAAGAAGGAGAAGAAGAAGAAGAAGAAGAAGGAGGAGGAGGAACGGGGATTATTTAATCAATAGAAATATACACAGAACAAGAAGAAGAAGAAGGAGAAGAAGAAGGAAAAGAAAAAGATGAAGAAGAAGAAGAAGAAGAAACGGAGGATTATTTAATCAATAGAAATATTCATAGAAGAAAAAGAAGAAGGAGAAGAAGAAGGAAAAGAAAAAGAAGAAGAAGAAGAAGAAAAAGAAGAAGAAACGGGTGATTATTTAATCAATAGAAATATACACAGAAGAAAAAGAAGAAAAAGAAGAAGAAGAAGAAGAAAAAGAAGAAGAAGAAAAAGAAGAAGAAGAAGGAAAAGGGAAAGAAATATATACAGAAGTAAAACAAGAAGAATACCAAGAATATAGAATGAAAAAAAAGTTCGGGGTGAAGTTGTCGGAAGTTATTTTTATCATGTAAAATTAACACGGTATCATCATATCTTCTGAATCTAAAGTGTCTATTGTTAGCATTGGTTTCGACGATATTTTTTCTCGTCAAAATTCTGTCCTGTAAGATCACAACTCCTAATGAAGGGATCACAAGAAGGTTGCCAACATTTTAAGTGAAAGTGAACTTTTGGTTGAATAAAATGAATTCAAACTCCGACCACCCAAGTTATCAATCCGTGTCGTCAACCAGTAGATCATTGTCACTTCCCGATAATAGATAAAAAGCAAAGATGAAAATGAAATTTTATAATCATTAAAGAAAGTAAGATTCAAGTGTGAATCCGTCAAAGTTTGTTTGAAGGCTAAAAAATTTAGTTATGGGACGATTCCACTATTTTTTCCGATTGCGATAAAATTACCGATTCCGTACGAAATTCTCGACTCCGATACAATTATCGATTCCGATTCTTTATAAATCTCTAATTATGTAAGCAACTTATTTAACTCTAATTATTTAACTATAAAGTTATTTCTTCCTATTTCCGTAAACACGCATGTTAAATGTTCATATATTTTCTAAAACCTAAAAAAACTAGTGATGGGACGATTCCAATATTTTTGCCGATTCCGATGCAATTAGCGGTTTTGTACTAAATTCCCGACTCCGATACAATTACCGATTCCGAGTCTTTATAAATCTCTAAATGTTTAACTGTATAGTTGTATTTTCTCTGATTACTGTAAAAACACACATGTTAAATGGGCAAATATTTTCCTAAACGTAAAAATATACTTGTAGGGGATGATCTATCGATTTTCGTGTCACTGGTGGTTTCAAATCAATATATATTTATTATATGTCATTTTCCCAGCAATGGAAGATTTTACTTTAAACAAAATCAAATAAAAAAAGACAATTAAAAGAATCGTTTTGGCATCGGAAAATCGCTACAAATTTTTCCCAACACTAGTAAAAACATAAGTGTGTGGTGGGTGATCTATAAATTTTGGTTTTACTGATAGTTTAAAATCAATAAGTATCCGTTATTATTATTATTATTATTATTATTATTATTATTATTATTATTACTATTATTATTATTATTATTATTATTATTATTATTATTATTATTATTATTATTATTATTATTACTATTATTACTATTATTACTATTACTATTATTATTATTATTATTATTATTATTATTATTATTATTATTATTATTATTATTATTATTATTACCAGCAGTGCAAAATTTTGCTTTAAACAAAATCAAATTAAAAAAAAATGATAACAAAAGGAATCGTTTTTAGCATCGGAAAATAAGCAAAAAAATTTTAATCAATAGAAATATATTCGGAAGAAGAAGAAGAATAAGAAGAAGCAGGAGAAGAAGAAGGAAAAGAAGAAGAAGAAGAAACGGGGGATTATTTTATAAATAGAAATATACACAGAAGAAAAGGAAGAAGAAGAAGAAGAAGAGGAAGAAGAAGAACGAAAAGAAAAAGAAGAAGAAGAAGAAGAAGAAGAAACGGGGGATTATTTAACCAATAGAAATATACAAAGAAGATAAAGAAGAAGAAGGAAAAGAAAAAGAAGAAGAAGAAGAAGAAACGGGGGATTATTAAATCAATAGAAATATACACATGAGGAGAAGAAGAAGAAGAAGAAGAAGAAGGAAAAGAAAAAGAAGAAGAAGAAACGGGGGATTATTTAATCAATAGAAATATACACATAAGAAGAAGAAGAAGAAGAAGAAGAAGAAGAAGAAGAACGAAAAGAAGAAAAAGAAGAAGTAGAAGAAGGAACGGAAGATTATTTAATCAATAGAAATATACACAGAAGAAAAAGAAGAAGGCGGAGAAGGAAAAGAAAAAGAAAAAGAAGAAAAAGCAGAAGAAAAAACATGGGATTATTTAATCAATAGAAATATACACAGAAGAAAAAGAAGAAGAAGAAGAAAAAGAAGAAGAAGAAGAAGAAGAAGAAGAAGAAGGAAAAAAGAAGAAGAAGAAGAAGAAGAAGAAGAAACGGGGGATTATTTAATCAATAGAAATATACACAGAAGAAAAAGAAGAAGAACAAGAAAAAGAAGAAGAAGAAGGAAAAAAGAAGAAGAAGAAGAAACGGGGGATTATTTAATTAATATACACAGAAGAAAAAGAAGAAGAAGGAGAAGAAGAAAAAGAAGAAGAAGAAGAAGAAGAAGGAAAAAGAAGAAGAAGAAGAAGAAGAAGAAGAAGAAGAAGGAAAAAGAAGAAGAAGAAGAAGAAGAAGAAGAAGAAGAAGAAGAAGAAGAAGAAGAAGAAATGGGGGATTATATAATCAATAGAAATATTGGAAAAAAAAAAGAAAAAAAAAATTTCCGATTCTGGTACCGATTCTGATACCCCAAATTTTTCCAATTTTTCCGATTTCCGAATCTGATTTCCGATTTCTGCTTCCGATAATCGTCCCAACACTATTAAACATACAAAGAGAGGGGGGAAATGTCAAAAGTAATAAGTTTATAAGAATATTAAACGAAGGTAGAGAGACAGAACTGGTCAAAGGTAATTGCAAGGTAAAATGAAATCAGGAGAGAATTACATAGAAAGAATATTAAGGAATAAATGAAAAAAAAACTGAAATAAATTAACACAAATAGCAAAGCTAAACAGAAGACAGCTTTCTACTTTAATAATTCCTTCCGTAGAACTGCTAGACTTTGGAATTCCCTTCTGAGTTTCTGCTTCCCTGACTGTACTGACATGCAGACGTTCAAGTGTAATGTAAACAAACATCTTGCTGTTCAACTCCTTACAAAGTGCCCTTGCAAATTATGTCACTGATAGTAGCCG
>NC_136504.1:24946833-24989333 GCF_053919585.1 Euprymna scolopes
CGCATATTATATTTTTAATTAATACAAATTTGGTATTTATTATTATAGTGGTAATTATTTATTAATTATTATCCAGTATATAGTAATGTTTTCGAATATTTAAAAAGAAATGTGACTTAAGTGGCATCCGTTTGAATCGAATCTAAATCGTATAGCGATCCAATAAAAGCTGTTATTTATCGCTCCAGCACCGATACCGTCTGAGCTACGCACAGAGATATAGAGATGGTTATAAAATAAGCAGTTTCGAGCTATAAATGTTTAATTTTGCGCATGCGCAAAAGTAACAGCAGGAGTAACAGATTATTCAACTTACCTTGCCAAGTTCATCTTTTTTTCCTTCATTTTAACCACTAAGCAGTTATTTTTACCGGCTAAAACAAAATCGAAATTGTTTCACATGTTCAAATTCCATATATACCAAGGTTGTAGATCAAAAATTTTTAGAGGAGTTTGTTAGAGACTTTACACCCACACACAGATAAGGTAATACGCTCCCATATTTTATTTCATCGATATCGGTAAAATCACCCATATTCCCATCTTGTCTGCAGTATCTTAGTCCGCAATACATTGCACTGTAGAGAACCAATTATTAAGTTTTTATAAAATTATCTTTTATATATAATGGCTTGAATTAAAGTTTCAAAGGTAAATATCAAGTATCATGGTTCAGTTGCACTCTAAACAGACACCTTCATTTCGAACACGCCCCTGTCATATAAAAGAGCCTACTGTTGATTTTATATGCCGGGTCTTTCTGCTTGTGCGTTAATAAAACTTCTCAAAGGCACTTGTGATGTTAGGCTGTGTAAGGTGTTAATTTTGGTCAAAATCGCCTGTTCATTCTTTCATCGGATTTTTTCGATTATCGATATTTATCGAAGGCATTCCGATACAAAACTTATCTAAGAACACTGACAGGTACATAAAGTACCGTCGTGTGAAATTTCATTAAAAATCGGCACAGCTGTTTAGGAGTGCATAAGGAAGGAACTCTCATACATACAGACGCGCCCAGACAAAGTTCCTTTTATATGATAGTAGAGAGAAAGATAATAGCGTGCGGTCCGCGTTTTAGGAGGGCATTTATAAACATGATAGTGCTTTTTTATATAACAGTATGTGTGTGTGTGTGTGTGTGTGTGTGTGTGTGTGTGTGTGTGTGTGTGTGTGTGTGTGTGTGTGTGTGTTATGGTGGCTGTCCGTCTGAATCCGAAACTATACTTTTAACTGTTATAATATCTTTTAATGCTCAATTGATTTTTTTTTTTACATAGTGGTCACCACTTATCAAGGCCCGGAAGCCACTCAGGGATAAGAGTTGTCTATATTAAAATTAATTTTCTCCTACCATTTTTTTACTCATGTCCACCCCTTACAAAGCATATCGCCACTTGGACGTAAGGGCTACTATTTTGGGCCATGTCAAGGAAAGATTAACAAAGTCTAGCTGTTCGAGGGAAAAAACTATTAGAATAGAAAGATTTCTGGCATTTAGGGACAGCAACAATGAAGGGGTGAGATCTTATTGCTAAGCGGGTTTGTCGGGGACATGGACATCGTGGGGTACAAGTGAAACAAGTTCATCAAAACACATTCAATTAAAATATTAGTTAGTATGAATTGTCCATGAGGGAGGGAATAGTATATTTTCGTTCGTCATAATACCATACACTCACGCATCACAGCCTTTTTTTCGGTGGGAGAGTGATCCCATAGTATCTGTTGTGGTATGATCCTCCCAGGAATCATCTTCTCTCTTTGAGGATAATGCTTTACTTGCAAAATATATATTTCTCCCCTTATAATATGATATTACTATGGACCGATTAGCCATTAATACCGGCTGTCTCCGGGATGAGATATATTTTTAATACTACCCTTCATAGGCGCAATGGATCAATATAGATTAGTCCACTTCGTAATCTAAGTATAAAATTATATTATGCTATTATTGTAGTAATGCCATTCTTCGCTCTGTAATTATGTATGTATGTACATATGTAATCAATGTGTGTATAATAAACAGACTATATACCAGCTCTGTAATTATGTATGTATGCACATATGTAATCAATAATGTGTGTATAATAAACAGACTATATACCAGTTCTGTAATTATGTATGTATGTACATATGTCATCGATAATGTTTGTATAATAAACAGACTATATACCAGCTCTGTAATTATGTATGTATGTACATATGTCATCAATAAGGTTTGTATAATAAACAGACTATATACCAGCTCTGTAATTATGTATGTATGTACATATGTCATCAATAATGTTTGTATAATAAACAGACTATATACCAACTCTGTAATTATGTATGTATGTACATATGTCATCAATAATGTTTATATAATAAACAGACTATATACCAGTTCTGTAATTATGTATGTATGTACATATGTCATCAATAATGTGTGTATAATAAACAGACTATATACCAGCTCTGTAATTATGTATATATGTACATATGTAATCAATAATGTTTGTATAATAAACAGACTATATACCAGCTCTGTAATTATGTATGTATGTATGTATGTACATATGTCATCAATAATGTTTTTATAATAAACAGACTATATACCAGCTCTGTAATTATGTATGTGTGCATATATGTAATCAATAATGTTTATATAATAAACAGACTATATACCAGCTCTGTCATTATGTATGTATGCACATATGTCATCAATAATGTGTGTATAAACAGACTATATACCAGCTCTGTCCTACATTGAGCACTTTAATAATCATGCGGGTTTCAGTGGATTTACATCTAGAAAACCAATCTATACAACCATTATATATGTATATATATATATATTTATATATATATATATATATATATATATATATATATATATATATATATATATATATATATATACGGCTATATGTCTGACTGTCGGTCTGTCTCCATATTTTAAAACTCTATATCTTCCCAAACTAAATGTCGCAGAGCGGCGCCAGGGGGTTCAAATGATTCGATTTTTTTATGGGCCGTTCTTTTATGGGTCTTTAGCTGGTTAAAAATGTTTTCAATAGGTTAAAATTGAAAAAATTGTACATTCATCTTAGTTTATTTATAATTCTTAATTTTTAATCAATTCATATGCATGTTATGATGGTACAGTAGTAAAATCACTATCTTTGAATGCTACGGTTTCGGTTTCGATTCTAGCTGAAAGCACCCAATTTTTTAACTTTGGAAATTACGACTCTATAACAAGATATACGAAATCTGGAAAAATTAAAATATCGTATTTAAGCGTAGTTTTTTGCCCTGCCCAAGCCGATCCTCTCCCGCTTATATATATATATATATATATATATATATATATATAGAGAGAGAGAGAGAGAGAGAGAGAGAGAGAGAGAGAGAGGGAGAGAGAGAGAGAGACAGACAGACAGAGAAAGTGAGGGAGAGAAGGAGATAGGAAAATAAAAATAAAAGGGAACAAACCGAGTTATATATATATGATGAGAATAATGGAAATAGTATTCTGATAAAATATAAATAAAAAAATAAAAAGGAACAAACCAAGTTATGTGTTCATCAACGTTTCGTCTTTATTCGAGACTTCCTCTGGATGAAATAAAGACGAAACGTTGATGAACACATAACTTGGTTTGTTCCTTTTTATTTTTTTATTTATATTTTATCAGAATACTATTTCCATTATTCTCATCATATATATATATATATATATATATATATATATATATATATATATATATATATATATATATTTCAGCAAGTAAGCCAGTAAGGACGTCTGGTCGATCCATTAGGTGTATCAGAAATTTCGGGAAATTTTTGACACCCCTAACAGAAAACTGCGAATAAAATATAAAAAAAAACTCGTAATTTCTCTTTTTAAAGTGGGTTGTTTATTTTCTGTATGGAATATACTTCCAAAATAAACTATTAAAGTTGTTTAAAAAGTAATAGGAATGTTTATAAAATGTTTACAAAATGCCGGCGCGCTTTCATGCAGCCATTTTTTTACGTAATGAAATCAATTGAATTTTACGTTTTAAATATTTTTCAATTTTTAAACTTTAAAAATCCATAAAAAACTTTCTATTGGTTCAATTTTTATCGATATTTTCAGGGTCAATGCGAAATTTTATGCTCTTTCTAATAAATCGAATATAATATTTTAGACAAACGTTATTTTTTAAATTCACACCCCCATTTTGAAATGTCTATTAAAAATTAAATCATTAATTTATGTACCAAAGTTTTATATATCACAAATATTTTTTTAATGAAAGCTCATGTTATGCTTATATCGTCAAGTAAATACCGGACGCTGACGGCAATTTTTTCTATTTCATTCAATGTTTTCTTTTTTAGATATTTTTTTTAAAAAAATTAAGTCGATATAGAAGTATTAAAATATATCAATCAAAAACTCGTGTAATTCATTAAGAGAATAAAAAAAATCGGTCGACTGGATTTTTTGTTTTAGTGGAAAAACTTATAAGCGAATGTGTGTGTGTTTTTTTTTTAATCTACGGAGGACCGAAAATACTAATTTTGGTTTACAGCCCGCATTAAAAAGGCATATAAATTATGTCCCTTTAAGGCACCGGAATATAAAGGCGAATAAAATCAGACTTTCTCCCTTTATTTGAACAGTTAAAAAAATGTGAGTTCGCGTTTTTTTTTATCCTAGCTTAAAAAAGTATTTTATTCAAAAAGGACATGGAATATAAGTATAAATATGAATAAATTCTTAACAATGAACAATTGAACTACTCATCGAATAGTAGTTTTTATAGGTAAGTGATTTTTTAATTTATATATATTTTTATAATCGAAGAAAGTAAAATTTCGTTTATTTTCTTTAAATCCTTTTTAAAGAAAGCCGATTTAAAAACAAATATTGTATAATTTGCTATTAAACCTGTTATTTTTTTAAGTTTTGTCTTTGCTCCTTTAATTAAAAAAATAGGGTTTGAATTACATTTTTCAAGAAGTTATAATATTCCAGTGTGTACAACGAATTTTTACTGACGATTTGTGACACTGCTAACGGTCAATACAGTTTGATAATTGTGAGAAAACTTCTCGTATGTCTATGCATTAGTTTTTTTTAATATATTAATCGCGCGCTAATATTTTACTTATTTATTAAAATTATAGATGATAATACTATAAATAACTAAAAATAAATTTCATTGTTATTAATTTATTTCATTACGCAATTAAATTAACCAGTTATTTTACATTTTGTAGTTGCCAACTGAAAATAAAACACTTTCGCGACTTATCAGCATTCGAGAAACGTCTGAAAAAATGTTTAGTTCCATCGTAGTGATTTCAAACAAATCTCAACAAGAATAAACTTTTATACTTTGCAATCAAATTGTCTATGCATGGTCCTGTTTTCGTGTATGAAAGAATTTAGTTGCAACCAGCGTTGGAATGTACTAGTCTAATATATAAAAGACTATTTGCCTGTCTGTTTCCATATTTTCAAACTCAATCTCCTCCGAAACTAAAAGTCGCAAAAGCAGCGTTAAAGGCCTCAAATACTTGAATTTTTTTACGAACCGTTCTTTTATGTGTTTTTAGCAGGTTAAAATATTTTAAGGGGTCAAAAATTGGTCAAAATTTTAAAAAAAACTTATGCATTCATCTTAGTTTAATTTTAATTTTGAATCAGTTCATATGCATACAGTGGCACAGTTTTAACAACACCAGCTTTATATGCTACGGTTTCGATTCTAGGTGATGGCACTCAAACACTTTTTTTTTAACTTTTGAAAGCACGACTCTATAATAATATGTACAGAATCTGGACAAATTAAAATATCGGGTTTGTATTAATGTACACATAGATTCGAAAAAGTTGTCAAAAAACAAAAATATAACAAATAAATATTATCAAAGGCAAAATAAGTTACTTTTCTACCTAACTGGATACATTTTTCGTGTTTTTATTCAATATAACATGTTTATTCAGCTCGAAAAGCATACAGTGTTTACCGATGTATTGGAAAATTCAAAATGGCGCCCGACACTCTCTTTAACATGGTAAGTTTGGGAAAAGGTGTTATAAATAATAAACTAGACAAAATACTATTAAAAAAACACCGAATATATGTCAACTTATGTCACGGTAACATATATTGAGCGAATTTCTAACAGTATTTTGTCTAGTTTATTATTTATAAAATCTTTTCCTGAACTTACCGTGTTAAAGAGAGACTCGGGCGCAATTTTGAATTTTCCAATACATCGGTAAACACTGTATGCTTTTCGAGCTGAATAAACATGTTACGTTGAATAAAAACACGAAAAATATATCCAGTTAGGTAGAAAACTAACTTATTTTACCTTTGATAATATTTATTTGTTATATATTTGTTTTTTTGACAAGTTTTTCGAATCTATGTGTACAGTAATACAAACCCAAAATATCATATTGAAGCGTATCTTACGTTCAAGCAAAGCCGGGCGGCCTTCCCCTCATCGCTTAGAATATATACGAAATCTGGATATATTAAAATATCATATTTAAGCGTATTTTACGACCGGGAAAAGCCAGACGCCTCCCGCTAGTATATATATATATATATATATATATATATATATATATATATATATATATATATATATATTATTTTTAAAATATAATTATCTACTAACAAATTATATGTTTAAAATAATACATACGCCGCTCTCCATTTGGGAGCACCAAAATTAATCAAAGGGAAAATATTCCCAACTCACGCATTGAGGTAAATAAATTTACTTTCGTATAATTCATTTCAAAATAAGTTTCGCAAAAAAAAAATTCTCTCTCTCTCTCTCTCTCTCTCTCTCTCTCTCTCTCTCTCTCTCTACATATATATATATATATGTGTGTGTGTGTGTGTGCGTGCGTGTGTGTGTGTGTGTAGGTATAGAGATTTATATATATATGTATATATATGTATATATATGTATATATGTATGTGTATATATATATGTGCATGTATATATATGTATGTATATATATGTATGTATATGTATATATGTATATGTATATATACGTATATATACATATACACATATGTGTATGTATATATATATGTATACATATATATACAGAGAGAGAGAGAGAGAGAGAGAGAGAGAGAGAGAGGGAGAGTTTTTTTAGTATAAGACTCTATCTCTTGTTTGGTAAACAAAACCGGTTCTCATGACTTATAATCCCTCTTCCTTTCCCTCATATGTCCTTTTGTTTCTCTTTCATAATGTTTTACCTTCTTTTACGTTCACTCTCTTTCGCCCGGTCGCTTTTATTGTTATATTTGCTTGTTCCAACCTCTACTCTCCTCATTCATTCTCGTTCTGTCCTTATTTATCTATCTTTTTTCAGTTTCACTTATTTTCTCCATGCTTTCTCCTTTTTCTCCCTTTGTGTGTGTGCGTCTCACACACACACACACACACACACACACACAATATAGAACCATATATCCCTTTTCATATATCGTCATTGTCGGCGATATCGGCCACGTTATCGCTTGCACATGCAAAAACACCCCAACTGCAGTTGCTGTCGCCACTTCCATATCGAAAAGCAACGATGACAATTTTTATAGTTCCCGCCTTCTTATTCGAAGATCTATTGCACCTAATACCATAAATGTGCACGTGTTTCTTCATATGACATGCAATATAAAATGTGCATCTTTATATATATATATATATATATACATATATATACATATATATATACATATACATATATATACGTATATATACATATATATACACATATATACATATACATACATATATATATATATATATATATATATATATATATATATATATATATATATATATACTTCCGAATAAACTTATCCAACAATCATCTGGTATGGAAACCTGTGATTATAAGATTTACAAAATATTATTGGTCGTAATATTCTATGTATTATCCCATCTAAATAGGAATTGCTCAATATACAGGACAGAGCAAATGAAGCAAATTATAGTGATTCAATGAAATTTTAAAAAAATCTTTATTTAAATCAAGGATATTTTATTATTCCAAATAAGACAAAGAATACTTTAGAAATTTTATCTCCCTATCCAATAGGGTTTCGATGCCTACCACTCTTCAGAGGAGAAAATATTAGCAAATAGATATAACGGTATTCACCCTATTTTCTAAAGTCAGTTAGAAATGGAAAATCATAATCAAAAATGTATTAAATGGAAATCACATAACAGGGGAAATTGAAGAAAAGGATATAAAGGTTTAGTTCCAAATTGCGCGGTAAAATCCAAGGTAACTGTCCTTTAAAGTATTGAGGTAATGAGATCCAAGCTGTATATTGGGTAATCCATTTCATAGAGTAGAAATCCAAGTTGGGCATATTTCTGGAGTAATTGAAAAGATTTTTAAGGTCGGAACTTTTTATTAAAGACCTTAGTATTACTGGAATTAAACGTTAGTGAGATGGGATAGGTATAAAGGGGTAGTGGAGGGGAGAGAAATTTAAAATGAAGAGATGGATGGGGGGAGAAGACATGGATGGGGGGAAAAGAGGTAATAAAAGCAAGACTCCAAATATGACATAATGCTGCCATCCATTCTTATATAATAAAAGGTAAAGAAGCACCAAACTGTATCCCATGTCAAGAACCTTCCACAGTGAAACAATCGATTCCTCCGTTCGGTCTCGAAAGACAAAGGATACCCCCTGTAGGGGCAGCTGTGCGTAAAATAGTGAGGCAAGCCTGAATCGGCACTGTTTGAATCCGGTGGCAAGGAGAAGTCCAGGACGACTGGAAACAATGCCGAGATAAACGGAGAACACATACAGAACCTAGAAGTCCCAAATGGTTACCCAGGTTCAACGATGCTAAACTTCGGTGATCCAGCGGTAACCGATGTGTCAACGTGATTATATGAAACAGTGAAACATATACTAACTAACTGCATAGTTTTCAATCAAACACGACTAAAATACTACCAAGAAGATAATCTGAAAAACATTTTTAACAAAGTTGATTCCAAAAACCTCTTAGAATTTCTAAAAGAAACAAACGAGAGGTAGTTACCTGGAAACATGCATGTACATAAACTATTGCTTTCAAAATAATAAAAATAAATAAAAAGATTAGAAACGTCCAAATAAATTATGGGCGACTTTTTAAGTAAATAAAAAACAAATCTAAAAGGAACAAAAATATACGACATAATATAGTCGAAAAAAATTCAGAATATCTAATATATGACTAGTACCCATCAAACAGCATTATTTCTATTTAAGTTTCATTGCCAACAAAATTTCGAAAATGATAAACAGTAAATAAATAAAACAAAACAATTTTTTTCAAAATTAAATCATCCAAAAAAATTGATATGCGGTAGAATAAACCATCTAAACTAATAAGATATATTTTTTTAATTTTAATTTCTATATTTTTTTCAATTTAAATTTCTGTATTACTTTTACATTTTAACTAGCGATGGGAGGGGGCTTTGCCTGGGTAAAATACGGTCAAATATGATATTTTAATCAGTCCAGATTACGTATATATTACTATGGAGTCGCGATTTCAAAAGTGAACAAAAAAATATAGGCGCTATCAGTTAGAATCGAAACTGAAGCGTTCAAAGCTGGTGACGTTACCACTGTGCCAACGTGTCACGTATACAAATTGATTAAAAATTAAAAATAAACTCAGATGAATGTACAAAATGTATAACGATTTTTTTTTTCAATTGTGACCCATTTTTGACCCTTTAAAAACTATTTTAACCGGCTAAAGACACATAAAAACGATTCCTTTAAAATCCAATCATTTGAAGCATCCAGCTCCGCTCTGCGACTTTTAGTTTCGGAGGAGATAGTTTGAAAACATGGATACAGACCGATAGACAGACAGACAGACAGACAGACATATAGCCGTTTATATATTAGATTTCTATAATTTTGTCAATTTTAATTTCTATAAAGTAAAATAAACCAACTAAAAAAACTTAAGTCAACAGACATGGGGGTATCTTCCATCATGATAATGCTCGTCGTCATACAGTACTTCTACGATAATTTGGTTGGGAAATCTTGCCCCATCCTGCATATTCTAGTGACCCAACCTCCTCGTATTATCTATTAGTTCAAGGATTAAAAAGTATATTCAGATATTTTTATCACGAGAGATGATTGACCATGAGTTAGATTCATATTTAATATTAAAACCTAAATAATTTTTCAAGCGAAGTATTTATAAGCTCATTGACAGATGGAATTAAGTTTTAGAAAGCAAGGAGCCTTATTGTTAGGGTTAGAAATATTCCAACACAGGTTTTTATCTTGAAAACAAAATTTTAAACATGACATGTCAAAGAACCTACAGTTGATTTTTTATGCCGGGCCTTTTCGCTTCTGTGTTAATAAAACTTTTCAAATACTCTCGTGATGTTCAGCTGTATAAGGTATTAACGTTGGTCCAAATCACCTGTTCTTTCTTTTATCGGATTTTTCCGATTATTGATAATCATCGACGATATTACGATACAAAACCTATCCAAGAACATAGTCAGGCATATAAAGTACACTTTTTGAAATTTCATTAAAATCGGCCGAGTAGTTTCAGAGTCTATGCAGTACGAACACACATACACAGATAAACAGACAAAGTTCCTTTATAGATAGATAGATAGATAGATAGATAGATAGATAGATAGATAGATAGATAGATAGAAAATCTGAAAAACCGGCATTAATAGAGCCAAAAAATACATTAAACGTGTTTACAGAAAAAAATAAAATTTAATAAAGTTTTATTTTACTTGGAATTTCATGTTTGAATTTAAAGTTAAAACAAGGCCGATAGCCATTAGTCGCATGCTGTTGTGTAATGAATGAATGCGTGAATGTAGGATTGACATGAAATTCTTAAAGATAAACTAAAATGACTCAAAAATGGGCTGAAATGACTTAAATAAAAAGTAAATGACTTAGAATGACTTTAATGAACTTGAGGATGAATTGAATGACCTTAAGAATGACTTAAATGCTTAAAAAATAATTGGAATCCTTCAAAAATAACTTGAATGATCTGGAGAATGACTTGAGACTGACTGGTTGCAAAGTGGGTGATAATTTTACATTAAATTAATACCAAAAAGTGATCCCCCATTTTATATCACAAAGTTACAAACATAAGTAGAGCATGTAGTAAAAACAGATACTACACTTTGATCTTGGCCAAAAGGCCAAGAAAAGGGTATTTATTTGCTCCCCCACCGATCAAATTAGGCACAACGCCTATTTTAATGTGAGGAGTGAAGGGGAAATAGGGACCAACTCCCCGGGGAGTAGGGAAGCTAGATAGTGACAATTGGTATGAAGGGTTTCCTTTACATTGACCAAGGTCTTATATGTGGGGTTCGTATTTATTTGCTACCCCACCGAGCAAATTAGGCACAAGGCCGATTTTTAATGTGAAGAGTGAAGGGGAAATGGGGACCAGCTCCCCGGGGAGTAGGGGAGGTGGATTTAGTATGAAGGGTTGCCCTTACATTGACCAAGGTCTTATATGTAGTTTGGTATTTATTTGCTCCCCCACCGAGCAAATTAGACACGAGGCCGATTTTTAATGTGAGGAGTAAAGGGGAAATAAGGACCAGCTCTCCGGGAGGTAGGAGAGCTGGATAGTGACAATTGGTATGAAGGGTTGCCCCTACATTGACCAAGGTCTTATATGTAGTGTTGTCCCCCGCATATGGTCTTTGCTTGCAGTATCTGCCGGTCAGATACTGCATTTTGATCTTGACCAAAAGGCCAAGAAAAGGGTATTTATTTGCTCCTCCACCGATCAAATTAGGAACAAGGCCGATTTTTAATGTGGGAAGTGAATGGGAAATGGGAACACTGTCCCCGGGGAGTAGGCGAGCTGGATAGTGACAATTGGTCAATGAAGGGTTGCCCCTTCATTGACCAAGGTCATATATGTGTGACTGCCCCCACATATGGTCTTTGCTTGCAGTATCTGCCGGAACAGATACTACACTTTGATTTGGGCCAAAAGGCCAAGAAAAGGGTATTTATTTGCTACCCCACCGAGCAAATTAGGCACAAGCCTGCTTTTTAATGTGAGGAGTGAAGGAGAAATGGGGACCAACTCTCCGTGGAGTAGGGGAGTTGGATAGTAACCATTGGTATGAAGAGTTGCCCCTAAATTGACCAAGGTCTTATATGTGGGGCTGTATTTATTTATTTCCCCACTAAGCAAATTAGGCACAAGGCCGTTTTTAATGTGGAGAGAGAGGGGGAGGAGGAAGGGAAAAGGGGACCAGCTCTCGTGAGGTGGGAACTTGGAGCTAGATAGTGATTTGCCAGCTGGCCCCTGTAGGGTTGCCCCTACATGGACCAGAAGATTGCCACAAGGGCAATGGTCTTTACTTGCAGCATCTGCCGGAACAGATACAACACTTTGATCTTGGCCTAAAGGCCAAGAAAAGCGTATTTATTCGCTCCCCCATCGAGCAAATTAGGCACAAGGCCGATTTTTAATGTGAGGAGTGCAGAGGAAATGGGGACCAACTCCCCGGGGAGTAGGGGAGTTGGATGGTGACAATTGGTATGAAGGGTTGCCCCTACATTGGCCAAGGTCTTATATGTGGAGCTGCCCCCACATATGGTCTTTGCTTGCAGTATCTGCCGGACAGATGGTGTTTATTTGCTCCCCCACTGAGCAAATTAGGCACAAGGCCGTTTTTAATGTGAGGTAAAAACCAGCTCCCCTTAAAGTAGGCAAAAAGGGGTCACTCTGGTTACCAAAAATAATAATTGTCCCAGTATAGAGGGTTTCCCCTCCATTGACTGGTACAAATTATCTTAAGTGCAGCATCTGCCGGAACAGATGGTATTTATTTGCTCCCCCACTGAGCAAATTAGGCACAATGGGATATTACTTACCAAGTATGAGTAAAAATAGCAAGCGTAAACTAGAGTTATAACAGCAAATAATATATATCCAATACTTAAATTCTATAAATAACATGTATCTAACACGAATGCGTGTCACTATATATATATATATATATATATATATATATATATATATATATATACGTGTGTGTATGTATATATGT
Organism: Euprymna scolopes; assembly: GCF_053919585.1. Lineage (NCBI taxonomy): Eukaryota > Metazoa > Mollusca > Cephalopoda > Sepiida > Sepiolidae > Euprymna > Euprymna scolopes. The sequence goes on from NC_136504.1 coordinate 24,959,969, forward strand.
ATGTATATTTATGTATTATTGAAAAATGCGAACATGAAAAGTAATATAGTCAAGCTTAAACATGGAAAAGTAAAGTACTAGTTTTTAAAACTGGAAAAGAAAAGGACAAGATATAGTAAAAAAAAATATCATAAATGTATAACTTAAAATATTGCAGCATTAAGAATTGATCATATAATGTTATAAATTGAATTTTTAAAAATTTCTAATGCTGCAGTATTTTAAGTTATCAATTTATTATATTTTTTACTAGAATCTCTTGTCATTTACTTTTCCAGTTTTAAAAACTAGTCCTTTACTTTTCCCTGTTTAAGCTTACCCATATTACTTTTCATGTTCGCATTTTTCTATAATGCATACATACATACATAAACACGCACGCGCGTGGATATATATATATATATATATATATATATATATATAGATATATATATATATATATATATATATATGCATTTTCTATAATCCATGATTTTTCCAGGCTTCCAATAAATTCACTTGTTCTTTGTTTAATTTCAGTCTTATTTTTTGCCCCCATAAACACATATGTAATAACAATGTACATCACTCGTCTGCTTTCAATAAAAAAAACCTAATTATCTCCCTTTCATGCTTTCATTTTGTCTGTTTTATGAGTTACTTCTCTTTTCGCGACAGTAGTCGCTGAAGCCAAACCAGTCATAAAAAGCGTCGCTCACCTCCTTACATATTTTTACGATTTTGAACACCAGAAAATTCATTATAACTTTTGTTTTACAGAAGGAAAATTGAAATTTTATTTCACAATATAACCGAGAAGGTGATAACTGTAATAATTGTTTAAATTTAGCCGAAATAATGAGTTAGCTGTGAAGCTTTAAAGCGGTTCTAAATGACTAAAACTGCCACTTAACCAATTATTCAAACACGGTAGTGTTTGAATGGTATATGTATATATAATGGTTAAAATGAAAAATACAACACAGGTTAACCCTATCTCATTATAACATATTTCAACTCCAAGACGAACCTTTGTAAACGAGGTGAACCAGTTAGGCTAATGTTTGACTTATAAGATATGGAAACTTAAAACCGTTTTTCTTATTTATTTATAAAAATAAATGAAAAGTTATTAATAGGAAAAAAGGGAAAAGGAATATATGATCTATATAGATATATTGTACATATTAAACATTATATATATATATATATATATATATATATATATATATATATATATTATAGCAAAAGTACCCTTCGTTGACTGGATTCAAAAACAGCCTACAGAAAATGGACTCTGATTTATTAAAGTATGATAGGTTATGAAAAGGAAGGGTTGTAAAGAGATAGCTTCGAATTTGGGGTATCAAAACCAAAGCAAAATATGATGAAAGTAAAAATAAAATAGATAACCCTCATAATTTATTATACCATACCTGTTCACACTGAAACACTTATCACAGTATTCTGTAGATCTATATTAAAAAAAACTTGTTAAACTTTGTGACATATTTCCATTCTATAGAGGTCAGGCGCGAACGAACACGCCATAATTTTATTATGCCATATTTCTTCAAACTGAAACATAATTATCAAAGTATACTTACGCAGATAGATATTTTTTTTTACAAGGTAGTCACCACTTATCAACGCCCGGAAGCCACTCAGGGATAAGGGTTATTGTGTACAGTACATTAGTGTTGAAGATTTGATAAAGTGTCTTACTTAAGAAGGCGGTTCATTAGGAATTTGTTCACATTGGACTTGAAGATATCCAGGTTGTAGTCAGGTGGGAAACGCAACCGGAGCAGAGTTCCACAGGCGTGCACTTCTAAGAAAGAAGCTCTTTTCATGGAATCTACGTTTTGATTTTGGCACAGATAAGAATTGGGGGAAATTTTTGATAGTGGTTTCAGCTAGGCGGGTGTTTTTCGTGAAAGATTAGCAAGGGGGGACCAGAGATTGGAGTTCAGACGAGCACATGTCATGGTAGTAACGATAAAACAAAGACAGGCTCGCAACGTCTATCCTGTAGGAGAGAGGCTGCAGGAAAGAGACAAGGGCATCACCCACTATGCCACGAAGCCTATTTTGTACTCTGTCAAGGCAGGATAGGCTGTTTTAGGAGCTCCTGCCCAGATGTGGCAGTAGTACTCCATCCTTGGACGTACTTGGCTTTCATACAGATAGAGAATTGCATCAGGGGTAAGATAGTTTGTGCCTATTTCCATTCTATGGAGGCCAGGCGCCAACACAGACCCCACAATTTTATTATTCCATCCCTATTTAAGTTAAAACATACTTATCAAAGTATTATTATGTATATCTATATCAAAAACACTTGTAAATGTTTTTTATTATTTTTTTATTTTTTATTTCCATACTTTGTGGACCAGGCGTGTACGCAAACCCCACAATTTTAATGAATCATCATTATGCCAGGTCAAACATACCCATTCCTGTGTCTCGATACATCTTCTATCATTATATGTGATCAGTTTTCTATAATAGTCAACCACATAGGAGCCTATTCGTGACCAGACACACACACAGACGTTCAGCTTTATATAATATATATATATATATATATATATATATATATACATATATATATATAGTAATTTATAAAATATACATGGCGATTAAGCTACACTGAATATTCTGCGTTTCATCCACTATAGGATTCGTCAGGCTTATGGGCATAAAAAGTCAATTACATTGACGAATCCTATAGTGGATGAAACGCAGAATATTCAGTGTAGCTTAATCGCCATATATATTTTATAAATTACTAACTAGCTCTACCTACGTATTGAGCACTTTTGAGGTAAATACTAAAAGTTTACGCATAAATCTATACTTTCGTATATTAGGTTTATGTGAGTAAATGAAGTCGTTATATATATATATATATATATATATATATATATATATATATATATATATATATATATATATATATATATATATTTATATACACACACCATGGAAAAGACGACATGATCCTATTTCCCTTTGATGAAAACCGTTTTTTTTTTTTGCTTTGATTTGTATTTTTGTTTTCTTTTTTTTTTTAGACCATCTACTAGTTGATCAGTCGTATGCAAATATAAAGAGCGATAGGAGCCTTTTCTCGTGTCTGAAAGTAACACAATGTTCAACGAGCGGGATCATGCTCCCTACTGATCCAAGTTATGTCAACATTGTCAGCACTTTCGAAGCACATTGCTGGATTGACGCGAATAACAGGAACGGGTCCAGGGTGATGAAAACAAAGTTTTCGGTCACGGTTATGGTCTTTGGTGTGGTTTCAAGTGAGGGCCACACCATGCTACCTCACATCTTCAGAGTCTGCTTGAAAGTCAACACTAAAGAGTACCTGGGTGTGCTGAAGAGTGTGGTGAATCCCTGGTGTAATCAGGTGGCCGCTGACAAACCCTGGGTATGGCAGCCAAACTAGGCGCCAACCTACAAGTCCCAGGCTCAGCTTCAGAAAGAAGTGCTACGACTTAGTACCCATATTTTACTGACTCCTTCCTCCTCCAACCTTAACCCGTTGGACTAATTCGTTTTGACATACGTCGAAAACATCACAAATATGACAGCCCACAAAAGATAGCTTGGTCGCCGCCATCCGCCGAGTATACCCCGAGTTCCCGTCGACACATGTGAAAAAAGCATGCCCCAGTTCCGGAACCGTATCGAGCCGGTGATTGAGGCTGAAGGCGGCTACATTGAATAGATATCAGCCTTACTACATAATCAATTTACCTGAATTGATTTTGTTCAATAAAAGTTTTAAAATAAAGCTGTAGTATTGTTTTCTTTAGGGCAACAAATTTATCGTTTCACCCCGTATATTTTTTTTATGCTCCTGTTTTGCTGCTCTAAAGCTTATTAGCCTAGTATGACTGTAATAGAGCTCGAACCTCGAACCATAGTTTTTTTTAATTTTACATATATGTGTGTGTGTGTGTGTGTGTGTGTGTGTGTGTGTATGTGTGTGTGTGTGTGTGTGTGCGTGCGTGCGTGCGTGCGTGCGTGAGTGGGTGGCCGTGTGCGTTTGTATACGCATAAACTTAATATAATCTCATCAAAGCAATCATCTATGTGTTGACCATGTCAATCTTATTACCGTAAAATTGCGTAACAACAACTACTTTACAGCGAAATTCCTCCCTACACCTGTATGTTTTTACCCTCTATCCTAGATATCTAAATATTTCGTTCTTAGTGTGCTTATCGCTAGACATCACATTTCTTATCTGTTAGCTAGCACCACCTCTTCCCTTTGAGAGAAGCATTAAGCTTCGAAATACCTATATCCCTTATACTTAATGATGTAATATTCTCATTGAACGAATGATCAAATTTTTTAAATTTCATTAGTATATATTTTGTATTGTCGTTTTTTCTTTTATTATTCCGATAAGTCTTTATTTAACTAATTCTTCTAATTATTTTTGGTTATCCCCGTATATATATATATATATATATATATATATATATATATATATATATATATGTTGGAACGAGTAATCGGAATCGTGAATTGAAAATATAGGAAGTATTTAGGGTATCGGAATCGGTATCAGAATCTGGAAAATATGTACCTATTTCCGATGCGGAAAACGATTCTTTTAATTGTCGTTTTTTTTTATTTTGTTTCAACAAAAATCTTCTACTATTGGTACTAATGATAAAATGAAAAATATTTATCTCTTTTAAAATACCAGTGAAGCTAAAATCGATAGATCACCATTCACAAGTGTGTGTTTTTTTTACGTTTTGGAAAATATATGCACATCGAAAATGTGTGTTTTAGGTAATTAGGGGAAAATATTTACTTTATAGTTAAATATTTAGAGATTAATAAAACAATTGGAAAGTGAATCGAAAATTGTATCGGAATCGGGAAAAATATTGGAATTGTTCAATCACTAGTATATATATATATATATATATATATATATATATATATATATATATATATATATATATATATATATATATATAAGAGAAAGAAAATTAAAACTGAAAGTTGAACATTACAATCAAAATTTATTGTTCGACTGAATACTCCAAAAATCAATTTACAAAGTCCTTATTCCGCGGAGTTTCAAAGAATGCTTATCTTGTTATTCTTCTCATCAGGGGACATAAAGAAATCAGCAAATTATATGTGTAGCAAGGCTAGAATTAGCTAGTTAAGGCATTAAGTGAAAACGCAATTTATTATAGTTATAAATTGCCAAATAAAAAAAAGTGAAAAAATGTTGGATATGTAAAAAAATATATATATAAAATGAAACCGCGCATAATATATATATATATATATATATATATATATATATATATAACTACTTCATTTATTCACATAAATTTAATATACGAAAGTATACATTTATGCGTAAACTTTAAGTATTTACTTCAAAAGTGCTCAATACGTAGGTAGAGCTAGTTACTAATTTATAAAATATATATGGCGATTAAGCCACACTGAATATTCTGCGTTTCATCCAACTATAGGATTCGTCAGGCTTATGCGCATAAGCCTGACGAATCCTATAGTTGGATGAAACGCAGAATATTCAGTGTAGCTTAATCGCCATATATATTTTATAAATTAGTATATATATATATATATATATATATATATATATATATATATATATATATATATATATATAGCATTAAATAAAATATTTGTATATATATATAATTTATATATAATACACACACAAATATATACCTTAACCATATATATATACGTTATATATATATATATATATATATATATATACCTTAACCATATATATATGTTATATATATATATATATATATACCTTAACCATATATATATACGTTATATATATATATATATATACGTTATATATATATATATATATATATATATATATATATATACCTTAAACATTGACTATATATACATATACATAAGATATCTATGTGTGCGTGCGTGAATGATGGTGTGCGTTTGTGCATGCATAAAGTGAATATAATCTCGTGGCAATTATCTTTGTGTTGACCATGTCAATCTTATCACCGTAATACTGCATAACAACAACTGCTTTACAACGAACTAATTTGTATTTTAATCAGGATTCCCTCAATTTGCCCTTAAGATAATTCAGCCGAAGGTTGATTGAGTTTAATATGGTTCGAACCTGTCGCATATACAATCGTTTCTGTCCAACAGGTTCGTTTAAAAGTAAACCACGTTTTCTATTTTATTGACATCAGGAAATTCTGACCATATGCATTAAACTGGGGGAGACGTGTTTTAATATTTTATCCTACACATTTAACAATCGCATAGTATTCTTACTGTTTACTTGGCGGTGTTTTGGTTTCTATTAAACTGCGTATCCACCCTGTTTGGTTAATATCATATTTATATGTGCATATTACGAACTGGATTTCTATAAATGCCCGCTTACCTGACGTAACCTGCTGGAATACCGAGGGACACCGAGAAAATTTTGCAAACGCTTGGAAAGATAAAATAAGAAAATTGATCTGATACGAATTACAATTTTGAAAAAAAAAAGAAAAATGTTAAAATAAAATATAATAACTATCATAATTTTTATGAATGACTATGTGTGTGTGTGTGTGTGTGTGTGTGTGTGTGTGTGTGTGTGTGTGTGTGTGTGTGTGTGTGTGAGTGTAAATACTTAGAAACATTTTTTGTGTGATTAAAAATTATCTTTTAGGGTTAGGGTTAAGCTTAGGGTTAGTACTCCAATCGATAACAATATGTTCCGAGCCTACCTTTCATTCTATTGTAATAATAATAATAATAATAATAATAATAATAATAAATGGTGTAATCTTAAAGAATCTACTGAGAGCACTTTGATGGTAGCCCAGAAACAATCCACGTACTACATCCGTAAAACACTACATCGAGAAATGTGCAGAATCACCGATATGCAAATTGTATAATGAAACGGAGAAAACATTAGCGTATATTATATCAGAATGTTTTGTGCTGGCTCAACATCAATATAAAAAATGGTGACACGATAATTCATGCAGTTCATATACTGCTAACTCTATCAATTTGATCACAATGATTATAAACCAAAAGTGACACAGGAAAGCAACAAAATCAAATTCCTTTGGGACATGCATATACAAACTTATGAAGTCTTTGAATACTTTAAACTCCCCTGATTTCCAGTGAACTCCGCCTATTTGGATAACCTTTTCAAATGAATTTGCATCACTGAAACGGACGCTTACCATTAACTTACTCATTGGTCATCAATGGAGTTTGTGTAGCAATAAGCCTTCTCAATGTCACAGTCCTCTTCGTACTCATTCAGTTGATGTATAATTAGTGCTTTCTATCTTTGGTTTTTCCATCCTTCTCAGCCCTTGTCTGCTATATTGTATGGTATCAGATCATGCAGGTACTACAGTTATACACATTTTTATTGGGAGAAGGGGGTACACTGTTGTACTGTTTCAAGTTTTATCGTTCCATGCGGTGTTCCTCTATCTGTTTGTTTTTACGTCTGTTGCAATTTATATATAGCCAGTTAGCGTATGTAACTCATATGTATTAGTTTCCGCGTTTAAGGGTGTTCCTTCAGATTTCAGCCGTTGTTATTATTGCTATTCGTTGTATCTTCTCAGTCATCCTCATGGCCCCATTTTCCCCTTTTTTACGAAGGTTTTTACGGGATTGTTTCTAGTGTTCTTGCGATTATTGTTGTTCTCTTGACATTCTTCATCTTCCATATCACTTTCAGCTCTCTGGCCAGTTCCGTATATTTGCGCCACTTCTCAGTCACTTTGATATATTATTATAACAAAACAAATAATATATATATATATATATATATATATATATATATATATATATATATATATATATATATATATGTATGTATGTATGTATGTATATATAAGAGAGAGCGAGAAAGAGAGAGAGAGATCTTGATAGGAAAATATAATAGTATGCTTGTATATACATTAGGTAATCTTTGCTTTCCTATATTTCCTGGTGTTACCAGATCGGGCTGTCTAAAGATATTGACTTCCTGAGACGAAATACACCTAAAATTGATGCTTTTTTCGTTTTTCTACTTCCTTTTGCAAAACTCAATTATGTTTTGTGAAACCAAAACCAAAAACAACATCCCACTTTTCCCCTCTTTTCCTTCTTCCCGTTTCTGCTTTCTCTTTCTATTTCCCCAACTCCCTGACTGGTTTCCTAACTTACAATATACCAAACATTAATACTGTAACCCTTTTCCCTCTTCCATTTGCAAAACCAATATTCTCCAGGCCAGGAAACAAAAAACGATAAAATCCACTATAAAACAACAAAACCAAACACTACAAACCAGCGATTGAAGATACAAAGAACTTGTAGAATAAAAACCTTCTACAAAATAACTGGATGCAACATGAATACTATTTTCAAAATAACTGAATTCGGTATTAAATAACAAGGGTTGATATGCCGTAAAACAGAACAACTCTCTATTTCTGGGCAAAAGAGGAAGGACCTGAAAATGACAGTCGTGACAAAATGATCGCGTTGTTGTTTCAAAACAGCCGAGTTAGAAGCGATTTAACTTCTCCTGATAAATATTATATACAAAGAAGACACCAGCCGGTACAGAGCCAGAATCTGTATCGTTTCATTCGAAGGGGGAAAATAAACGGAGTTACATCGAGAGGAAAAGATAGATATGGACAGAAACTCTTATAAGACAAGTGCGTTTCCCAATAGGGAAGAGATAGGGTTTGCTTCATCCTCAGGGATTTAGAGACAAATGCAGATGGCATTGACGTTGGCAATGGTCTTGTTCATACCGACGGACGTGGTATTAAATGGTGGGGTTAAAGGGAGCAAACAAACGTTTAGGAATTAAAAAATCGTTGTTTCAAAACAGCCGAGTTAGAAGCGATTTAACTTCTCCTGATAAATATTATATACAAAGAAGACACCAGCCGGTACAGAGCCAGAATCTGTATCGTTTCATTCGAAGGGGGAAAATAAACGGAGTTACATCGAGAGGAAAAGATAGATATGGACAGAAACTCTTATAAGACAAGTGCGTTTCCCAATAGGGAAGAGATAGGGTTTGCTTCATCCTCAGGGATTTAGAGACAAATGCAGATGGCATTGACGTTGGCAATGGTCTTGTTCATACCGACGGACGTGGTATTAAATGGTGGGGTTAAAGGGAGCAAACAAACGTTTAGGAATTAAAAAATCGTTCGAGATACCAAAGGCATGACAGGCGATACCGGCAAACATCAAGAGAATGAAAATGACACTGTTAGGGTGATGGGGTAGTTGCCGTTCTTTTTAGAGTTACGTTTTGGCAGTCGCTGCATTATGTCAGCGTCAGAAAACATGAAACTGTGAAACATACTTATTATAATCTCTCCAGTCGGTTATTGTTATCAAACATTACATTTGGTTTAAACGTTCTAAATATGCACGCATTGTTTGGGTTATCATCTGTTTTCATCTTGACTATTATTTTCACAATTTGACCGATGTAATCTCCGATCTTCTTCAGGTGTATCTTGTCGAACTCGGGAATCTGCACGGAATTTCGAACGGAACCTTTTATTTAATCCAATGTTCTCATGATGTGAATAGGTGCGAATAATCCAAATAATACGGATAATCAATTCTCATTTAAAATTCGGAAACATCAATCCTAAATATGTATTTTTTTTAAAAATGTCAATATTGTATGATTGTGCATTTTACTATTATATCTATAACAGCAGGCCGCCAGGTCTTGCCCGCGCGTAAAACAAGCTTAAATATATTATATTTATAGAGTTTTGGTATTCTCTAGCCAATTTTCTATTTAATATTATATTGTACCTAATGTATAATAATGATTTCAAAAGTCATAAGAAATGATGTCGGTGCCATCAGTTGGAATTGAAACCAAAACTTTAAGCGCTCATGGCGTAGTCGTTACTGTCTGAGCTATCGACAGATGGAACAGAAAGCGTTAAAACTTAAGCGGCTTGAATGAATAAATGTATATTTTCCCGTGCGGAGAATTAAGAGTTTAGTGTACTTACTCCTGCTTTAACTACTTATCTTAAAATTTAATTCCTAAGTCGCTATTTTTAAATTCCCTATACATCAAGTTTTAAGTCTGTAGACGAAAAAATGAAAGTGGAGTTTGTGGGGCCCGTTCTGCATACATATATAAGGCCACTTATATATATATATATATATATATATATATATATATATATATATATATATATATATATATATACTAGCATGGGTGCCCGGCGTTGCCTGGGTGTTTGAAGGTGTATGCTGAGCAAAATAAAAAAGGCAATTTTCTTCATTTTGACCCCTATTATGACGCCTGAACATTTATTCTTTTGGGTTCAAATCAAATTATTAAGTTAGATCCATGTCCAAGAATCTATATCTAAAATTTCAAGTGTTTAGACCCAAAATTGGTGGAGAAGTTTCGTAGAGTTCTCAAAGGTAAAATCTTTGAAATTTGACCCCTTAACAGCCAACTTTCTGGCCGAAAACCGATCACATCTCTGTGGACTCCATAACTGCGGGCCGATTTTAGTGAAATTTCATACAAATTCACTGTATGTATCTGGGCGTGTTCTTATATAGGTTTTGTATCGGAATATTTTCAATACGTATCGATAATAGAAAAATCCGATGAATAATGGAACAAACGATTTTGACTAAACTTAACATTTTATACAGCCTAACGTCACAAATGCATTTTAGAAATTTTATTACTACACAAGCAGAACGCATAAAAATCATCAATAGCTTCTTTAAGATGACAGGGGCCCATTTGAAATAAGTGTTTCTGCTTAGAGTACAATTAAACCAGGATACTTTTTCATTTTAAAATATAATTTGATTATTATTATTATTACTAGCATTTCAGCCCGGCGTTGCCCGGGTGTTTGAAGGTGTATGTTGAGCATAAAAAAACGGTCAATTTTTTTTAACGTTGACCCCTATTATGACCCCTTAACATTTATTGTTTTAGGCTCAAATCAAGTTATTAAGTTAGATCCATGTCCAAGAAACCTAAACTTAAAATTTCAAGTGTTTAGACCTAAAATTGGCGCAGGAGTTTGGTAGAGTTCTCAAAGGTCAAATCATTGAACTTTGTCCCCTTAACAGCGAAATTTCTGGCCAAAAACGAGATACAAAGATTTTTCCAAGTCTCAATACGCTGTATATCAAATTTCGAGTCTGTAGACTGAAAATTGACAGAGTTATTGCGTAGGAAGATGTTTTGGGCTAAAATCAAGTTATTAAGTTAGATCCATGTCCAAGGAATCTGTATCTAAAATTTAAAGTGTTTATAACCAAAACTGGCGGAGGAGTTTGGTAGAGTTCTCAAAGGTCAAATCGTTTAATTTTGACCCCTTAACAGCTAAATTCCTGGCCGAAGACGGATTACAAAGATTTTTCTAAATCTCAGTACGCTATATATCAAATTTCAAGTCTGTAGACAGAAAATTGACAGAGTTATTGCGTAGGGAAATGTACACAGACAGACAGACACACACACACATACACACACAGACATTTTCACTTTTATATATATATACTAGCATTTGAACCTAGCGTTGCCCGGGTGTTTGGAGGTGTATGTTGCACAACAAAAAAAAGTGGCCAATTTTTTTTAATTTTGACCCCTGTTATCACCCCCTAACATTTATTTTTGGGGCTCAAATCAAGTTATTAAGTTAGATCCATGTCCAAGGAATCTATATCTAAACTTTCCAGTGTTTAGACCCAAAATTCTCGGAGGAGTTTGGAAGAGTTCTCAAAAGTCAAATTGTTGAACTTTGACCCTTTAACAGCCAAATTTCTCGTCGAAAATTGATTACAAATATTTTCCCAGATCTCAGTACCCTGTATATCAAATTTCGAGTCTGTAGACTTAAAATTGACAAAGTTATTACGTAGGAAATGTACACACACACACACACACGCACACACACACACACACACACATTCACTTTTATATACATACTAGCATTTCAGCCCGGCGTAGCCCGGGCGTTTGGATGTGTATGTAAGGCATAAAAAAGCGGTCAATTTGTTTAACATTGACCCCTATTATGACATTTAACATTTATTGTTTTGGGCTCATATCAAGTTATTAAGTTAGATCCATGTCCAAGGAACCTATATCTAAAAATTTTAGTGTTTAGACCTTAAATTGCCGAGGAGTTTGGTAGAGTTCTCAAAGGTTAAATTGTTGAACTTGTACCCTTTAACATCTAAATTTCCGCCCGAACACGGATTACAAAGATTTTCGCAAATCTCAGTACCCTGTATATCAAATTTCGAGTTTGTAAACTGAAAATTGACAAAGTTATTGCGCAGGAACATGTACACACACAGACACACAGACACTTTCACTTTTATAGTTAAAACAAAACTATATACGTACTAGCATTTCAGCCCGGCGTTGCCCGGGTTTTCAGAGGGGTATGCTGAGCAAAAAATAAACAAAAAAGGTCAATTTCTTTTTAATTTGACCCCTATTATGACGCCTTTACATTTATTGTTTGGGATTCAAATGAAGTTATTAAGTTAGATCCATGTCCAGGGAATCTATATGTAAAATTTCAAGTGTTTAGACCCAAAAATTATCGGAGGAGTTTGGTAGAGTTCTCAAAGGTCAAATCGTTGAACTTTGGCCGTGTAACAGCCACCTTTCTGGCCGAAAACCGATCACATCGATTTTCCCAAATCTCAGTACTGTGTATATGCATAGGGAAATGTGCACAGATACACAGACACACACACACAGACACGTTCACTTTTATAGATATATAGATATAGATGGATTATTATTATTATTATTATTATTATTATTATCTATAAAAAATCTTTATAGAATCAACAATGCGTTCTCTACAGTGCAATGTACATTACAATTTACTGTGGACTAAGTCACTGCGGAGAGGCATGTGAAGCTTTTTTCAGATCCACAGCGATGGGTCCCCTACTATAGCGGGTAACTAGTCGATTTGATTGAAAAACAGGCGATTTCACCAATTTCGATGGCAATAAAAATATGGGAGTGGGAAACATTCGTTGATCATCATTCAATCTTAGGCAATGTCGGGTCTTACTGCTAGTATATATATATATATATATATATATATATATATATATATATATATATATATATATATAAGAAACTTTGTCTCTGTGTCTGTGTGAGTTCGTTCCCTATGAACTCGAAAACGATTGGGTCAATTTTTATGAAAGCTCACACAAAGGTTCTTTCTGTGCCTGGCAGTGTTTTTAAATAGGTTTCGTGTCAGAATGTCTTTTGATATGTACCGATCATCGAAATGATCCGTTGAACGAATGTACAGGCTATTTTGACCAACGTTAACATCTTTCACGGCCTAACATCACAAATATGACAGGGGCACCTTCGAAATGAATGTTTTCATTGAAGCACAATTTCGCAATGATACTTGACTTTTTCATTTTAAACTTAAAGTCAAGGCATTATCACAGAACAACCCGTAATGCTAGGCATATAAGATCTATAATAGGTTCTTTGACAAAGGCGCGTTCAAAATGTATGTTTATGCTTAGAGCATAATTGAAGCATGGGTTTTGACTTTTGCATTTTAAACTTTAATGCAAGCCGTTACATATAAAAAATAATGTTAAATATAATCAGTAAGTTCTCTTCAATGCAATGTAGACTACGATATATTGTAGACTTAGTTACTGCGAGAGGTATGTGAAGCTTCCTCCAGGTGCATCGCGATGGGTTGCTAATTAAAGCAGGCAATCAATTGATTTGAATGAAAAATGGGCTATTACATCGATTTCGATGATAATAGAAATATAGGAACGTGAAACAGTTGTTGATCATTATTCAATCCCGGGCAACGTCAGGTTACCTCGTTAGTATATATAAGGCACTTTGTTCATGTGTGTATTTGTGTGTGAGAGTTCGTTCTCTATTGATTCCAAAACAGTTGGGTCAATTTTTTTTTTTTTTAATTTCACACATACGTACTTTATGTATCTGGGAGTGTTTTCAGAAAGATGTTATATCGGATTGTCTCCGATAAGTACACAAAAATCAACAATCAGAAAAATTCCTTTAAAAAAGGAACAGTTCGATTTTGACTAAAGTTAACACCCTTATGCAGCCTAGCATCACACGATTATTTGAGAAGTTTACTCATCGGACAAGCAGAAGGGCTCCGCGTATAAAATCAACAGTAGGTTCTTTGATTAGACAGTGGCGCGTTGGAAATTAATGTCTTTGTTTAGAACACAATTGAACCATTATACAAGACTTTACATTTTAAACTGTAATTAATAGCGATTATACAAAAATAATTTTGTAATCTCAAGAATACTAGGTTCTCTACAGTGCAATGTAAATTACAATGTATTACAGACATAATCACTGTGTGGAAGCATATTAAGCTTCCTTGTTGTGTACTGCTGTGAGTTTCCCACTAGGTCAGACAATCAATCAATCGGTTTAATTGAAAATTAGGTGATTCCACCGATTTCAATGACATTAAAAGTATTGGAAGTTTATCCTCATTACATCCTAGGCAACGTTGGGTTTCTCTGATAGTGGATAACTAGGAGCGAAATGTGAGTTATTCAGGTAATTGTGTATTATGTATAATTACCACAATTGAAACAGATTTTTAAACATAACTCAATCCCAGAACTATTGCATACTAGCATTTAAGCCCGGCCTTGCCGGGTGTTTGGAGGTGTATGTTGAGCAAAAAGAAAAGGTCAATTTTTTTTAACGTTGACCCCTATTATGACCCCTTAACATTTATTGTTTAGGGCTCATATCAAGTTATTAAGCTAGATCCATGTCCAAGGAACCTATATCTAAAATTTAAAGTGTTTAGATCTAAAATTGGCAGAAGAGTTTGGTAGAGTTCTCAAAGGTTAAATCGTTGAACTTTGACCCTTAACAGCGAAATTTCTGGCCAAAAACGAGATACAAAGATTTTCCCAAATCTCAGTACCCTGCATATCATATTTCGAGTCTGTAGACTGAAAATTGAGAGAGTTATTGCGTAGAAAAATGTACACAGACAGACACACACGCAGACACACACAAGTTTAATCAAGTTCCAAAAGTAATGTCCCCTATTTTTTCTTTCGCCCGAATTGATCAGAGGTGATTCCAAATGTTTTCTTATGACTTATGCATTCATTACCTGAAAGTGTCATCTCTCTTTGCAGATCTTGACGATGTGACTCTAAAAAAAGCAACCCCTGTCATGGACGTGTATCAGAAGCAGTGGTACATTATTGAATTCCTGACAAAAATGCATTGGTGGTGACTATGTAAAAAAATATATTCTGGAGCAAAAAAAAGGTCGTTCGTTTTAATGGTACAACTCCCATCTTCGTAGATCTTTAACCTTTTAGTTTTTTTGTTTTTTTTTTAGTTAAAAAAAATAAGAGGCCTAATTTTTAGAACGACCCTCGTATATATGTTTATATGCGTGTATACATCTAACAAGGGTTTTGAGTAGTTACGAAATATACTCGATGACATAAATATAGCGCCTACCCTTCTCGGCGTGTTATCTGAAGACTTCGGGATGTGTTTTATCACTGGTATGTTTTAACTCGTCTTTCCGGTGTGCACCAAATGAATTTTAAAATATGAACTTGTTTGGCTTCTGCACGACAAATTTTGCACAATCTCTCAGTGTGCGTAGAAATATTAGCCAAAAGCTGTTATCAGTTCCGGTAATGAGACTAAATCAGCGTTCGTATAAAGTCGAACATGTTATCGCCTTGACGTCTTAATAAAATGAATCGATTTCATTTTTCGTCTTGACTTTCTAAAATAAAAAAAGTAAATAAATAAAAAGTCCCAGGGATGTTCAAAAGTATTTAACGACTTGTATTTTTTGGATTCTTCGGACTTCTTTTCTTATCTTGAGTGTTATATTCACAACGTTTTTGTCGATGTAACCTCCGACCTTCTTCAGGTGTATCTTGTAGAACTCGAGAAGTTTTATGTCGAATCTTTATGTTGAACTCGGGAATATTTCCTGTCAAACTCGTAAATGTGCACGGAATTTCAGACGGAACTATTTATTTAAACCAGGGCGTAGTTTTTCTCGTTCCTTCAGCCATGATTGGGTATAAGTTCTAGGTAAATCGCACCTGTATTTTAGACTGAGGGTTAAACTTTCAACCTTTAGAACTCTCTTCCGCTGGTCCGCTTTTCAGTTGACTACAATATTGTCGTCTTTGAAAACGAGTCAATGCGTTATAATGGTAGTAACTATAAATAAATATATGTTGTTTGAATTGAAAAAAATGAGTTGAATTCTTAATTTGTCTTTGTTCCCTTGCGACTGTCTGCATACAACGTGTGGGGTCCGAGAGTTGGCATATAACAACTATGTTACAAGCTTCTGCCTTTTGCTTCTTCCAGCTGAGAATTGAACAACTGACTGCATTTCTAAGGCAAGTGAATGACAGTATTCTACTGCAAGTAAATTGTAAGCTGTGAAAGCCTTTTTTGCAACAACTATTAGTTTTTTCTTTTTACAACAGCTCTCGTATATATATATATATATATATATATATATATATATATATATATATATATATAGTTTTAGTGTGTACTATCGTAAGATATAGAATTGACGTTATTACTGAACGTCTTGTGGTTATTTGCACATTAATAGCACGTTATTCACGTCAAAATTGGAAATATTCTCCAAATTTTTATCGTTACGGAATCCGTGTTTCTTTCGCCCGACTTTTTTTAGGAAGGATTATTTAAGGATTTCGCGTTCATTTTGATACAACTATAACTACAATGAGGATCTCCGGTCTTTTTTTTTGTATGTTTGTTTGTTTGTTTAGTTTTTTGTGTGTTTTGTTGGGGGGGTATTTCGGGCAAATAGCTCCACATCCTTGTGGATGCCTTGGAAAAGACAAAGGCTAAAAGAGTAAACCCTTACAAAAAAAATCCGGTTTAGATTCCCTAGGCGGGTGGTTAGGTACTACAACACCTTTTAGGCAACTGCTACAGCTACGCTGGCTCTGACCATATTGGCTTGCCTTTCCGTCGGACTTTGTCTGCAATACGGAGAGGAGGACCCTGGTAACTAGGAAAACCTAGGACTCCTTATCACCCGCTGAAGTCTGCATCTGGAGAGCCAATTCCAGATGCTGCAGTGCACCAGATGCTGCAGCGCACCAGATGCTGCAGTGCGCCAGATGCTGCAGAATGTCATTGTCTTATTAGACTAAAGGTTGCCACTGACAGCACCACTTAAAGACACATAAGATAGGTACTTCTCAGACTCTAGAACAGTGGTTTTCCTAGTAGTCTATTTTTCAATAATAAAGCAAGAGCAAAGTGTTCGACTATAGTCAACGACGACTCGAAAGCTCGCTTTTTATTAGTTGCTATACTTACGTGTAAGAGGAGGCACCACTCTATACAAAGATTTGCTTCAATATATCTTGTCATTCCTTTATAATGTTGAGTGTTTAGCAAGGGTGTATCAAGTACCTTTTTTAAGTCTTTCGTTTGACTCGCTCGAAGATTGAATCCTGAACATTCTAACTATTATGCTGAGTTGGTTTCCATGAATAAAAAGAAACCTATATGACGCATATAAACGGTTCATTTGGAAGGAAAATTGAACCCATAGTAAGGTTACATAGATCGTTGGGTCCATGTGGACCTCGGTTGAGAGCAATGTTTTCAATAGTGTAAGCGTCTAGTAGGATTGTAACGTTACCCAGCAAACTGTAGCATCAGTCGCAAAATAGATTCATTCTCACATTAATTCATTTGGGAAATCATATCATGGGTAAAGTAGAACGTTTTATTTCAATCATAATCATCATCATCAGCAGCAGCAGCATCATCATCGGCCCTGCTTTTTTAAGAGCGTCGGCGATCACGGCTCTCCAAATTGTAGAGCCATGTTAATCTCGGAAAGACAAACAAAGACGATCATTTTCTGTTGCTTTTCGTCTCTCCCCCCCCCCGACCACCGTGAGTTAAACGCGCCCACAGATACCAACATAGATATTTCTACGACTAAGCATACAATATTTTTTATTTTTACAATAGATAGTGTGTTGGTATTGATAGTCCACTTTTTAAAAATTTCTTGTCTTTTCCCTGTTTCGAAACCTACGTATGCGAAGAAACTTAAATGTAATGTGAGCATACATCTTCATGTCCAACTCTACACACAGATTGCTCCTTTTATAAATCCGATTTCTATTACAGTAATCTCTAGCGTTTCTGTTCCAATATACATTGTTTAAAGTAAACAAAAAGTTTTCGTGACTCCTCAGAACAGGCGATTCGAAGTCCACAGCAAACGCTGTCCGATAAAACAACTTTGTATTGATATAAAATGTTCCGCTTACGAAACCGAACTTCCTGTTTATTACATGTAATCTATTACGCCAAATTTTATTACTTATTTTTAAATAAGTAATAAAATTTGGCGTAATAGATTACATGTAATAATTCTGTGCAGCAGAGTGCGTATAAGTGCGTGCGAAAATATCAGCAGCAGCTGAAAGATAGCTGGCTTGCGGGGATATTAGCAGCAATAGGCGAAAAAAAGCACATATGCAAATAAAGAAGTACGCGCAGCCTGGCGCGAGAAGAAAAAGGTTAAAAAAAAAAAAAACACTCCGTGGTCGGTTACGGTTGAAAAATATGGATGTATCAAGTGGAAGACGAGAAATGGTTGTTTACGGCCTGCGTAATGTAAAATGGAAACCTGGGGGAGGTGGACATGTGGCCTCGCAGTGGCAGCGAGAGTCTCTTTGAGCTGGTGTCGAGACGGGGAGAAAGAAAAGCAATAATAAACGATTTGTGTTAAAAATAAAAAGAAACACCGAGTCGGATTTATTTAATTTTGTTTGTTCCTTTTCGCTGATGTCGGACGGCGTTGGGGGGGGGGCGTGAGAGGTTTGAACTGTAACGAACATGTTTGAACTGTAACGGTCATGTTACAGTTGAAGACAAGTTTTTTTAATATCTATTTATATATTTATATATCACAAACAAGAAATAACTGATTATTTTTATTTTTTTTTTTTTTGCAAAATAATTAAAATACTATTATTCCACTATTTTGAATTTATTTTTTGCATGATAAAAGAACATTATTTTATTAAATATTTATCAATTTTCTTATTTGAACAAATTAGAATATAATGTCTTTAGAAGGTATGTGTGTTTCTTTTGTAACAAAATGATGCACGAGTATTTTATGTAAAATGCTGCAAAGTAATGTTTTTATAAACTAAAACAAGACGTCCTGTTTAATAAGCAGAACATCTATATATATATAAAGCAAAATGTGTGTGTATGTGTGTGTGCATTATTCTGTATGTCCGCAAAAGGCTTTTTTGCCGGCCTTCTCGGTCAGCTCAATCCTTCTTAAAACTTTTTATATGCTATCTAAATCATAATATTTACGACTTAAGATCGAAGGTCGAGGCTATCTTTAATTTACCTGACTTTTACAAGCTATTTTCGAGATAGTTTTTGATCGCCGCGACTTCGAAAAGCGAATAATGGGGCGGGATAAACAAAAACTGGCTTCCAGCGCAAAACTAGGTCAAACATCACGCGACTTAACTTTATCCCACCTGTTAATTTCGCTTTATAAACGTCAACTTAAGACGCTTACTGTTGGATTATGAGTGGTATTATTGATGATGTACCAAATATGTACGTATGTTACGTCAGTTCTTATTTAGATGACGACTTATATATTTGTTTGTAGAGATAGAGACAGGTCTAATAAATAAAGAGACATTGAAGAGATATAGAGACAGTCTTAGGAGCGTTCATATTGTTGGGAGATGGAGACATTGGTGAGATATAGACAGGTATATATAAAGAGAGCTGGCAGTTCTTATGTATATAATAGACATTGAAAAGATATAGAGACAGTGTACATGTTACTACAATAGCCAACGGCATGTAATACACAATGAGAGGGGATTTGATATATAGATAGATAGACCGAGAGTGTGACATTCATGCTTTTGACAGTTCTGTGAACGGGAGTGTTTCTATAACATACTTTGACACATATACTTTCTAACACATATTTTTTAGATTATGATTTTATCAAGGTTCTTATAACATAAATATACAATACCTTTTCTGTTGAATAACAACACGACGACGCAGATACAAAAACACATGATGGCGTCCTTTATTTCATGACCGGTCCTGATTTCGCTCGAGGAATTCAAAGTTTCTTTACATGGCTTTTCTCTCTAACCTTCGCTTCCAAGGTTTGGTGTCAGCAGCTGTTTCTGATCTCTCTCTCTCTCTCTCTCTCTCTCTCTCTCTCTCTCTCTCTCTCTCTCTCTCTCTCTCTCTCGGCTCTTCTCCCCTCTTTCTCCCAGACTGCATCTTAAACTCTACCTATATTGAGAACTCGTCACGTCATCGCATGATTAAATATGTGCTCATCGAGCACCTTGCCTAGACATGCGTCAAGTTGCAAAACTTGACATGACCCCGAGTTCAGTAACCTATTTTTCGAATAACCTCTTTACAAAATACGTTTACAATTTTAATTGACGATTAAATTCCTTATTTTAATTTGCACAGAAACAAATTTCATAATTACATTCCTTTTCCAATAAACAGATATCTAACTATTTTGTGTGACCTAAACAATTGAGATTCTACATTCTTTATTTTCAATAACATTCTGTGTTTATTTTTTTCAATTCCAAATCTAGCTTCGCAAGTTCGAATCCTTGACTATCCTATTTCATATTTACTCACTAACAAGACCAGGCTTCTGTTATTGCAATATTACCACTTCCTCTCCCCTCATAGCCGAGATGGTTAGGTCGCAGGGTCTTTTTCCCATTTCGTTTCCACCTTCGCGTCAAGGCTTCGAGGTTCAAGCCTACCTTCTTACTAATTTTTTTTTCTTTTACACCTCCAAACACCCGGCCAATTTTTTTAAATAGGGTTGTTTTGATTTACCCCCCCAACACAAACACCTCCAAATACCTGGCCAACGCCGGGTACCCCCGCTAGTCTATATATATAAAAGCCAAAATGTGTGTGTATGTATGTACACTTTTTATGCATGTCCGCAAAAGGCTTTTTCCAGGGCTGCTCTGGAGGGTAGCTCATTCTTAAAACTTTTTATATGATGTCTAAATCATAATATCTACGAGTTAATAATGGAGATCGCCTGTCTATTTAATTTGCCCGACTTTGAAACGTTAAATATTCCAGATTTTTGATCGCCGCGTGTTGCTTTTGTGTTTCGGTACAAAAAAAATCAAAACTCGATTCAAATAGCCAAATGTTTGGTCAATGTCGGTTTCGCCGTCATATCAGACAATTGCTTTATTACTCCTCTCCTAATAATAAACGGGGAGCCGCTTTTCCTTCCTTCCTTCCTCCCCCCCCCCAAGTATTATCATTAAAAACTGTCCCGCGCTAAAATATTCACTGCTGAATAGCTATTGCTTACATCATCATAACACTCCCGCGATGACCTCATTAAGCGACCACCTATCAATCAAACCTCTTTCACATTACTCTTTTTTGACTTGACTCACTTTTTAATCGGGCTTACATTATTACTGTCGCCGTAGCGCAGGTGTTCAGGCTCAGCCAATTGGCCTCAAGCATCCGGGTTCGAGCCTATCTGCCACCATCCCCATCGCTGTTTTTTTGTTTTTAACATCGTTTTTCTTTTATTTACACAGGGTTAAGTTTCCTTTTTGTTCTGATTTACACCCCACCCCAAACACACACACCTACAAACACCCGGGCAACGTCGGGTATCCCCCGCTAGTGTAATATATAAAAGGCAAAATGTGTATGTCTCGCAAAAAATTTCAACAGACGCGTCAAAACGTGACAAAATCGGTATTGTTTGGAAGCTTGGTCTCTCGGACAACAAAAATCGAAAAATTGACCAAATCATTACTTCCTTCACTCTCAATTGGGCCGTTTTTCACAAGGATGGGTTGGTTTTTGCGTCGACATTTTCGCAAAGTCATCGTCTCGTTTCGATTGACTACACTTAATTCCAACGCTTGTGACTTCCAGCTTCGCGATGGACGCATCAGCTAAGACGTTAGGTTTTTTCTTTACCTTCTTTTCCTCCTTCACGTTACGGATTCGAGCCTGCCTGTCTACTATCACTTTTTTAACACCTCTCTCCACCTGGGCTACGTACTGTTTTGATCTCCCATCACCTTTACACCACCGCTCCACACCTGGGCAACGCCGCGTATTCCCGCTAGTTTTTATAGAAATGCAATTTTTTTTTATCTGACCCCGTTTGCTGCGGACTTCGAATCGCATGTTCTTCTTATTCTCAAAAGATTTTGTTTAACTTTCTGAAATTAAACATTAAGTTTTCAAATAAAACTATTCATAAAAGTTTAGGCTTATCATGGAAATTTTATTTGAAACTTAAACTCTATAAGCATATGGACAGACAGAGGATCTTACGATGAATTGTGGTCGCATTGAATAAATGTATCTTTCTTGCATAATCTGTTAATTAACTGACGACATGGGAAATGGTGATTCTTTTGAGATTGCACAATAATCTTCCTTGCAAATATGGCTTCACTCGCAGAAGTTTTTCTTGGAATGAGAAATATTTCCATGGGATAAAAATAATCCTGAAATAAAAGAAAAAGAAAATATGGCTTAAATTATTTGGCAAGAATTTATATTTTTAAAGTCACTGATTTTTTTCTTGTTATCTATATATTATATAGAATAATAACAATTAATAATATTTCTTCATACTATAATAATCTATATATTAATAGCATGTCGTGTGTGTTATTGATTTTGTGTGTCACGTAAAGTTTTGGATTCGGTTTCAATTATAGCTGATGGCACTTAAGTCATTTATTTTTTATAAATAATTTTACCAAGAATTCTAAATAAGTTTTGGTTTCGGTTTCGATTACAGCTGAAGGATCTCAAGCTATATATATATATATATATATATATATATATATATATATATATATATATATATATATATATATATATATAATTTATAAATTTTGGTGTCGGTTTCGATTCAAGCTTGTATTTGGTATGGTTTCGGTTTCGATTCAAGCTTGTATTTGGTGTCGGTTTCGATTCAAGCTTGTATTTGGTATGGTTTCAAGTGATAACCACATCATGTCACCTCACATCTTCGAAGTCACATGGATATATTTTTTTTTTAATTGAAACTTTATAATATATAAAAATCGATAGAACATTAATTCTATATTAATATATACAAGATCTGCAAGGTTTAAAACATCATATTTAAGCGTACTTTACGACCAGAATACGCCCGGCGTCCCTGCTAGTTTAGATAAATACTTTTGCAGTTTTAACAAAAGAGCTACAATAATATCACAGCGTCTCCATTTACGCTGAACATCTACAGAATGCCAACATCAATATATATATATATATATATATATATATATATATATATATATATATATATATATATATATATATATATATGAGTCCCTGCGGAATTTCCACAGTTTCTGTTAGTTTATATGTTAAAACTATAATACCTTTTAACGTACGTACGTGTGTCACGGTTTCCAGATCATAAATTATTCGATCGGGAGATCCTATTTATTAAAAAGGGGGATAGAATGTGATAACATACTACGGACATTAAATTACAGATTGGAAGGATAAAGTTGTCGCTCTAAAGAAAACAGCACTACATCTTTATTTTTAAGATCAAGGCAATCATTGATGAAACTTCCCAGCGGCCTATTCGGCAGATTGCCAGCGATTTAGGCGTCTCACACACAACTGTGAATGCATGAAGCGCTTGATGTGTATATCTTACAGACGCCAAACAAGATATAGATTGAGAAGACAAAGAACCTCAGGCTAATCAAGTCTGTCAGGTTGCTCAACAAACTGAACCATCTCAAGAAGCCCAACATGATCGGCTTCTTTACAGACGTCAAAAATTTCTACCAGGACCAGGTGCATAACAGCCAGAACTATCGCTGGATTGCAACAAATAACAGGGGCGTGCCAAGGAGGTGAAAAATAAGTTCCGGACACAGTTATTGTATTTGGTATGGTTTCAAGTGATAACCACATCATGTCACCTCACATCTTCGAAGTCGGTTTGAAAGTCAACATCAAAATGTATCTGATGTGTAGAAGAGTGTGGTGATCTTCTGGTGCAATCAGGTGGCCGCTTACAGACACTAGGTGTGGCAGCAGGACCACAAGACTAAAAAGACCTAATCTTGGCTTCAGAAGGAGTGTTACGACTTTGTACCTGTCTGTCAATGATCCACTCCTTCCCCGCCTGAACCCGTTGGACTACTTCATTTAGTCATACGTCGAGAATATCACCAACATAACCTCCCGCAACACCAAGGCCAGCCTGATAATTGCTATCCGCCGAGTATTCGTCGAGTTCCCGCCAGTACTTGTGAAAAAGGCAGGCTCCAGTTTCCGGACCCATATCGAGACGGTGATTGAGGCTGAAGGCGGCTACATTGCATAGATGTCAGTTCTACTACATAATCAAGTTACCTGAACTGATTTTTTCAAAAAAGTTTTAAAATCTGTAGTCTTGTTTTCTTTAGGGCAAACATCTTATCGTTTCACTCTGTAAAACACACACACACACACACACACACACACACACACACACATATATATATATATATATATATATATATATATATGTTATTTAGTTCTCTTCTATTGCAAGAACTGTGATATCAGAGAAAGTGGGATTGAGACGTTAGCACCCCCCGAAGAAGTGCAGTCTGACCTGCAAAAAGTGCCTGGGCAGCCCCGTCGGCGTTTTCCGATGAGATTAGTAATGAGATGATGCGATTAGTAATAAACTAACCTTCCCAAGGAGAAATCTTGGGAGGGTAGGCCTCCTAGAACTGCACAGAACTTAATACCTACCGCAAAATTAATAGAAATCGAATAATTTCAGGAATGATCTAATCTCTGCTGATTTGGGTTTTTTTAGAGGTGGGGTAAGATGTACCTGGCGTTGCCAGATATTACATGTAGCGTTAAATTTCTTTTAAAAATGAAGTAAATAGTATGAAAAAAAAACTGAGACACGTGCATGCAAGTATCATGTTTTTTTTCTAAACAGTTTTCTTCTTGTAAGTAAAAACAAAATAGTCGAGCTGAGATCGAACTAAAACCTAGAGACACTGAGTCAAGATTTTTAAGAAGTGTTTTCAAATCCACTTATTCTTAAAATAGTGTGAACGATTCATGCATAGGAAGTTGACAAACAGTTGACAAAAAGATAAAAATTCGATCCCACCCCATGTACAATTTTCTTTTTTGTTTGGAACCACTTTAAAAGTCAATTGTTTCGGATTCAAACCGATTAAACAGTTTTCCACGCCTTAATCCCCTATCCTATATACTAAATTTCAAATTATATATGTATATTGGAACGTATAGAAACACATCTCTCCATATATATATATATATATATATATATATATATATATATATATATATATAATAATAAATTTCCACGGATTTGGCCTTTTGGATTATTTTGGACCATCTTCCAATTGCGCGATTTCCTCGGATTTTACTTGTGTTAATGGAAAAGTAAATTAACTTTCTTGGACTTACATTTTTGGATTTTACTGTCATTGGATACTTTACTTTTCACCTGACTATCCATTCACGTGAAAGCACCTTGTTCTTCACCATATTCCCTCTGCTTCACTTTCTGTTATCAAGTAAGATCTTTGACTTACTTGCAGTTTCATCAAATACTTTCGTATGCAAAATCCGATTCCACATTTTGTTAATTTACTACCCTCTGATGAAAGTATTTCTTCGAAACACCGCGGATTTAGGACTATCCACTTATTAAGCGTTTCCTTTTCAAATTAAATATGTTTTTAGCTCTTTTTCAAAGTGCTTTTAACATGTTTTATTAGCTATTTACTCTTATATATATATATATATATATATATATATATATATATATATATATATATAGAGAGAGAGAGAGAGAGAGAGAGAGAGAGAGAGAGAGATAGAGGCAGAAAAATAGTAAGAACATGCACATATATAGTTTTATGTTGCCTGGATCAATAACGGCTTTGATTGAATAAGCAGTTCCACTTGACCTCGCAATATTTACCAGCATTGGATAAAAATAATTAAGATGGCGGACAGGATATCATATTTTTCTTCTTGCCGCTGATTTGCCCGAAGTTATTGCTCGGCGACCTGACAAAGAACCGGGGGACAAAAGGCGAGAGATACAATCCTCCGGTTGTAGATTAAGCTAACGCTTAACCAATCAACTATATTTTACGGTTATCCATTAAGCGTTATTTGTGTTTATCGTCCGGCATCTGCCGATCTAAAACGGCACGGTCCGATCAGAAAGAAGCCATAGGCTCGAATCGCGCTATCCTGCCGGCTAAGAGAAGTTTATTATAAACACTAATCAATTCCCTCTTCAACACATCGAGAACTGATGATCGCTCCTATAGTGAATTATCCAGGAAACTTGAATTTGTTAAATTTGGTCTTATAAAAAGAGCCGGATGCCTTGAAGGTTACGATAGAAAATATGAAAAGGGAAAGGTAATTGATTCACCAGTAACAGACGAAACGTAATAATACAGGACAGTATTAAGAAGACGATGTCTGGTAAAAAAAAAAAAACGTTATTTCTAACGAAACCAAACATCGTTACTATTTACTTCTTTCTTTACCAAGTCAAAACAGACACATGGTCAGTTTTTAGGTGAGAAATACAGCTCTTCGTAAAAGAGCTCACTAGATTATGAAAGAAAAATACAAATTTTCTCAGTCATTTTCTTATTATTATTTTTACTGCGGATATCACTGCTTAACAAGGCCCAAAGGGCAAGAGATATGCTAACTGCCCTCAAGACGGACATTTAAAATCTTATAAAGATCTTGCGGTTGAAACGAATCAGATAGTGGGTCAATATTGGGCATCTGGCAGGATGTCTCATCCTCAGCTAAAACTAAATGATGAAAAAAAAAATTCAAAAATAAGATTGTTACTGAATTTGATTTGTATATTAATTCTGTTTTAATTAAATTAACATTCTGTGCGCGTTTTTCTTTAATTGAATGGATAGTTCAAACGAAAAATGCCCGAAGTGGCAAAACAAACAATAATTTCATTAAAGCAAAGTTAAAGCTATACACAGCGGATATTTAAAAAATAATTTTAAAAACATAAAAATTTTATCACATAGATCGATCATTATACAACCGTTAGTAGAGTTGCTTGAATTTGAGTCTGGCGGGGTTAGGGGAGATAGTAAAATAAAAGAATTAAAATTATATAACTAACACCTTTATATAAAACTTATCTCTCTTCCTCTATCTCCTGATTTCCTTTTCTACTCTCTCTCTCTCTCTCTCTCTCTCTCTCTCTCTCTCTCTCTCTCTCTCTCTCTCTCTGTTTATGTATATATTTAGTAGCGAGCGTACATTTTCCAGCTGAATATCGTGACTAAGCATCTGACAGATTCTTTCGAGATAATGTTTAAAAACAAGAAAAATAACTGATTGCTTACTGCGTGACTGCGTGTTCGACTGAGCTTCAATCTATGGTCTCCCCTCGCCAATCCTCACAAAAAAAACACGTGTTTAACTTAAATCGCTATCAATAAATTCCCCCACTTCTTAGCGTTACCTAAACCTAAACACGAATTCCATGAACAGAGCTTCTTACATTGAACTACCCTCACGTGGAACTCTGTTCCGCTGGTCTGCTTTCCAGCTGACTACAATATCTTTATCTTTAAGTCTAACGTAAACAAGTTCTTGTTGAGCCGTTCTCGTAAATCGTAAATAATCTAATTATACCAAATTTCCACCACAAACGATTATTACGCAACTGTCCCAATGACTACAATGCACACATTAACTCTTATCCTCGAGTGGCTTCCTGGCCTTGATATCTGGTGGCCCTTATGTAAAAAAAAAAAAAAAAGAAATCAAATAACCGTGACAGATTCCTTATAGTAATGAGTGGACGTATCTAGAAATACGAACGAACGATCCTTTAAATTTTGATGTATTTTATTATCGCTTTCTTCTGACTAAAATTGTTTCTGATTTTCTTCTTTATTTCCTTTTTTTTTTTTTGGATAATCTTTAATTCATGAAGTTTAAAAATGTATTTTTTTTTTTTTACTTCACTTTTTTTTTTCTATCAATACTATTTTTGTTTCATTGTTTATTTAGCAACTGTTTCTTTTACAGAAAAAAAAACACGCGCTTTTGCTTATGTCATCTTGGCAGTTGCTTTCGTGTTAAATCGCATGCAAGGAATTCTATTCTTTTATTTTTATTCATATTCGATGTGACTTAAGCGACAGAAAGAGGCAAACAAAAAACAAAATGGCCGCCTCATTTATTCATCGATTCGTTTCATTGTATATTACGATCGGTCGTTCCAAAAGTAATGCCTCCTATTTTTTATTCTGCCCGAATGGATTAGAGCAGATTGCAAATTGCATTTTTATGACGTATGCATTTGTAACCTGAAAGTTTCATATCTCTGCTGCAGATATTGACGGTGTGAGACTAAGAAAGCAACTCTTGTCCGGTGCATCAGAAGCAGAGATGCGTCATTGAATTCTCCATGCAGAAAAAATTGGACCAATCAACATTCGGCGATGCCTATAAAACGTTTACGAAGCCGATGTACTTTATTTCAGCACAGTTAGGAGATGGGTTCGTCGATTTCAGAGTTGCGGCAGAGATGTGAGTGACAAAGCGTGCTCTGGGCGCCTATCTCTGAAAAAAAAGTGCAGTGTGAATGGTGATGACTGTAGAAAAATAAATTAGGGGCACGAAGGTTACTCGTTTTTACGGTGCCACGTCTGTCTTCGTAGTTCTTCAACATTTTTAGTTAAAAATAATACGATGGATTACTTTTGAAAAGGCTCGTGTAGCAGAACAAATCAATGTTATCTTCATTCATACATTAATTTGTAAGATATTTTTTTATATAATGGGAATGACATTCTAATGTAATGGAAACAGAAAAAATGAAATCATTCGTGAGTTTATCAATATTTCGTCTTTATTTAAAATACTTCCTCGTGATAATCAAGTTAAAGAAAGTAGAATAAAAAACACAAGGGCATTATTTATATTACTTGTTTGGATCTGACTATTTTCATCTTGGGTGTTATTTGCGCATTGTTTCGGTCGATTTAGCCTTCGACCTTCGACAGGCATGTTGGTCGCCATCTTAGAAAGAAAAGAGAAAAGTTACTGAATCT
>NC_136504.1:24994333-25124333 GCF_053919585.1 Euprymna scolopes
GGTTGACTATTTTTAAAAAACTGATTACAAATAATGATATATGTATCGAGACACAGGAATGGTTATGTTTGATCTGGCAGAACGGTGGTTCATTAAAATTGTGCGGTCTGCGTTCGCGCCTGGTTCACAAAGTATGGAAATAAAAAATTTTAAAATTAAAAAAAAACGTTTTTGATATAGATGTACATAAGAATACTTTGATAAGTATGTTTTAACTTAAATAGGGATGGTATAATAAAATTGTGGGGTTTGCGTTCGTACCTGACCTCCATAGAATGGAAATAGGCACAAACTTTAATAAAGACTTTCATATATATCTGCGTAAGTATACTTTGATAATTATGTTTCAGCTTGAAGAAATATGGAATAATAAAATTATGGGCTGTTCGTTCGCGCCTGACCTCCATAGAATGAAAATATGTCACAAAGTTTAACAAGGTTTTTTAATATAGATCCACAGAATATTGTGATAAGTGTTTCAGTGTGAACAGGTATGATATAATAAATTATGGGGTTTATCTATTTTATTTTTACTTTCATCATATTTTGCTTTGGTTTTGATACTCCCAAATTCGAAGCTATCTCTTTACAACCCTTCCTTTTCATAACCTATCATACTTTCATAAATCAGAGTCCATTTTCTATAGGCTGTTTTTCAACCCAGTCAACGACGGGTACTTTTGCTAATATATATATATATATATATATATATATATATATATATATATATATATATATCATCATCATTTCTAAACCAGAAAATATATTTAATTCATACTCATAAGGTTTTATTCATTTTTTATGAAGTAAATCTTCCGCGTGTTTCATTGAATAGCGGAAGACCACTAAACAACTTCTCCGAGACGATTTCAGGTTCGTAAAAATACTTTCGTAATTTTTTTAAATCGAATTCAAAAAGGAGAATAGATAAAAGGAAACGGGAATGTGTAAACTTTGTAAAAGCACAAATTTAATATACACTTATCGAAACACACATAAACACATACACGGGCACGCACACACACACACACACACACACACATACATATATATATATACATATATATATATATATAGAGAGAGAGAGAGAGAGAGAGAGAAGAGAGAGACAGACAGGCAGACAGAGAGACAGAGAGATGTAATAGTGTTTGCGTAATTTTGTTTAAATATGTTCTTTGGAGAAAAAGGAAAAACAACTAAATTCTATGTTTTATATATATATATATATATATATATATATATATATATATATATATATATATATATATATATATATATAAAACATAGAATTTACGGTGTTATTTATTATGTTATTTGATTATATACATGTGTATTATTTACTGTAAGGTATTTTGTCACCAATTTTTAATGCCGTAACACAGGGTTCTACTGGAATTAATTTATTTTCGATTCGCATTTTTTAATCTATTTACTTATTGGTAGATTGCATAATGGTGGATGGCGTTTCTTTTTTCCACCTTTATACTTACGTTTATATTTCTTTTCATCCAACATCTTTTTCACATCGCCATTTTGTTTTCTAGTTTTTACCGCCATTTTGTTTTCTACGTTTTTTGTTAATTGTTTTCTTTCTGTTTTTTTTTTATTTGTATTTCTTTCCTGAAGCACCCACGGCGTTACTTGAGAATAAATGAAGACTCCTGTGCTTTTTTGCCATTAGCCTTGAATCTTATATTTCCGTTTATATTCGTATTTCTTTTAAACTTGTATAATTTTCTAGAAAATTAAATACTTTTACTCTTTATGGATGATCAGCTGAACGATACAATAAAACTTTCTAATACAAAATTAAGACTATCATTGTGATTCCTCGTCAAATGTTACTCTGGAAAATGGTGCTTGATCTTTGTATTGTAGCCTGTCTTTAATTGCATCAGTGGAACGATAGAAAGACGGACGTACAAACCAAATTCATATTATAGATATTATCTGTGTCCAACTCTCATACAGCCCACACCGCTGAACCGATTGTGAGGAAACCTGGCATAATGATGATCCCCCAACTAGAGATGGTGCATACCATTTTTCAAAGTAAAAGTTAGGTCAAAGCTTATGTATATATAGTATGTCACAATCACATTGACACACCGGTTCTCGTCAGATCACCGAAGTTAAGCCTGGCCAGTACCAAATTGGTCACCATTTGGGAAGGCTAGGCGCTGAATGTACCTTCTGGGAAGGTTGGGTGTCGGGGCCAGCACCCTCACCCCGTAAGAAGAACTCAGTCGCTACAAAAGCCTCTACAAAGTTGTAGATGGTTTATGCCCCTTAGGAGCTCACGGCTAGGTGTGTGTGTGTGCGTGCGTGCGTGTGTGTGTGTGTGTGTGTGTGTGTGTGTGTGTGTGTGTGTGTGTGTGTGTGTGTGTGTTATGTATATATACTCTCCTACAGCCCGCATCACTGGACCGATCATGACCAAACCCAACATGACGGTCTCTGATTTAAGGATGCTGCATAACATTTTTCAAGGTCAAGGTCAAAAGGTAAGGTCATATTTGGTGCGGTTCTTCATAAACTCCTCCACCTAGGAATGATGGTGAACCCCAACTTGGTGTGCACCATCTCTAGGTAGGGGAGTTTATGAAGAGCCGCATCAAATATGATCTAAACCTGTGACCTTGACCTTGAAAAATTCAACATTACGTTTAATACCTTGCAACGCCGGATACATCTGTTAGTATTTTATAGAGTCAATTCTTTATCGACTATTACATATTATATTGTACTCAACAAGTAAAAAATATGACTTGCATGCCGTCAGCTAGAATGAAACCGAAACCAAAACTTATAGCACTTATATATATATATATATATATATATATATATATATATATATATATATATATATATATATATATATATATATATATGGGCATAAGCCTGAAGAATCCTAGAGTGGATGAAACGCGGAATATTCAGTGTAGCTTAATCGATATATATATATATATATATATATATATATATATATATATATATATATATATATATATGCGTGTAATATAGCTTTAAGTCGATTTTCGCCTGCCGAGTTCCAATTTGTTGTTTTTCTCACCTTCTTGCAGTAATTTTTCCGACTAAAGATCAACAACAAAAAAAAACAGTCAAAAAAATATAATCGTTTGACCCTAGCATTAGATTTAGAAACTATTTTCTGTAAGTTTCTTCTTTTTTCCGTTTGAAATCTTTCTCTCTCATATTTTCTGTTTTCCTTTTGTCAACTTTTTTTTTTTTTTACACAGTGATCGGCCCGGAAGCCACTCAAGGATAAGGGTTATTGCAAGTACATTACGTTAGTGTGGAGATTTGATGAAGTGTTTACTTAAGGGGGGGCGGTTCATTAGGAATTTGTTAACATTGGACTTGAACACATCCAAGTTGTAGTCCGGTGGGAAGCAGGCAGACGGAACAGAGTTCCACAGGCGTGCAGTTCTAAGAAAGAAGCTTTGTTCATGGAATCCGCGTTTTGATTTAGGCACAGAGATATAGAGTGGGGGAAATTTTTTTATATTTTTATTGACATCGAAATCGAATAAAATAGCCCATTTTTCTATAAAATCGATTGATTGCATACTCTAATTGGGGACACATCGCGATGCACCTGGAGAAAGCTGCACATGCCTTTCGCAGTGACTAAGTTCACAATATGCTGTAGTCTACATTGCACTGTAGAGAACCTATTGATAATTTAGAAAATTATTTTTATATATAATGACCTGCATTAAAGTTTTAAATTCAAAGGTCAAGTATCCTGCTTCAATTGTGCTCTAAACAGAAACGTTAATTTCGAACTCGCCCTTGTCATACCAAAGAACCTATTGTTGATTTTATATGCTTGGCATTACTTGTGCGGTGATAATGGCTTGAATTTAAGCTTATAATGAAAAAGCCAAAGATCATTATGAAATTGTGCTTTAAACAGAAACATTCACTGCAAACTGTGATATAAAAGAACCTACTGTTGATTTTATATGCTGGGCCTTTCGGCTTGTGTGGTAATAAAACTTCTCAAATGTACTTGCAATGTTAGGCTGTGTAAGGTGTTAACTTTGGTCAAATCGTCTGTTCCTTCTTTCACTGAGTTATTTCGATTATTTATATTTATCGAAGACATTCCAACAGTAAAATTATCTAAGAACACTGCCAGTCACACAAAGTACTTTCGTGTGAAATTTTATAAAAACCGACTCCGCCGTTTTCGAGTCCATAGGAAACGAACTTACAGACAGACGGACAGGCGGAAACAAAGACATACACAGCCACAGACTAATAGTAGATATTCCTCTTTTTTCTTTTCTTTCTGATTTTTTTTGTTCTTTTATTTTTTTCAATCTTCTTGGCTTTGATTTTTACTTTTGTTTTCTTTTGCGTTTTTGTCTATTTCTTTTTTCTTTTTCTTATTTTCCTTTTGCACTTCTGTCTGTTTTCTTTTCCTTTATTTCTTCTTCTTCTTCTTCTTCTTCTTCTTCTTCTTCTTCTTCTTCTTCTTCTTCTGGATTGCTTTCTTTCACCTTCCATTTTTACTTTGTCATAAAATGAGGAACTCGTGATAGAAGCTTAATCTTGTACTTTTCTATAAAAATAACAACAGAGTAAAGAAAGACAAGCAACGTCGCTTCTGAGGGTAGGGGATATAGAGAACAGGATATATCATCCCCACTAGATTGTGAAGTCGATTTTGTATTTTATCAAGAGAAAAAGGGGTGCTATGAAAAATTACTCTCCAGACGTAAGAGCAGTAATTCATCTGAAAAAAAAAAAAAATAGAAACGGCACTAACCCTATGCGGGTTTAACCGGCTTCCTCCAAAGGAGGAAGTTCCATGGGAGTATGAAATTCACAAGCAGTCTCAAGTCGCGTGTATATCCCCATTTATAATCTTAGAACGTTTGGAACTTCTATATAGGTAGAATATTTGATCAAAAATCAGAGTGTCTTAAGAATAGTAGAATCTTTTCATCACCAACGCTCTGATCCACAATTTTGTCCCGGTTACCATGCGTGGGTCTTGTCTAAGGAAGGTCCCCTGCTTTGATAAGCTTTTGACCTGAAATGGAAAACTTAATCAAATCTGTTTCTAAGATCGCTGAAAAACTGGTGGCGTTATTCTACAGACGGTATCTCAGAGTCAGACAGGTCTTTAAATAGAGTATTGTTGCCACATCTGAGTAGAAACTACTCGAAGCCACCTATCTTGCCTTGACAGAGTTTAAAACCGACTTCGTCACCTGATAAGTGATGCGCTTTTCTCCTTTCTGCAACCTCTTTCCCAGAGAAGAGACGTTGCGAGCCTGGCTCTGCTGTATCGTTATTTTCATGGTAAGTGCTCGTCCGAGCTTCTAATTTATGCTTCCTTTCCAAATCTTTATAAAAACCACTCGTCTAGTTACAACCACTATCAACAATTTCCCCTAATCTCTATCTGTACTTAAATCTAGACGCTTATTCCACGAATAGAGGGTTTTTTTCTTAGAACTTCCCACCTGTAGACTACAGTATTGTCGTTTTCAAGTCCAATCTAAACAAGTTCTTGTTAAACTGTCCCCTTAAATAATCAAATTGTACCTAATTTTAATCATTAATGATTACTACACTGTTGTCCCAGCAACCACCATACATTCATTAACCTTTATCCTCTAGTGGCATTCGGGCCTTGATATGTGATGACTCCAATGTAAAATCAAACACAATTCGCCGATTTTTTCCAGCAATCTTAGCAACAGAGTAAATATACGTGTTCTATTTTGAATCTAAATTAAAAGTTAGACCTAGGAACTCATATAAACAAGGTAGTTCGTCAATGGAAAATACATTTATTTTAACTGGGACGAAAAGTATCCGAGCGTTGCTGGTGAAAGGAGAGATGCTTGATGGAAATAATGATTGAATACAGAGAGACGATAAAAAGCGTGGTCGTCTCCTAGTAGTTTTCGAATTCGATTTATTTTATTGGGGCAAAAAAGTATCCGAGCGTTGCTAGTGAAACGAGAGAAGCTTGATGGAAATAATGACTGAATACAGAAAGACGATAAAAAAAAACGCGGTCGTCTACTACTAGTTTTCGAATTCGATTTGGAATTATCTGAAGGCAAGACAGCTATGAACAGTGGTACAACAATGTGAGAACAGTATTCCATGTTAGAATATATCTGACATTTTGTTTTAACCCGATGCCTCTACAGATCTCGTAAATAGGATTAGCCTGGCCGTCTACCCGTGTTAAATATTGATCGAGTAGACTCGCTAAATAATAATAACAACAGGAAGTGAAAGTGCATTCATGGTCAATATAGTCAACGCAAAAGTTAGGTGCACTCAGCTGTAAGAATTTACGCAGACGCAACGGCATACGGCTCTAGGAGAGTGTGAGCAAGAGAAGCCGTCAGTTCGATTGGAAGTCTATAAACGCTAACATTTTATTTGAAAATGTTCTCGTAAGATATGATTAAAGAGTGATTATCGATCACGTTCTATTTCCTCCGTTCTCTTAGTGATTTGCAGCAAATAACTCGTCAGAATTTGGCCTTTTGCCTAGGAACAAAGTGTAGTATCTGCCCAGATAATACACTTCACTTTTTCTTTCCGCGATCGGTAGAGGAGAAATCCTTCTAGACTAAAGCAAGTTTTTGTTCCTATCCAGAGAGTCCCCCTCCTTTTGGAGAAGCTGGATTTTCCCCACATTAAAGACCAACCTTGTGTCTAACTCTGCCCTCGTGGGGAGGGGCAAGTAAATAGGAACATATTTGTTTTGTTTTTATTTGTCCTCTTTTATTAAAAAAAAAAAAACATACCTCGGCACTGGCACAGCTTTTGAACCCAACAAAATAGATTTTTTGTCGACGCCGAAATATGTAAATAGTCTAGTTTAGGGTAAGGCATATTTTACAGTTAGTTTTAAAAATAAGTTTCTCTCTTTGTTCTGTTAGCAGATCTTTGCCATTCAGGAATGTTAAGAGGTAGATTTGTCGTCTGCTTTACGAGTGTTCTGATTGGCTAAGAGCTTTTACATTTTACATCTCTCGGCTCTTAACGTAAACAGCCGGAAGATGTCGAACAAAAAACCAGCTTTGTATGTTTCAAATGCTGCACCAGTATCGATAAATTAATTGCAGACGACTTTGACTCAGTTTGTGAAGATCAAATAAGGCCGCTTATAGGAGTCAACAACACAGGGTAAACTTATGGACATGAGCTTCTATGTATGGCATACGGTTTGAAGAGAATACACGGTTCATGCATCGCCCGGTCTGGTACGGATGTTTCAGTTGACATTTACATTTATAAACGCGTAGATTAAATTCACGTATCTTAAGAATATTCTTTGTGTTCATTCTAGTTCATTTGCTTTTTTAATACATTTTTTTATTTCCTTCTCCTCCTATTTTTACTGTTCTCATCGTTATTCATTTCATCCGTTTTTATCGCTTCACCTCGTAACTCGTTTTTATTTTTCGAATTTACATGTGTTTACCTCTTCTTGTTTCTTTCATGTCTATTAGAACTCCCGTGGTTCATTTTAAAAATGCTTATATTGACTTGAAAATCTAAGGTTTATCCCTTATTTATGTTTTATTTGGTTCCTTTTTTTTTTCCTTTCCAACCATTTACACCGTCCTTCACCCAATCTCATTTTTAAGTTGAGTAGCACTGCGCATGCCCGTGTCACTGTGAACCCGTCCATGACTCAACTTACATTATTTAACATTTTTCTTTAAAAATCATATTACCATTTTTTGTCAGTTTAAATTTCTCAAGTTTCTAACGATCTACACATTTCTATTAGTTTATTCTTTCTTTTCTTTTATTACACAACAATAGGGTTAAAGGAACCCGTCAGCTTTTTTTAAGGATAAATCACTAAAACATGTTTGCATGTGTGCTTAATTTTTCACACATGCCTTCACGAAAAACACTCATCTAGCTGAAACCACTGTCAAAAATTTTCCCCACTCTTTATCTGTACCAAAACCAAAACGTAGATTCCCTGAACAAAGCTTCTTTTTTAGAAGTGCACGTCTGTGGAACTCTGTTCCGTTTGCCTGTTTCCCACCTGACTATAACCTGGATGTCTTCAAGTCCAATATAAACAAATTCCTGATTAACCACCCCTTTAAGTAAGACATTTTATCAAATCTCAACACTAACGTACTGTACACGCAATAACCCTTATCCCCGAGTGGCTTCCGGGCGTTGATAAGTGGTGACCACCTTGTAAAAAAAAATAGAAAAACACATTGTTTATTAACATTTTATATAGCCTTCTCCTCCCAAGTATGCGCCTGGCTCAAACCTTTTTGTTTTTCGCAACATTTACCTCACTCTTGTAGTGTTTTGTTGATCACAGTTGAGTCAGATAGGAAACCCAAGCGGCCCAGATCTGAAGCAAAAGCTGATTCGCTATCTCGTTGTAGTTAAATATGAAACCGAAATTTAACCTAGTCCGAAACGCCATCTTGGATTTCGTCTTTATTTTTTAAAATTTCCCTTTGGACGAATGTATTATAGATGACCATGAATGGAATTTAAAAAAAAATTAGTATCACCGGTCATATTGGTTAGGTTATAATCTTCATTGTACATTTTATACTGAAATCTTGAATCCATGTGTTAAACCGCATCAGGATTGCCTTTGTTAATTAAATCATCCTTGCGACAAATATGTTTGCGTGAGTACATAATTTGTCACACATCCGTACATCATTTATTTCCATTTTATATAGTACTTTTGGCCGTAAGTGTTTGCCTAAGTCAAACTACTCTATTTTACTTGAGAGAATTATGCAACATTTATCTCGCTCTCACTGTCAGACAGAAAATCCAAGCGACCCATATTTGAAACAGAAATGGATTGGTTAGCCTGTTGTTACGGCTATGACGTTTTATGTTAAGGTTGATTGGAAAGTAACTTCCTATGATTAAGTGCTTGTACTTTGTTACTGAAATCTAATTATCACAAGAAATGAATATAAGAAAGTGTATATCATGAGGTTTTGTTTATAATTTAATATGGGTGCCAGCATTCGTCACTAGCTTTCGGAAACGCCTGGGAGCCGCATCAATTCATTTCGCAAGGAACTTCATTTCTTTTTCTGTTTTGGGTTTTTTTTGGGGGGGGTGTTTTTTTTGTTTTTTTTTTTTGTTTTTGTTTTTTTTTGGTTTTTTTTTGTTTTTTTTTTTACAAATCGGCTAAAACTTATTAAAGATAAAAACCTATTTAAAGATTAGAGTTAACGAGATGGATAGAAGCAAAATTATGTTGATGAGGAAAACTTTAAATCTCTACATATCACCGACTCAAAAGAAGAAACAAAATAAAACAAAAAAAAATAGTATTTTCTCCGTCGCTCATGAAATATGAGAACTAAAGGAAAAAATAATGGGACAGCTTCATAACTCTCACTCCATCTCCAGTTCATTTCTTGTAAGAATTATATTTCAGTACTCTTTGTTTTTTTACCTAATTTAGATCACCATCTTGGATTTCATATTTTTTTATTTTTGTTAACATTTCTCTTGAGAAGAATCTATAAATAGGTGACCACGAACGAAGTGAAATAGTTATATTCATTTATTAACTAGTGGTGGGTATCCAAAGTTGCCCGGGTGTTTGGAGGTGTGTGTGTTAAAAAAAAAACGTTGGCCGGGTAAAAGAAAAAAAGTTTTAGAAGGATTAAACCCCGAAACCTTGACTCAAAGGTGGAAACGAAAGGGGAAAAAAAGCCAGCCACCTAACCATCTCGGCCACGAGGGGAGAGGAACTGATAAGCGCGTTAAGTGAAGGTTTATAAAGCGAAATAAACAGGTGCGAGGAAATGGCGTGATGTTTGACCTAGTTTTGCGCTGCAAGCCAGACCATTCGCTTTTCGAAGACGCTGCGAGCTTGGCGAAAAAAAGCCTTTTGCGGACATACACAAAAAGCGAACACACATACATACATACACACACATTTTGGCTTTTATATATATAGACGAGCGGGGGGTATCCGGCGCTGCCCGGGTGTTTGGAGGTGTGTTGCTGTGGAGTAGATCAAATCATGGCAGGGTGTTTGGAGGTGTAAAAGAAAAAAATGAACCCCGAACCCGTGACGCGAAGGTGAAAACGAAAGGGAAAAAAGCCAGACCATCGGCAAAGAGGGGAGAGGAATTGATAAGCGTGTTAAGTTACCGTTTATAAATTGTAATTGACAGGTGCGAGGAAGTTAAGCCGCGTGATGCTTGACCTTGAAACATGACGTAAGCAAGGGCTGATCAGCAATTAAGATTTTGTGCAGGACAGCTCTTACCGAACTCTAGGGAAGGAAAAGCAGTTCCCCCGTTTATTAGGGGAGTGTCTCGAAATGAAAGCATCTGTCTGAAATGACGACATTGACCAAACGTTATATCGCTTTCTGGAGACCATTGGCCGTGAGCCAGGAAGCTTGATATTCGAATCGAGTTTCGCTTTTTTTATACTGAAAAACGAAAGCAACACGCGGTGATCCAAAAATGTGGAATATTTAACGTTTCAAAGTCGTGCAAATAAAATAGACAGGCGACCCCCGTTGTTAACTCGTAGATATTATGATTTAGACGTGATATAAAAAGTTTTAAAAATGAGGGAGCGAAAAGCTCGGCGAAAAGCGCCTTTTGCAGACATACACAAAAAGCGAACATACATACACACACACATTTTCGTTTTATATATATATAGATTAATTCTATTGACTATTATCACCGACCGAATTGGTTGCATCATAAATTCCTAGGAGTTTACCATGTCCATTTAATAGAAAAATCTGAACGACACATGTTTAAGCGAATCTAAATGACTATCTTGGATTTCGTTTTAATTACGAAAATAATCCTTGGGACAAATTGAAAACTATGAACGATGAAGAATAATTATATTTATTGCTTAATTCCACATAACAGAGAAAGTTCCGCCCGCCTCTCTCTTTCTCTCTCTCTCTCTCTCTCTCTCTCTCTCTCTCTCTCTCTCTCTCTCTTATCGGGAACTATCATTAAACATTAATCGCGAAAATCGTATAAACATTTTATTCTAAACTAATGAGACCCTCAGTATTGAAGCGATATAGAAATTGTTTGAAGCTATTCTATCATTATCATTATTAACATTAATTATTAAAAAAAGAAACATAGCTAAAAATGTTGATCTAATCATGATATATCTTTTTAATTCTACTGCTATGGCTTCATGACCTTAAAATTGTTCTGACTCCCTGTTGGTGTTCGTCTTCTTCTTATTATTATTATTATTATTATTATCATTATTATTATTATTATTATTATTATTATTAATAATAATAATATTATAAGTACAGGTAGTAGTAGTAGTAGTAGTAGTAGTAGTAGTAGTAGTAGTAGTAGTAGTAGTAGTAGTTTGCCGTAATACCAACATTACTACAACTACTATTGCAAAACCGATAAAGTGTTCGCTTATAGCATTGTGCAATTCCCTTATTATTAAAAAAAAAAGAAACATAGCTAAATATGTTGATGTAATCATGATATATCTTTTTAATTCTACTGCTATGGCTTCATGACATGCTTGCTAACCTTAAAATTGCTCTGACTCCCTGTTGGTGTTCATCATCATCATCATCATCATCGTTATTATTATTATTATTATTATTATTATTATTATTATTATTATAAGTAGTAGTAGTAGTAGTAGTAGTAGTAGTAGTTTTGCCGTAACATCAACATTACTACAACTACTATTGCAAAACCGATAAAGTGTTGGCTTATAGCATTGTGTAATTCCCTTTTTTATGACCGACTAAATTGAAGAAATGCTAGGTTTTTCCTTCGTCGATTACATATTTCCGAACATTCTTTGCTTTTATTTCCTTATAACCACAGAATAAACTTGACTCATTTGAATATTTACTATTTACTAGCATAAAGTTTGGATTGGAAATATATTGAGCATTTTATATGTAACAAACGTTTGTTGGATCGACTCTGTTCAGTTCGGGATCCATGCCACAGAGATTTCCTTTAAGATACACACACACACACACACACACACACACACACACACACACACATATATATATATATATAATTTGACAGTTATAATAGTGCTTGTAGACACACATATATATAGACACGCTATATACATACAATGTGTATATATACAGTATGTATATATACATACATTATATGCATACACTTCTTATATTTATATATATAGTAAGTTATAAAAATATATGTGGCAATTAAGCTACACAGAATATTCAATATTTTTGTGTCTACTCTCTTTTAGGCCTTTTGCGTAGATATTGACTGACCTGTTAAATACATTTTCATCGCTTGAGTTATTGCTGAGTCTACTTACGATCGAGTTAGGAATCGGTTTTATGATTGATCCTGGGTGATTAATATAAGCAACAAAACACCAATAACTATAATAAAATTAAAAATAGAAGAAAAAGAAATATACTCTGGTATACGGCGCCATACAATCAAATGTTAAAAAACAAACTTGGCAAGAAATTTCTAGATTTCATTGAAAAACACTTCCCGTAACCAACCCCTTACACAAAATTTTCAATAAAAATAACCAAAAATATCACATAGCTGCTGCGTAAATTTAGAGATGATAATTAATGCACATAATAACAAAAATATTAAAGAAAAACAATGAAGACAATAACAAAATAAACAATAAAAATGAAACTAACACAAAGAACACATTTGTAACTAGTAGAAATAATAATAATAATAATAATAATAATAATAATAATAATAATAATAATAATAATAATAATAATAATAAACCTACTCCGGACAATGACAACCATAGTAGAAATAAAAAAAATACCAATACCGAACAAGATAAATGCAACTGTAGATCACGCACACTTTGCCCACTTCAAAATAAATCTCTAACCAAAAGCATAGTTTACCAGGCCACAATATTTGCGACAGAAAACCCGAATAACAAGAAATATTACGTAGGTATGGCTTCCTTATATTTAAAAATCCGTAATTATAACCACAAACGTACATTCAAATGAAAAACACACCGAATGGAAACAACACTAGCAAACCAATACTGGGAACTCAAAGAAAGCGAACGTTCCCCGGTAACGATATGAAAAATAGTATGACAAGCAAACGCATGTAGAGACCTAGACGATCCATGTAGATTATGCCTTCATGAAAAATTTGCTCTCCTATACTTTAAATACCCCCAAAATCTATTAAACTGTAGAAGAGAAATAGCGAACAACTGTGTACACAGAATAAACTTTACTACTTTTAAAATAAAAAATAACAATAGAAAATAAAATAAACACATATAAATTACCATATATATATATATATATATATATATATATATATATATATATATATATATATATAAACTATCATTATATATATATATATATAAACTATCATATTATTAAAATAAAAAAATAAAAATATAGACAAAAAATTATATTTAACAACACCTAGGTTTAAAATAGGTCAGATCACTAGATATCTACGCTTCCCGCTAAAAATGCAAACGCAAAGGAAGGGTTCAACCCAAGGTTCACTGGGTTTTTGTCCTGTAAGTGCCTTCCCATTGACTGATTAGGAGGGGTGCTGTGGAACTTAGGAAGCTGATTGGCTAACTGAAAACTTAATAGAATATGCGTATATAAAAACGCGAGATAACCACAACTCTTCGCATAAGCCTAACGAATCCTAGCGTGGGTGAAACGCGGAATATTTTGTGTAGCTTAATTGCCATATATATATTTATAACGTCTACCTATTTCTACTTATGTATTGAGCTCTGCTGAAGTAAATACTTAAAGTTTACGCATAAAATAACCTTTCGTATATTAATTGATGTGATTAAATGATGTCGTCATATATATGTATATATGTATGTATGTATGTATGTATGTATGTATAAGTCATTTTATTCTAAACCTATGGGATTTTCAGTATTGTAACGATAAAGACAGTTTGTTTGAAGGTATTTTATTATTATAATATTAATATCAATTATATAAATCATAACTAAATCAAAAGAAACGTCCACGAGCAAAGTCTCTTTCTCAGAACATATATGTGGAATAAAATACTCGGAACTGCTTCCCAATTTACTACATGTTCGTTTTCAAGTTTAATGTTTGTAAATATTTGTTAGGCCGTCCTAATGGATAATCATCTTTTGTCAATTCTACCCATTGTTCCCAGTCTACCCATCATGTTGTTAATCGTCCAACCGACAATCTCTTTAACCCTTAATTTCAAGTAAGTCCCGAATCTT
Source organism: Euprymna scolopes (assembly GCF_053919585.1). Taxonomy (NCBI): domain Eukaryota; kingdom Metazoa; phylum Mollusca; class Cephalopoda; order Sepiida; family Sepiolidae; genus Euprymna; species Euprymna scolopes. Next base: position 25,008,623 of record NC_136504.1, read on the forward strand.
GAAAATAATATTGAAGTAAAGACACTTAATATGTTTTGTTTATACAGGAAGATATTTTCTTTTTATATGTTTCCGAATGAAAAAAATATATAATAAACGGGAGTACTACTGTATGGCTGCCTTTCACGCATTATTGTAATTGTTGAACGCTGATTTTTGGCGCTGACTAAATATTTATTCTTGTTGTGTAGCGGTGGTTCTATATGACGTGTGTATATATGATGTGTCTCGTTCGTATATATATATATGTATATACATATATATATATATATATATATATATATATATATATATATATATATATTCAATTTTTCTCTACATAAGCAGTAATTTGTTGCTACAGTTATGAGAATGTTTCGGTCTTCTAGTGTTTAGTAACTAGAGGCCTCTCCAGGCAACATACGCTTATTTACGAAAGCGGAATTCAGAATGAAATGGATTTTCGGTTTTCATTCTGAATTCCGCTTTCGTAAATAAGCGTATGTTGCCTGGAGAGGCCTCTAGTTACTAAACACTAGAAGACCGAAACATGCTCATGACTGTGTAGCAACAAATTACTGCTTATGTAAAGACAAATTGAAAATGTAACTTGCTCTACTATGGTATTGAGCACCCTTGTATTAACTTCGTTACATTTCATTGGTTACCCTACTTTTGAAAAGTAGCAACTTCAAACTATATATATATATATATATATATATATATATATATATATATATATATATATATATACTAATGCGTCGATATATATGCGTATGAATGTGTTTCTATTGATCATCTAGTGATTGTTTAAACAGGACAATTACAACATTAAGGGACAAATAACAGCCTATGGGGTTTTACGAACCACGCCTAGTGAAGAAACATATTTGATCCATTAAGTCTTAATTGGATGGATCTTTGGAAAAGCTACAAATGTAGATTCGTACAAGTCCTGGTCTTCCTGGCATTTACAGCAACTCTATTCCTGATGATTCCTCCATTGGAAAGCTGCAACGCTAGTCCAAGACTTTTACTAAGATAATCACCTGATGTTTTTACATGTCATTATTCTAAGTTGTCACCTAAATTTTTATGATGTCATTTTTACGTTACACTCATAAATTAATGTGAATAAATATTTATTTTAAATATTTGGAGTATTCTAAAATATATTTTAACTGACAAAACATTTTGGCTAAAATAATCATAATAATTGTCAACTAACACATCTTCGGTGTTATCCCGGCATGCTAATAAAATATTACATTCTTACACGACCAACCTGTGGGAAAAGATCCTCGGTAGTCCCTTAGAGGTTAAGCAACAGACTTAAAGGGTTAAGATTAAGACCCTTCTAAAGAAGGGCACTGACTTATGGATGCTAAAGCTATTGAGCACAATGTGTGAGTGAGCATTCATTTCGCACAAGCTTCGTGAATGGTTCATCATGAATTTATGGCACTATGTGATGTAAACGCCACTTTGTTGTCACTGCTCCCATAGTCGGAAGATGATTTGGTCATCCGCGGAGGGATATGGGGAAAGGAGACAACAATGCAATTCGCCAAAACTGTTTCTCCCTTCATCGGCTACAGCATGGGGTAAGGACGTACATTTTTGTCTCTCCGTAAAAGGGGTGACACGCCCTCTTCTCCAGCACTAGTTAAGAATAGCTAAGGTTAGTTAGCTTCTTTTTTTTTAAGTTTAATGGTTAAAGTAAATTGTTCGGAGTTGTTAATTGTTTTTATTGCAAAATATTGTGAATATTTCTTGTAAAAATAAGTAGATTGTTTTAAACATTACAATTGTATTGCGTGCTGTTGATCAGCCTTAGATATCAAGACGGTGTCGGTATCATTCCATGCCAGAAGAATAACACCGAGAAATCATGGACATCTCAACAAAAGAGGTACAACGGAAGTTGTTACCATCACGGCTTGAGACTAAACAGACTGGGGTGTGTTTCTTGTTTTCTGGAATACTGTTTGTTAACCCCGGCCTGGCCTTGGGTTGTCCACCAGTGGAGCAGAAGAGTCTCAGTGGCGACTAGGTAACTCCCTGCCGGCAAACGTACATTGCTTGGTGTTCCCAGAACGTTTATTGCAACACTTGCGCGGTACCACTAATGCCTACTAGACACTATCCTCAAGTGTCTAAGGTCTCTCGGTACAGGGGTTTGTCAGAACTACCTAGCATGAGGATACTTTTTCCCTGGAAGTAAACCCTGACCAAATATTGAAAATCACATGAAGTAAACCCTGACCAAATATTCAAAATCACATGAAGTAAACTCTGACCAAATATTCAAAATCACATAGTAATCGCTGCCCAAATAAGATCTCCTCATTACGGATAATCCATATAAGCTTTTATGAGTAATAGATCACCTTCTCCAAGTGATGTTACCTCAAGTAACTGCACAGTGCTGGATACTCCACCAGACTAGATAAATTCTTGTCCTGGAATCAAGTAAGACCAAGAGACCAAAATGAAAGATATAATACAATATATGAAAATGGTTAATTGGGGAGGAGATAACTATGTTCTCAATTTCTTTACTAACTCCGTGTTTGAGAGATAAAGAAGTTTAATGGAACATTAGAATATATATATATCTCATATAGAGTTCAAGTGTTAGCCCCAGGTTGTGGGCTCCTTGATTTCTGAGAACTTCGACTGAAGTAAAATAAAACTATATATATATATATATATATATATATATATATATATATATATATATATATATATATATATACTAGCAAGGTGACTCGACGTTTCCTGGGAACTTCGACTTAAGAAAAATGAAACAAAAAATGTTACAGTGGATGATTTACTCACTACAACAAAATGTAACATTATGTTCGTTTACGAGTTTTGCTTTATACAGGCAAGTATTGGCAGTGTTATTCATACTACTTTGTTTCATGTCGTTAATAAAAAAAATAAAATTCGTCCTTTTCAATCCGTCTATAATATAAATCTCACCTGTCTGTTTAAATGTATGTATGTGTGTATGTATGTATGTATGTATGTATGTATGTATGTATGTATGTATGTATGCCTAAAACTTTCGATAGAGGCGACGGATTTTCACGAGATTGGTATCATTCTGAAGCACGACTCTTCGGACGAATAATATCGAAAAACTGGCTCAAAATAATAATTCCTTCATCCTCAACTGGAAGTTTTCTACAAGGAGGGTCGTTTTTTTTGTTGTGTTTTTGTTTTGCGTCGCTATTTTTGCAAGTAATCATATCAGTTGGAATGACTTTACTTAATTTCAACGTTCTGAACATTCGATTGCGTCATGGCGTAATGGTAAGATGTCAGGGTTTTTTTCACTTTTTTTCCGCCTTCGCGACACGGGTTCGAGCCTGCCAGTCTACGTCCACGTTTTTTTTTTTTTTTTTTTTTGGCTCAACACAAACCTCTAAACACCCGGTCAAATTTACAAAAAGAGGAAATATGAATAAAAATGGCCGAAAGTGTACTATTATTTGTACTATGTAGGTGACAAGTCCCAATGGGGAGCGACTATTTAAACTGGATTTTTTTAATTTTTCCAGAAGAATTTTGTCTTTCATTTCAAGTTATACTTTTAATCTTTACCTTTTCACTTTTTTACTTGAAAAAAAAAATTATTTGCTAAAGTGAAAATTGAGAATATTTTTTTTATATAAATTTATTAATAGTTTGGAATGATATGGGTTTGTGGGACTCTTGTTTAGATGCCATTTTCAGCGTAGTAATATAGATGTTCTTGCTGAGTAATGAGGTCTGTCGCGTAAGATTTAGGCAATATTTTTCTATAATCCTATTATTACATCTTTCTCTCTGTCTCTCTGTCTCTCTGTCTCTCTCACTCTTTCTCTCTCTCTCTCTCTCTCTCTCTCTCTCTCTCTCTCTCTCTCTCTCTCTCTCTCTCTCTCTCGTTTGACTAGCATGAAGTAAACACGCATATTTTGGTGTCTCCGTGAGACGAAAAAGAGGGAGCCACCCCCTTCCTCAATCTAAAAAAATAGCTAAGGAAGCCTAGCTAGAGTAAAAGAAGACTGTTGTAATTATTTTATTAATGTATAATGTATAATATTGTAAAATAAATAGTTAAGTTCTTTTCCTTTTTTCTACAAACCTGTGTTACCTGTCAATTGTCACCACCCATGTAGACGTCACAGCCAAAAATCAAGACCAAGCAGACATCACAGTGAGATAGACTCAAAAAAACAGTAAGCTGAACTGGACATCAACCAAGTAGAAGAAGCCTTACCATTGAGGTATATCTTGTTTATGGCATACCGTTTGTTAACACTGACGAAGCGAGTAAATCTCCCCGGCAAACGATCGTTTGTTAACACCGGTGGAGCAGAAAAGTCCCAATGACGTCAAGTCACTCCCCGCTGGCAAACGGGTGGGTTATAATTTGGTGCATCTTTGATCGTGTCTAACACCTGGGAAGCTGTTTTCCTCATCCAAGATATAAAACTCCCCGGCAAATGATCATTGTCATATTAAAGTTTTCCTCTCTTGTTTTTATTCCGGGTTTTCTTGTTATAGGATTTACGCACGCACGCACGCACACGCACGCACACACACACACACACGCACAATCACACACACACACACAATCACACACACACACGCGCACACACACACACACGCACACACACACACACACACACCTTCTAAATAGTGTCTCTCTGTCGTTAACAATCATTATCTTTATATTATTACTAGCCTGAGTGTCCAGCATTGCTCGAGTGTTTGGAGGCGTGTATTGAAAAAAAAGTGGTAGTAGGCAGGCAGGCTCGAACCCGTACCGCGAAGGAGAAAAAGAATGTGAAAAAAAGTCTTTGACGAAGGTTTAAATTAAGGCTAGTCAATCGAAAAGAGGGGATGACTTTCGAAAATATCGGCGGATAAAAAAAAGCGACCCCTCTCTGTAGAAAAGTGTCCAGTTGAAGGTGAAGGAATTAATGTTTTCATTCAATTTTCGATATTTGTTGTCCGAAGGTTCGAGCTTCAAAATGATACCTACCTCGTGAAAATCCATCGCCCCTGTCCAAAGTTTTTGTGAGACATACATTTAAGCAGGCAGTTGAGATTTATATTATAGATTATTATTATTAGTAGTAGTAGTAGTAGTAGTAGTAGTAGTCATAATAATACATAGTTACATAAAGAATTTATAGAAACTCGGCTAAGTCGTTCCGCAAATATCGTATGTCGTTGCCCAGGAGCATGAATAAATCAATCGATGCCAGTCTTAACATGTGTCATTTCTTCTCTTGAGTCCGATTTTAAAATGGGTGCTTTATATGAGAAAGATGTATATTTCCCTATTATTAGAAAATGACAAAAGAAGGAAATATATTTAACCAAGAGAGATGGAGGGAGGGGAGCACCGAGCCTCCAGAAGCATCACCCCCCCCTCTATCATTTAACCGCATTTGCTGTTAAATGTATCTGGAGAAGACATCACGTAACCTTCTGACGGAAATGATGTCAATTTTCAACTTCCGTCATCCACCGATGCCCCATTCGATTTCAATGAAATTATTGTTTTTACTAGCAGGTATCTGTAGAAATTCCACAGGGGACTCATTCATATGTAATATATTGATGTTGGCATTCTATAGATGTTCAGCGTAAATTGAGACGCTCTGATATTATTGTAGCTCTTTTGTTAAAACTATAAAAGTATTTACCTAAGCCCGTAAAGTACGCTTAAATATGATATTTTAATTCTTGCAGGTTTCGTATATATTATTATAGGGTTGATGTTCTATCGATTTTTGTATATTATAAAGTTGCGATTTCAAAAATAAAAATATATATATCCATATGACTTGGGTGCATCAGCTTGAATCGAAATTGAAACTACAACTTATATATATATATATTCCGCGTTTCATTCACGTTAGAATTTGACAGGCAATATTCTGTGTAGCTTTATTGCCATATATATTTTTATAACTTACTATGTATATATATATATATATATATATACATATATATATACATATACACATATATATATATATATATATATATATATATATAACTTGAGTTCTTATGGCTATAACCGAAACCAAAACTTATGAAGAATTCTTGGTAAAATAATGTATTAAAAAATAAATGGCTCATCAGCTATAATTGAAACCGAAGCCAAAACTTATGAAGAATTCTTGGTAAAATGATTTATTACAAGAAACGGGGTCCATAAGAATTAAACGATAGTGACTCGGATGTAAGCGTGACACACAAAATGAATAACAAACACGCTATTTTATTAATATATAGATTTATTGCTTATAAAAATACTAGTAAGACTAAAATCTATAGATCACCTTTGTTTTTATGTTTGAAAAAATATGCATATTAAGATGCGTGTTTTACAGTATCTGGGACAAATAACCATTTTATAGTAAAATATTTGTATATTTATGAAGAATCGAAATCGGTAATTTATATGGAATAAGTAATTATATAGGAATCGGGAAAATATTGAAATCGTCCCATCACTGATGTGTGCATACATATGTGTGTGTATATGTATATGTGTTTATGCATATGTATGTATACATATATGTACGTATATGTATGTATGTATATATATGCATGTATATGTATGTATATATATGTATATATACGAAGTAGGTATATATATATATATATATATATATATATATATATATATATATATATATATATATATATATAGCATAATCACGTTGACAAACCTGTTCTCATCAGATCACCGAAGTTAAGCAACATTAGTCTCAATGTACCAGATGAGTGACCATTTGGGAATTCTATGCGCCGTATGTGCTTTCTGCTTATCTCGGCATTGTTTCCAGTCGTCCTGAACCTTCACTTGTCAGCGGTATTCAACAGTGTCGACTCAGAAGATGTGCGATTGGAGATTGCGTAACGTTTGGGGAAAAGAAATTATATCCCCACGTTGTTACAAGTCGGCCGTTTTTTAATGTTTTGTTGATAACATCAAATGGAAATAACATCTGACGAATTAATCAGAATTGGACACTTTTATGAAAACATAAAATGATAAAATTGCCATTCCATTAACGAAACAGCTGTAATGAAGAGATCCAAGATGAAATAAATAAAAGTTACAACAAGGAAAAAATGTAAGTCTTTGAATTTCAATAAAGTTTCTTGCTATATATGTAAATAGATACATACATAGATACATATTTAATGAAATGCTGTAGGAATATCGATTGTATAATACTGCAAACATAATTTTCAAATAAATATTAGTATCAATATTTATGAGACGATAAGGAAAAGACTTTAATAATTTTGTGTACTCCTACATCAAATAATAAATTTTGTTGTAATTCTACATAATTTAAAACAGAAGTTGCTTATATATATATAGAAGTTATATATTTGGATTTTACCGTCACTGGGTTATTTATCTTCCACCAGACTATCCATTCATGTATAATCACCATTTTCTTCACCATATTCCCTCTGCTTCACTTTTTTTGTTATCAAGTAAGATCTTTGACTTACTTGTTGTTTCATTAAATACTTTTGCATGCAAAATCCGATCCCGCATTTTGCTGATTCCTACCCTCTGATGAGAAGGAAAGTATTTCTTCGAAACTCCGCTGATTAAGGCTATCCACTTATCTGGTGTTTCCTTTTCAGATTAAATATGTTTTTAACTCATTTCAAAGTGTTTTTAACATGTTTTATTAACTATTTGCTCGTATTATAAGCTCTATCTCCTATTTGGTTTTATCGAGCTTTTACATCTGGCTGAGATAACTTTATAAATATTAATTCTTTAATATTTATAATATACTTTAATTTTACCATCTTGGATCATTTTGGTAAATTTAATTGTAATTTTTATTTTATATATATATATATATATATATATATATATATATATATATATATATATATATATATATATATATATATATATATATGGGAGGTTATATTGCCTTTATGATCTCTATTTAGTGGCGTAAATATAGATTCGAAACCTATTTAGTGGTCTTAATAAAGAAAATATGATAAGGGAAATAACTCTGGTTCATTTCGTTTAAATTAATGTAATCGGTGTATTTATTGGCGTTAATATGATAAGAATATAAAATAAATAATTTTAATAACCGTGTAGCAATATATATATATATATATATATATATATATATATATATATATATATATCATAATTTCCATTATATGAGAATTCGCGGCACAAATTTTAATCTTGTGAAGGAATGCTAGCAAACAAAACTGATCTCGCCCTTATGGTTTCTGTTTCGTTATAGTGTTGTATTGCGTCTTTATATATCTGATTCTGTGTATATCTAGTGTTTCTGCAATCGATGCTCATGTATCGTCTAGTGGTTAGAATTATATGGACAGTTACTTTTCCTTCTATATCAGCGTGTCTGGACGTGTCGATCTGTTACGTGTATATTTAATAGTCTTACTATGTGGATGTAGGTGTTTTTACATATTCAAGACAATAACGATCGAGACAATAAAACAGACATTTAACATTAGACGATTGCCACTCTTGTTTGCTCGATACTCGATATGGTCACATGCCTTATTTATTGTCTCGTTCTCCACTAAGGGGGGGGGGTACCTGCAATGAAGGTTTCTTCTTCCAAATAGAACATCCAAAACGCAGAGTTATCATTTCCAGATCTTTGTTTCCAAATGTTCCACGTCTCGGAGTTTACAGTTCTTAATCTTCTCCCTTCCATATTCCTTAGTTAATCCGTAGATGCTTCTATCGGACCACAGAGACAACTTATGTACGCTAACTGACCCACTGGCTAGCTAACTCAAAACTCGTCTCTTCGACTTCCCGTTACAGACTAACTCCAAATTCTGATTTCTTCTGGTCTACGTGTCTATGACGTCAGCCAGAGCGGACAATCTTGTTTATTACGTTAACTACATTGTTGTTTACTAAACCAAATTCCAAACTAGCTTTGTTTATGCTTTTCCTCCATTCCTAACATTTTTACTTGAGTCCCCAGTTAAATATTTAGCATAAATATTTTAACTAAACATTCTTTTCTTTTAAAACATCTTTTCTGAATATCTTTTTAACCTAAATAGTTTAACAATTTATCATAATAATCGTTCTTGCCAACAACAGATAATACGCTGTGATCATAGCTAAAGAGCCACAACATAACAATAGAAGAAAATCTAACACAAAGTCCAATCATCATATCATGGATATCCATAAGTTCAATTATTGTCTTCTAAATACTTACGGATGTTTACTTTCAGTAAATTTTATTATTTCAACTATGTTCACGGCGGCCACGTTGTTTTGAGTATCTTTCAGAATATCTCTTATTAATGTTGATCAAACTCAAACTGGACAAGCTAACATCACGCTTTATAAGTTTGCTGATATAAGTTGCATGAATAATCGTATTTCGTATAGCTATTTCTATCTATTAATTCAAGGTTAAAGCTTCAATCAATGTGTCTACGTTCTTTTTATTAACTACATATTGGCTCGTTACGTACCGGATACCAGGACTTCCGCATATTTTTAAACGATGAAAAATTGTATAAGCGTTTATGTTTTGGTAATAATTCTTATATCACCTGAAAGAAGAATTTTTTATTTTTTATTTTTATTTTTATTTATTTATTTATTTATTTATTTATTTATTATTATTTTTTTTTTTTTTTTGCAAATTGTTTCATTGAATGGAAGCAGGTGTATTTTTGCGTGAAATTATTGCTTAAATCTTGGGAAATCAATGAACGTGAAAAGATCGTCCAAAAAAAGGGTAATAAATAATATTGAAAGTTCAATCAGAAAACAATTATTTGATGGATTCTTACATATATTTAGTGCATTTTCATCGAGCAATGAATTTATTGGTGAACGTAGTTTCGCATGAGTTAGTGAAAAAAAGAAGTTTATATTGATTTTATTTTCGAAAATCTTAATAGAATTGTGAAAATTTCTAATTTATATTTCTAGTTTTATTTACACCTTGAATGTTTTTTTTTTTTTACTATATTGTCTTTATGCATATTAGTGACCCATAGGATAGTCTTTTAGACCCACTAACTAGATTTTTAGTGTTTCTATGAAACTGTATGTATCGATGGACGACCGAACTAATGTACAATTTTATTGAAATATTTTATATTTTAATAGCGGAAAGTATGTTGGAAGATAAATATTGGAAACAATAACAGGTTTAGAATTTACGACAGGTCAAATATTTTTAAACTAGTTAAAACCATAAGTTTAATTATCATCTTATACTATTTTAAAGTATTTAGTTAAATCATTTATATTAAACAAAGGTGATTATGACAAAAAGGACTTGAAATTCAGTTCAGCTATATAACGTTAGAATAACTATTTTACAATTAACAACAAAAAATAAGCTCAACCTGTTTACATAAATTGCAAACAAAGAAACTGTTATGATATATCTACGTAGACAGTCGGGGAAGTAGAGAGTCAGTTTACTGCGAATCGGCGACGGGATCCGTCATCATTTTTTTTACGTCTTACTGGAGCATATCAGGCGACATAGGAAGATGTAGAATATGGGGAGACGCTGCACAACTCTGAAGGAAGTCACAACCTCTGAAAATAAAGTTATATAAAATATAAACTGCTGTTATGGTGTTTCCTTCGGATGGAGATATTTTCTGTTAAAGAACTTCAGGCAGGTGCCAACCAACAGAAGAGAATGAAGCGATAAAAGAATGTATGTCGTCCGTTGTCTATGAGGATATCTCTAACATGTAACCTACGCATACACGCACCTGCAATGTACATTATACGTATTATTAAACACTGTATACACACTAGACGAGACTGCCGTTACCAATTACACGTAGCGTGAACACGTTTATATGTAGACAATATAATACATATTCGTCATTTGATCATGCATACACGTTTGAGACAGTACCGCTGTATAACACTGTACATCGTTTTAGAATGTGTTATAGGCATGTTTCTAACTTGATTATCATTTTTCGAACATTTTTCTACCTAATTAATCAATTTCAATGTTACATTCTGATTCTATAATTCTAAAAAAAAAAATAACAGATAAATACTTGAAACAAAAACTGATTTCTATGTTTCTTGTATGCATGTGTGAAGAGGAGCGAATGGCTTAATGGATACCAAACACAGACTATGGAATTATTATGACCGAGTGCAAAATTCTACATCAGATTTTTTTATTTATTTATGTTCTTATGCCATCTCAGTGTGACAATAGCACTGATCGGATCATGCCAGCTTGCTATAATGGAGGAAGTATCTAGGGAATATCAAATTCACAAGTGGTTTCCAACCTCATGTATATTCCAGTCATATAAAGTGACATAAAGGGCCTAGTATTCAAGAATGGTTACCTATCTTATATTAGTCAGACTTCATATCGTTTAACTTCGAAGAACCAAGTTACCAACCTCATAATACCGTTTGGTTACATGGTTCTAATGATGAAAACCTATGTTTTATTTTATATTGAAACTGGACTTTCTATTTATTGTCTACATTTTCAAAACAAATGCCAAACCGATGCATTGCTTTATCATGATAATAATCTTTAAATAAGTATATCTAATTCATGCTAAATATTGAGCTTTCTTAATTGAAATTCGATCCCTTCATACATCAAACTGATCTATATAAATTTAATCTATATCGTCACGGTTACTTATTTTATTCAGAAAAAAATTAATAGAGTTAAGTATTTTTTTTAGTTCCCTATTATTTAAAATTAGCATTAATCCGTAAAATGCAGATCTTTAATTGAAATGCATGTATAACTCCAAAATAGGACTTGACAGCAGCGAGTGTATGGTGTGTTTTCAATGACAAAAAAAACGATTCCTTTTGTTGATATAAAAAAAAACAAATGCACTTTATTTTTGCAATCAGCGTTTGACGTGTGGCAGAGAGAGAGAGAGAAAGAGATATGGGGTGGCGGATTGATGGCGACAACAAAAATGCGCACACACGCGTATGTGGTTGGGCAGGCTCCTTCCATGCTTTAACTCAAAAGCATTTGTTTATTCATTATTAGGAAATGTGCGCGGGCTTGTGTGACGAGAAAAAGAAAAAAAGGACGGCATGTAGTCGGGGAGAAGCAAGGTTCGCACCGGAGAAGATGCACGTGGTCGGGGAGAAGCAAGATTCGCACCGGAGAAGTCGTAGGCGAGAAATGGCTGGCTAATTCCAGTGTGAGGTCGAAGAGAAAAGTGTAACTGGGAGAGATGGATGTGTGGTCCCATGATGGCCACGAGAGACTTTTAAGCTGGTGTCGAGACGGCAGGGTTAATCTCGTGGTAGAAAAAAAAGGAACTGTTCGGAAGAAACAAAACGAGAAGCAGGCATTGGTCGGGGAGTAATGACAATAAATGCATTTCAATTGACCTTTTAAAACGAATGCCCGGGTTTTTATTGCTTTTCAGTTTTATTTTATGAATTACCAAAGTAAAGTTTTATTTTATGAATTACCAAAGTAAAGTTTTATTTTATGAATTGCCAAAGTAAAGTTTTATTTTATGAATTACCAAAGTAAAGTTTTATTTTATGAATTGCCAAAGTAAAGTTTTATTTTATAAATTACCAAAGTAACGTTTTATTTTATGAATTACCAAAGTAAAGTTTTATTTTATGAATTACCAAAGTAAAGTTTTATTTTATGAATTACCAAAGTAAAGTTTTATTTTATGAATTGCTAAAGTAAAGTTTTATTTTATGAATTACCAAAGTAAAGTTTTATTTTATGAATTGCCAAAGTAAAGTTTTATTTTATGAATTACCAAAGTAAAGTTTTATTTTATGAATTACCAAAGTAAAGTTTCATTTTATGAATTACTAAAGTAAAGTTTTATTTTATGAATTACCGAAGTAAAGTGTAACGCCTAACAACGTTACGATTGAAATAAATGGATTTTGTCTCAACAAAGCACTTTCTTTCGACAAGCTTCTGGAATTGACTTTCACTCCTGACCTGAAATGGAAAATCTATTGTCAAAGCCGCTCGAAGAATGGTTGCATCATTCTCACGCTCCATAACATATCTCACTCCAGACCCAGTGGTCAATCTGTACAAGAGCTAAATACGCTTTTAAACGAAATATTGTAGCAACATCTAGAGGAGAGATCTAAAACCGACTTCGAAACCTAGTAGGTGATGTCATTTTTTCCTCCTCGCAACCTCTTTCCCACAGAACAGACGGTGCGAGTCTATCTCTACTCTAACGTAATTTTCATGGCAAGTGCTCGGCTGAGCTTCATTATATGCCCCCTACAAGACTTTCCCAACGAGCAATCGTCTAGCTACAACCACTATCAACACTTTCCCCTACTTTCTATCTGTGCCTAAATCTAAACACAGATTCCATGAACAAAGATTCTTTCACAGAACTGTGGAACTCTGTATCGTTGGCCTGTTTTTCAGCTAACTACAAGATAGCCATCTTCAAGTCCAATGTAAACAAGTTCCTGTTGAGCCGCCTCTTTAAATAATCAAATACCACTCAATTTCCACCACAACCGATCACTACTCTGCTATCGTAGTAATTACCTTGTATTCATTCACTTTTATCCTCGAGTGGCTTTCAGGCCTTCATAAATAGTGACTTCCTCGTAAAAAATATCTATGCCGGAAGAATAACAATCTACCACGGTTAGGTGAAATCTTGATGATAACAGGAACAACACGCAACTCTATCCTAATACATCATCCTTTATGTCTGCTTTACTTTTTTTTAAACTAGCAGGGAGACTCGGCGTTGCCCGAAATTGAATGATGATCAACGAATATTTCACACTCCAATATTTTAATTGTCATTGATATCGATAAATCGCCCATTTTTCAATCAAATCGATTAATTGCCTGCTCCAGTTGAGGACACATCGCGGTGCATCGGAAGGAAGCGTCACTTGTCTCCCCACGGTGACTTACTCCAAAATATATTGTTGTCTACATTGCACTGTAGAGAACTTAGTGTTGACTTTATAAAATTATGTTTATATATCATGGCTTGAATTAAATTTTAAAATGCAAAAGTTAAGTATTATGCTTCAATTGTGCTCTAAACAAAAACATTCATTTTCGAACGCGCCACTGTTATATCAAAGAACCCAAGGTTAATTTTACATTTTGGACTTATTGCTTGTGCGGTGATAATAGCTTGAATTTAGGTTTAAAATGAAAAAAATCAAGGATCATGGTTAAATTATGCTTTAAACAAAAACATTCATTTCGAACGCGCCACTGTTATACCAAAGAACCTACTGTTTATTTTATATGCCGGGTCTTTTTGCTTGTGTGGTAATAAAACTTCTCAAATACACTTGTGATGTTAGGCTGTGTCAACTGTGGTCAAAATCGCCTGTGTTTTTTGTTTTTGTTTTTTTTAATCTGATTTTTTTCGGTTATCGATACTTATCGAAGACATTCCGATATAAAATCTATCTAAGATTATTGTCAGGCACATAAAGTACCTTCGTGTGAAATTTCATAAAAAATCGGCCCAGCCGTTTTCGAGTTTATAGGGAACTCACATACACAAACACAAACACAAAGTTTATTTTATATAATAGTGGAGTTATGGCGAACAATTTGTGAGCGACATTAGATTGGGGGGGGGAGAAGTCGTACTTGCTTTATGAGGGCTTGATGTCGCTCTACATCCTGTGTCAAGTAAGTACCTAATACTATGTGCACACGAATGAAGACATAGAAATGGGAACAAGGATGAAGTGTTGGAAATGAAGTACGGATAATCATAATCTGACAGCATCAAATTCGCCAAAAACCGAAACAATAAGAGGCAATGCGATATTGAAAAACAACATAATAGAATTATAAGCATCGGGTATCCGGGGCGGGTGACAATGTGGGGTGGGAATGCAGGCCGGGTAGATCGTAGATATGCAAGATAAAGAAGCCATAAGAACGTACCATCGCATCTACACGAAAAACAAACAACGTTTTTTTTGTTGTTTTTTTTTTTGTTTTGTTTTGGGTTTTTTTGGGGGGAAGATGATAGACGATGAAGGATGGTGTAGGAGGGTGAAGAGTATAGGGAGGAGGGGGAGAAGAGGGGGATAAAAAGAAACAAGCGATATTGGCCAAGATTACGTCTAATAAAGGTGTGGGCATCGTTATCTTGAACGAGTAGACGACCATGATGACGAAAAAGGGGGTGATAAGGATATTAGCAAGACGGATTTAGGGTGTAGTAAAGGCGAGGAAGAGGTGGGGATGGGGAGGAGATGATTTCTTGAGAGGGAATCTGATTTGCTACTTAATAATTATCTACCTCGGAGCTATATAATAAAAGTCGAGTCTGAATTGGTGGAAAGGGGATACGTATCTTGTTTGCTTTGTAGCGATTTTGAAGGAAATATGATGATTTTTCGTCGGATTTATTTGGCATGAGTAAGGCTTCCAGATAGATAGATAGATAGATAGATAGATAGATAGATAGATAGATAGATAGATAGATATGGATAAACTGGAAAAGCTTGATGTGAACTGGCATTACTATAGGGTTGAACAAAAATTTGTTCGGTAGTCTACTGGATTTTACGAGTGTTACCATTCATTGCACTTGGGCGGTAACGGTGGGAAAATAGTTAACGACACAGACTGACAACCCGTGTATGTCAAATCCGAATCCATATCACAGAAACACTTTCATTTTCGATGTTGGCAGCTTTCACCTTCAATCTAGAACGATATCGGAGAAACGAATGCCAACAATAACCATCTCATTCATATGAAACAAATGAATGAATAGTACCCAACAATAACAGCAGCAGCAGCCATCCGCATTTTCTTGCAACATATGGAAGAACAAGTTTAGAATAATCTAGACTAAAGAAATTAACTGATTTTTTTTTTCATAATTATTATTATTATTATTATTATTATTATTATTATTATTATTATTATTATTATTATCTAATATAAAGGTATTTATACAGTTTGAGATTTATTTATGGTTGTTTCGAGTAATTTCGAAAATAAATTTAAAAACTTAATTCACCTAACGATTGACTTAATGTTATTCAAATCATTCTTTACAGATAATACTACTACTAAGTGAGAATGTCTGTGTGTGAGGACACTTCTCAACCTATATACTCCACGAACTTTTTATCTACAGACTGGAAAATTAGTACATAGAATATTCAGACATGTAAAAAAACTTTTTAATCCGTTTTCATCTGGAAAAAAGGGCTGTTAAGGGGTCAAAGTTAAAACAGATTGGTACGTGGGAGGTCACTAGATTTTTATGTTTTCCATTAATTCACGGCTGCGCATGCGCGGTTGTGAAATATGGCAGCTTCCTTATGTTAAGTATGAGTTGGTTTGAAAACACTACTTTAAATCATGTCAAAATGGTGGCATGCTTATCGTCTTTGACTCACTGTCTCTAGTTTAGGGTTTCGATCTAAGTTCGAGTTTTTCTTTTATTTCTTTATTTTATTATTATTTTTTTTTTTTTTTTTTTTGTCTTTATAATTTATAATCTGATCCTACATGGCCGGGTCCGTACCGAATGGTATATATTATTTCATTGGAATTTATTGAGATGAGTATTATTTATTAATTTTATTTATTGCGGGCTATTATCCTCATCTTTTCTTAGTTGTTTAATGACGTTTCGGCCAACTATTCCTCTGGCCTTCGTCAGGTGGTAACCGCGACGGATAGGAACTTCGAATCTCCTAACTGCATTCACTGCAATTACTGCTTTCCGTAGTTGCTGTCGTCTCACCGCCTAACGTAGTTGTTGTCGGCTCGCCACCTGACGAAGGCCAGAGGAATAGTTGGCCGAAACGTCGTGAAACAACTAAGAAAAGATGAGGATAATCCTCCGCAATAAAATAAAAAAAATTAATAATTGATACTCATCTCAATAAATTCCAATTAAATAATATAAGAAGGGCACTGTTTAGGAAAAAAAATATAATACTTGCATCCAGTTGCTTTTCGTTTTTTTATATTTCATTTGGGGGGGGGGATTTAACGTTACGTTTAATACCTACATCATTTCTGTTTTGTAATCTATAAGAATTCTGCATTAATTAAAATATATTATTTATGCGTATTTTACGATCTGGCGACCTGCTAGTCTAATCAGGTTCATCCACAAGAAGTCTCTTCCTCTGTATCCAAAAAAAGGAGTCTCCAATCTAATAGGTCACGCACTATTAACCAAGCACCAACACCTGTCCCATCGCCGTAATGTTGTATCCCGCTACCTGTTTTAAAAGTGTGTTTATAAAATGATCTTTGACGTCCTCGTTGTACTCGTACCCTCTCGACGTACATACCTCCAACAAATGTGTCTAGCAGCAAAATCTCACTTCTTCACTGTTGAGATCCCTAAATGCCGGAAAGCCGTCTACTTTAATAGTTATCTTTTTCCCTCGGGCTACTAGATATTGGAACTATTTCTTTGTTTCCTACTTTTGTAGATGTATTGACATGCAGAAGTTTTAATGTAATGTGAACAAACATTATGCTCACCTTCTTGTATAGTCCCCAGAAGGCATTGTCCGAAGAATAAAATCGATAAAATAACGAAAACATTTTCGATTAAAACATAAATAATAATAATTATTATTATTATTATTATTATTATTATTATTGTTATTATTATTATTATTATTATTATTATTATTATTATTATTATTACTAACGAAAACACTTGGACATGGATGCGAAAAGGACACGTAAGCCGAGAAATTGAATCCCTAATGATTGAAGAACAAGACAACTCGATAAGAACCAACCAGACCAAAGCAATGATCGACAAAACGCAAGAAAACAGCAAATGCAAACTCTGTAGACAAAGAGACGAGACGATAAACCATAGTGAATGCAGCAAACTGACTCAAAAGGAATACAAGAACAGACACGATCAAGTGCGAAGGGTAGTACACTGGGAATTATGCAAACAACTGAATCTCGAACACACAGACAAGTGGTACAAACATAAGCCGGCAACAGTACTTGAAAACGAGAACCACAGAGTCCTATGGGACATGAACATACAAACTGATAAACCCATCCAAGCAAAAAGACAGAATGTCGTAATAATTAACAAGAAAGAAATGTCCTGTCAAATCGTAGACTTTGCTGTTCCAACTGACCACAGGTGAATATCAAAGAAAAAGAGAAACGGAGCAAATACACGGAGCTAGCCAGAGAGCTGAAAGGGATATGGGAGATGAAGAAAATCAAAATAATGTCTATAATAGTAGGAGCACTAGGAACAATCCCGAAAAACTGTGAAAAATGAATGGGATAAATTGGAATCAAAGGAATGACTGGAAAAATACAACGAACAACAATCATGAAAACAGCTGAAATATTAAGGAAACCCCTTTAATGTGGAAACTACCACACAGCAAGTGCAGATCAGACAAACTTCTGCAAAGGCAAAACATGAAACACTACATGGAACCAAGAACACTAAAACCGCATATCTATAAGTTCTCTAACCAAACCCTACCTTCAATTGCCAAATCACTGCACCCCCCCCAAAAAAAAAGAGCGAGACCAAATAACTAAGAACACACAAGGAGGAAGGAAAGACCGATGAACTGACAAGAATTTCGTCGAATAAGCGTGGAGAGAACTGGGACCTTGCGGAGGCTTCTTGCCACTCAAATCTGAGGAAAGACCAACAGCTGCTGCTAACGAAAAATCAATGGCAAGCAGCTGTTGCGATAATGCAAATTTATTTGCAAATGTTATCGAAAGAGGTGGAGAGTACTGGAACACCACAGGCTGTTTTCAGGGAAAGATCTCTGAAGACATGTGTGAAAGCTCCTTGTGAGCCAATCATAATAATAATAATAATAATAATAATAATAATAATAATAATAATAATAATAATAATAATGATCTCTTATTATGCCAATATGGATCTATCGTTGGATCACAGTATATCAAACCTTGAATAGTACAAGTCTGTTCGCCATTGCTGTCACTGAAAATGTGCTTCGTTGTCTATCCTAGAGTTATACGAGCGCAGTTGCTTGTCGTTGCTTTCATACACCTCTCTGAAGGTTCCTTATGATGCATTAAAGATTAGAAGTTTTAACTCTTGATATATCCCGCCAGCGAAGACAGAAATTCTATTGAACATAAACACTGGCATTCTGCTTTTAAGAGACTCACAAGGACACACCTCCATCTTTATATGATCATGCCCTACGGTATTCATATTCACGAAAGTCACATCTATGCAAAATTAAAACTATTACCATTAGTAAAGACGGCATGGACAACCATGGAATAGATATAATAAAAATCGAGACCAAACACACGCAATTATGCTCATTTACAAACCACATCTCAGGTTTCCCCAAGTGAACATCGAAAGCGTCAAACTGTTAAATGCAATCGGTTACTTCAACAACCACAACATGTTGTATGGATACAGTCAAAGCAATACTGATGGATAGTTAGTCGATGAGTTCAACTCACATTTAACACTTCAGCACAGCAGTACGATATAAACATTCTTTAATGAGAGTCAGATGGAAGAGGGATTTTGTTTCCTCTCGTAAGGACCTTCACAAGATGATAGGAAAAGCCATACGAAAACTTTAACACGCTGAAAGTACAGTGTGTAATTGTCATTTTACACATAGCAAGATGTTTATGTAAGTTTTATCTCTTGTTAGGACGGGACGACCAGTGCAGACGACAGTACAAGGACTATACTGATGCATGAAACAAACATACCTTCTCAGAATATACCCTCCAAACTAATGAACCTACTATTAGTAGTCGGTAGAGAAAGGACGGAAACATGGATATCACACTGTGTAGTGCTGAAAAGACAAAATAGTAAAATGGTATTGCCAATCATTATGAAACTTAGTCCATAGAACAGAGGATAAGTCAGAGAAGTCACATTAAAACGAAACTAGGCAGCTAATTTAATGTATCCTCCGATAGGATAAAGGTTACTGGGTGTACGGTAGTCAATGAGATAATATCATAGTAATCGTTAGTAGTGAGAAATTTGGTAATAAGGGGACGGTTCAAGGATTTGTTTACATTGAACTTGAAGACGACTAGAAAGCAGGAAAACTTAAGAAGCGTGCAGTTCTAAGAAAGAAACTTTGTTCATGGAATTCACGTTTAGGCTTAGGCACAGATAGAGAGTGGGGGAAATTATTGACAGTGGTTTCAGATAGACGAGTGTTTTTCGTTAAAGTTTTAGAAGGCGGCATGATAGATTGGATTTCATGCCCTAAGGAACCCGGGAATCAAAGACCGTGACTGTAGCGTAGTCATCAATCTTCTTCAACGGTGTCATTACCTTTTAACACTCTTGAACCCAACAGAGTGTGTCTGAGAACGTCATCAGCAAATTAAACAAAAGTAAGAAATTCGAATCCACTTTTTTTTCCAATTTAACAAAAAGTATTTATTACCGCTACTTTCCGAACAACGCCTCCATCTTGTTGTTTAAAAGTTTCTCTCATACCGATATGTGCTTAATAAAAACTCTATCGTATCGAATATGCGCATAAGAAGTTCTTCACACCGCCACCTGGCTACATGTCCACCTCACGCCAGCACGCTTTGCCGTCCACGTATGTTCCCGTCGCTCGCTGTGCACGTGTGTCCTTGTTTTCTCCACTTATATTTTCCTTCTCTTCCTCCGCTGTCACGTAAACTCGAGCACCGGCAAGGTCATTTGTATACGTATCTTACAGCTTCCGTTGCTAAATACCCGTCAGCGGCTCTGTTACATGGTATAATGCATAAACACTAAGGAAAAAAGCAGTTCTAAATCATACTCTTCTGAAGGCTAAAAGTTTAATCCTTAATACTAAGAATACAGTTCAAATAACTTAAGACTTCTACCGTGCCATGGCTGACAGAACAGGAGCACGTTAACCTTGTGTATTAAATAAACCGCCCTGCTTGATGTTCGTGCAGATTTCCGAGTTCAACCACATAAACCGGACGAAAACGTTGTGAGAAAACACTCAAGATAAAAACAATCCAAATAATCCAAACTAGCGAGACCTGTGGAAATTCCACAGTGGATTCATTCATATGTAATATATTGATGTCGGCATTCTGTAGATGCTCAGTGTAAATGGAGACGCTCTAATATTATTATAGTTATTTTGTTAAAACTGCAAAAGTATTTATCTAAGTTAGCACGAACGCCCGGCAAATCCCGGTCGTAAAGTACGCTTAAATATGATATTTTAATTCTTGCAGATTTCTTATATATTAATATAGAGATAATGTTCTATGGATTTTTATATATTATGAAGTTGCGATTTCAAATAAATATATATATATATATATATATATATATATATATATATATATATATATATATATATATATATATGACTTGGGTGCATTTGCTTGAATCGAAACCGAAATAAAAACTTATGAAGAAAATATATGTATATATTTATAACTTGATTTCCTTCAGTTATAATCGAAACCGAAACCAAAAATTATAAAGAATACTTGATAAAATTATTTACAAAAAAATTGGATTACTGGAATGCTATTAGTTATATTCAAAATCGAAACCAAAACTTATGAAGAATTATTGGTAAAATTATTTCTGACAGGAAATCAGAGTACATAAAAATCAAACGACCCAGATATAAGCGTGACAGAAAATAACACACACGATATCGTATTCATGTATAGATTATCAATTCTCATCTAAAATATCCAGAAATATAAATACTATGATATAAACTCGCAATTTGCCTCCCAGCAACTTATGTTCAATTAAGCGTATTCGATGTATCAAATGCATTATTGTGTGTCAGCCTGCGATAATATAACAGACCTTATACGTCATAAAACAGAGTAAACCAAACTTTGATTAACATCAGTATGGTATTTTTATCGTCGTCTCAAAATCATCATCGGTGAAATATTACTAGTATCACTGTTACAACTACCAGCATCCATCTGGCTGCTTTGGAAGGTGACGGTGGTTAAGTGGTTAACGACACTGACTGATAACCTGGGTGTGTCAAGTTCGCATCCTGTTCGGTTCCACAAAATATCATTTTCGCTTAGAATGCCGGCAACTTACGTGGTCCCTCCCGTAAGTACGTGATGTTATCTGGAAATAATTCTGACTAGAAAAATATCAGGGAAACCAATGCTAACAATAGAATCATCTGACCCATATGATGCGGATGATTTGAATATTTTGAACAAAAACATAAATAATTTCTCGTAGATGTTCATGTTTCGTTTTTCTTGATTTTCATTGAACGCAATGTAAAACAAAGATAACACGAAAAGTTCAGTTGACAGATACGTGATTTCTTTCTTTATATTATCTTATTTACTTTAAAGTTTTTGAAACGTTTCCGACTATAAGCATACGAAATTATTGGTTTGGTTGTTTTGTTTTACGGCATATCAACCCTTTTTCGATTATTTAATGCCGAATCCAGTAATTTTGGAAATAGTATTCATATTGCATCCAGTTATTTTGTAGAAGGTTTTTATTCTTCAAGCTCTTTGTATCTTCAATCGCTAGTTTGTAGTGTTTGGCTTGGTTGGTTGATTTTTATCGTTTTTGTTCCCTGCCCTGCAGAACATGAATGAGTTTTTTGCAATGGGAGGGGGAAAAGGGTTACAGTATTAATGTTTGATACATTTTAAGTTAAGAAAACCAGTCAGGAAGTGGGGGTGATAGAAAAAGAAAGGAGAAATGGGAAGAAGAAAACGGGGGGGTATTGTTTTTGTTTTTAGTTTTGAAGAACATAATTAAGTTTTGTAAAAAGAAGTAGAAAAATAAAAAGCATCAATGTTAGTTGCATTTCGTCTCAGGAAGCCAATACCTTCAGACAGACTGATCTGGTAACATAACCGGAATTATTGATCAAAGCAAATGTTTCCCTCAAAAGAAAATCGGCATTCCCTTGATTACAAATCAAACAGGTCCTGAATATGACCTAAAACTATATCCGATGGTGAGGCCCCACCTTGCGGGCTTGGGGGAGTGTGGAGCCACCCTTTAATTGCCATTGCTCCCAGGTCCACTCTGACCCGGAGTGGTATTACCTGTTAGGGTCCCAACTATGGGTTAAATAGAATCTGACGTAAAAAAAAAAATATATACTCCATTAAAAATCGTTCCTCAAAATAACTAGATTCGGCATTAAATAACCTGGAAAAGGTTGATATGCCGTAAAACAAAAACAACCAACCAACAAATCAAACAAATGCTTAGACGTATTCCATCAATTCTAATATATCGGGTTTACAGTCTCAAACAACTTATCCCTCGATACAGAACTCAACAAGCGCATCGGAAAGCATCCACCACTCTTTCAAAATTAACAATTCGGATGTAGGAAAATAAACATCTCACCATTTTCACCTTTACTGACAACGGCTGCTTAGAGAACAAATAGAACGATGATTGTAAAGAGGAATTTCGAATCCGACCCTATTTTCCCCTTCTTTTCCAAACGTTTCGTCGAACACATGCACGATTTATACGTTGAACGAATTTACGTGACTAAAATAGGGATTAATTATCGGGGAAAAACTATGCACAATCTTTCAAGTTATTCAGTAAAGAGAGTAAATGTTTTACGCACAGTTTAATTAAGAGAGTAAGTATAGATTTTATATTTCGTGCATTCTTGAGTTTATTTGAACGCAATTTAAAACAAAGATAGCCTGAAAAGTTCAGTTGTCTGCGGATGACAGATACGAACCTTAATTTACACTATCTTGTTTACTTTATTAAAATTTTTGAAAGGTTTCCCAACATTAAGCATCCATAATCATTGTAATTTATCAAAGCAAATGTTATTCTTGTTTTATCAAGAAAATTGGCATTTCCTTGATTAAAAATTAAACACGGTTAATAAAGTCTTACATAACGAGATGAATACAGCCAATGAAAAACACTATTAATTTTCTCCTCAATAAACGTTCGTAACATTGCTGGCAGTGAAAGCACTTTTACAGTTATCCCCCCTTGCTCCGAGCTTCCGCCTTCTTTGTTTACTGAGTACAGCCAGGGTTAGTATTGTGAAAGCCAAAAGTGTTAGAAATTAGATAGACAGGTTGATAAATGCCGAATCGTTATTGAAATAACAGGTCCAATATATTTTTTAATATATTTTTAAATAGCAAGTCAATTATGTTATGAAAGATAGACACGGAGGTTTTTCATAATCCTTATAAATGGGCATTTTTTTGTGTGTGTGGTTTTACAAGGTAGAAACCACTTATTAAGGCGCGGAAGCCACTCAGGGATAAGGGTTATTGCGTGTACAGTAATCAATGGGATAGTATCGTAGTAGTCGTTGGTCCATCAATTTCAATATATCGGATCTACAACATAAGACAGCCGTCACTGAACTCAACAAGCGCATCAGAAAGGTATCCACTACTCTTGCAAAATTGACAATTCGTATATGGGAAAACAAACATCATACCATCTCCACAAAGTGATCATTTACATGGCATGTGTCATCAGCAAAAATTGTTTATAGCAGCGAAGCATGAACAACATACAGCCCACATATAGTCTGCGGAAATTTTCTTGGGATTTCTGGACGGGACAAAATTACAAATAATGATGTGCTCAGAAGGACTGGTATCCCTTCCGTTTTATTCTCGTTCAGCAAAGACACCTGCACTTGATGGGTCAAGTGCACCGCATGGGCAACTGGCGAATCCCCAAAAAACTTGTCGATCGTCTTCACCTCCGCTACGTAAACGTGTGCAAACGCGACATGACAGCATGTGATATTGATCCTACCAGCTGGAAGCCCAAAGCTAAAGTCCGTAACATCTGGTGGAGACAAACGGTAACCAAAGACCTGATCACTTGAGAAAGGTCCATCACAGGACGGGCGGAGACCAAAAGACTATTCAAGAAGGTCAGTCAACAAAATTAAACAGATCACTAACACACCGCACCTACTCTCACCTACGACGTCTGGAACCGACAATCTAGATCGAAAATAAGCTCATACAACCACAAATGATGGTGTTTAATCACAAGCTCTATAGGTGTAACCCATAGTCTTTTAGATTGACGGATGCCAATCTTATAAAGCACCCAAGTCCTGTATGTAGTTTCTGAAAATACATTTATAAATAACGAGTCAGTTATGTTAGAAGGTAAACAGAGAGGTTGATAAATACTGAGCAGTGATTGAACGAAAACTCTAGTATTAACTTATCAAGTAGCAATTCAGTTGTGTATGAAAGAAGATATGGAAGTTGATCTTTGCTGAATCGTGATCGAACCAATATGTCCACTATGAAGTTATTAAAAGTGTATTTTTAAATCGCGAGTCATTTATGTTAGAAAGTAGATAGAAAGGTTGGTAAATATTGAGTCGTGATTAAACCAACCGGTCCTTTATAAAGGTTTTAATCGGTACTTTTAAATAGTGAGTCATTTATGCTAGAAGATAGATATGTAATGTCGTATATATAATTTATTTATCACACTTTTAACAAATGCGCACCAATAGTATATACACACTTGAATTAACAAAGTTTTATTTAAATTACAGTTATTGCATGACAAGAGAGAGTTCGGGTTCTTATGTGGGTTTGCGGTATATTTGGTCGGTGCGGGCGACGGTAGAAGTGCCATTCTGGTTTTCTCGCTGGCTCTCTCTCTCTATCTGACTGAGTTTGTTTATGTCTTACATTGACATCGCCTACATTCCTCATTCGGGATCTGATTTTTCGTTTATTTTAATATTCTTCTTAATCGTAATTTCGATTGTCTTATCGCTCCGCACTTTTAGCAATTCCACTCCAGTTAAAATATATTCTCTCATTGTTTCATGGCCCCGATTCTTAGACCGTTAGCGTCATCGCTCGACAATTGGATTTAACATCTGGTTTTGCCCGGATCCGTAATCGCGTATGACATACATTCGATATTTTCCCGGCGTTGTCATTTATGCGACAGATAGAGGGGTCGATAAATACTGATTTGTGATTGAAGAACAGATCCAGTATGAAGTTTTTTATGTATTTTTAAATAAAAAATCGATTATGTATAAATGTAGACTTTTTACTCATATTCATCCCAAACAAGAAATATTATTTGGACATTAAAGGCTACTATTTAGGACAATAGCTACAGGCCACCAGGTAAAGAGTTGAGCAGAAAGATGTCTGTTAACATTACATTTAAATTTTTGCCTGTCAGTATTGTGCTAGAACCAAGAGACCGGAAGGGAATTCCAACGTTTAGCAATTAAAAAATTTCCGACATCTAGAGCCTTCTATAGTGAAAGGGGTGAATTTTGCTAATTGTCGGCTTAGTAATATTTACGTGGAAAAGATACAAGTGTCACGAGTTCGTCAGAGCAAATTCCATGAAAATACTTGTGAAACAGTCAGAGGTTGAAACATTGTGGCGATGGAACAGGAGTTTAGTTGATAGCGCTGGATCTATTAGATTGAAGCCTTTTTGGGTACTGTATTAGACGCAGAGATTAATGAGAGATGCACAAGTCCAGAGGTGGCAACAATACTCCATGCATATACGAATGATGACTTTGTAGAGATACAGAATAGTCTCAGATGTGAGTAATATTCTAGCAGGACAGAAAGGGCCAACTTTCTTTGCATCAGCTTTAGCAATGTCTTCTATGTATTTGGGTAAGGAGGTTGATGCATACTGAGCCGTGATTGAACGAACAGATGCGGTATGAAATTTTTAAAAAGGTATTTTTAAATAGTGAGTCAATTATATTTGATGGCAGATAGGTCGATAACCTCTGAACCATGATTCGATGAATAGGTCCAGTATAAAATTTTTAACAAGTTATTTTTAAATGGCGAATCAGTTAGATTAAAATAGGATCGACGTGGAATATCTGTCTTGATCTCTCTCAATGGAAGATACTATTATACTTGAACGTTTATATACACACACACACACACACACACATATATATATATATATATATATATATATATATATATATGAACGCATTATTGTTGTTTAGATACGATTCCAGGAATGCAGTGGAATTATCCATTGTAGTTAGAAATAACTATACAACAAAGTTAGGTCAGAGGATTCGTGGAACAATGAAATTAAGGAGTGTCTTTTGTGTTGGCAGGATGTGTTGGAAGCATATGCAATGTCCACGTACAAAAATGCACATGTTTGGCCGCGTTCTGACGTCACAAAGAAATATAAAATCAATATATATTGTTAAGTGAGACTATATTTGAGTCAGACATTCGAGAGAGCGAGTCAGAGTTTAGTTCGAGTTTAGTCAGAGATAGAGAGTTGAAGAGAGAGTTAACCTAAGCTCCTTTGGAAGTGAAGGGGGGGTGAGACGAAACAATATGGTAGTTTTGCCAGGCATCGGATTTTCCTGATTCTCATCATCAGCTGGAAAATGTCTTCATTTGTTTCTAAGCATTTTGTCTTCGTTGTCATTTCAACCAAGGTAATGTGTTTGTGACTTTCAAGTTTGTATCATCACGCTGTCCCATTGTCTTATATGACGTACTTTATATGAAAACCCCCAATTCCAAAGTGTTGACTGTATCCCCCTCATTATCATTATACGTCTTCTTTTTACATCTCTCAGCCTCCTATTATAAATATGAACTCGGCCAAGTAATTGTCTCGTCGTTGTCGTCGCTGTGTACACCGTTATATTATAAACGTCGTCCCCGTTCTGTGCACGCCCGCAAGCAACAGTTTTTTAAGGTATTTTTAAATAGCGATTCAATTATATTAGAAGCTAGGTAGGAAGGTTGATAAAATCTGAGCCATGATTAGATGTTCAGTATAAAACTTTGTACAAGTTATTTTCAAATGGCGAATCAGGTTAAAATAGGATGGGAGTGTAACATCTTTATGTATTTCTATAGAAAATACTATTATACTTGGGCGTTTTTTTTTATTTTTGTTTCATTCACAGTTCTTCTTGTAGGAGTGAGGATATCTACACATGAAAACGATTTTGTATCCCATGTAGTCCTTGATGACGCAACAAACCAGAAGGATTGGGTTTCTGAATTTTTGAGATAATGATTGATTATTCGTATAATTTCGATTATCTGTTTTTATCTTCAATGTTATTTTTACAATTTTTTATCGCCAATGTTATTTTTACAATTTTTTTTATCTTCAATGTTATTTTTACAATTTTTTTTATCTTCAATGTTATTTTTTCAATTTTTTTATCTTCAATGTTATTTTTACATTTTTTTTATCTTCAATGTTATTTTTACAGTTTTTTTATCTTCAATGTTATTTTTACAATTTCTTTTATCTCCAATGTTATTGTTACAATTTTTTATCTTCAATGTTATTGTTACAATTTTTTATCTTCAATGTTATTTTTACAATTTTTTTATCTTCAATGTTATTTTTACAATTTTTTTTATCTCCAATGTTATTGTTACAATTTTTTATCTTCAATGTTATTTTTACAATTTTTTTATCTTCAATGTTATTTTTACAATTTTTTTATCTTCAATGTTATTGTTACAATTTTTTATCTTCAATGTTATTTTTACAATTTTTTTATCTTCAATGTTATTTTTACAATTTTTTTTATCTCCAATGTTATTGTTACAATTTTTTATCTTCAATGTTATTGTTACAATTTTTTATCTTCAATGTTATTTTTACAATTTTTTTATCTTCAATGTTATTTTTACAATTTTTTTATCATCAATGTTATTTTTACAATTTTTTTTATCTTCAATATTATTTTTACAATTTTTTTATCTTCAATGTTATTTTTACAATTTTTTTTATCTCCAATGTTATTGTTACAATTTTTTATCTTCAATGTTATTTTTACAATTTTTTTATCTTCAATGTTATTTTTACAATTTTTTTATCATCAATGTTATTTTTACAATTTTTTTATCATCAATGTTATTTTTACAATTTTTTTATCATCAATGTTATTTTTACAATTTTTGTATCTTCAATGTTATTTTTACAATTTTTTTATCTTCAATGTTATTTTTACAATTTTTGTATCTTCAATGTTATTGTTACAATTTTTTATCTTCAATGTTATTTTTACAATTTTTTTATCTTCAATATTATTTTTACAATTTTTTTATCTTCAATATTATTTTTACAATTTTTTATCATCAATGTTATTTTTACAATTTTTTATCATCAATGTTATTTTTACAATTTTTTTATCATCAATGTTATTTTTACAATTTTTTTATCAATATTATTGTTACAATTTTTTATCTTAAATGTTATTGTTACAATTTTTTTACATTCAATGTTATTTTTACAATTTTTTTATCTTCAATGTTATTTTTACAATTTTTTTTATCTTCAATGTTATTCTTACATTTTTTTTTAACTTCAATGTTATTGTTACAATTTTTATCTTCAATGTTATTTTTACAATTTTTATATCTTCAATATTATTTTTACAATTTTTTTTATCTTCAATGTTATTTTTACAATTTTTTATCATCAATGTTATTTTTACAATTTTTTATCATCAATGTTATTTTTACAATTTTTTTATCTTTAATGTTATTTTTACAATTTTTTTTATCTTCAATGTTATTTTTTCAATTTTTTTATCTTCAATGTTATTTTTACAATTTTTTTTATCTTCAATGTTATTCTTACATTTTTTTTAACTTCAATGTTATTGTTACAATTTTTATCTTCAATGTTATTTTTACAATTTTTATATCTTCAATATTATTTTTACAATTTTTTTTATCTTCAATGTTATTTTTACAATTTTTTATCATCAATGTTATTTTTACAATTTTTTTATCATCAATGTTATTTTTACAATTTTTTTATCTTTAATGTTATTTTTACAATTTTTTTATCTTCAATGTTATTTTTACAATTTTCTTATCTTCAATGTTATTTTTACAATTTTTTTTATTTTCAATGTTATTTTTACAATTTTTTATCTTCAATGTTATTTTTACAATTTTTTTATCTTCAATGTTATTTTTACAATTTTTTTATCTTTAATGTTATTTTTACAGTTTTTTTATCTTCAATGTTATTTTTACAATATTTTTATCATCAATGTTATTTTTACAATTTTTGTATCTTCAATGTTATTTTTACAATTTTTGTATCTTCAATGTTATTTTTACAATATTTTTATCTTCAATGTTATTTTTACAATTTTTTTATTTTCAATGTTATTTTTACAATTTTTTATCTTCAATGTTATTTTTACAATTTTTTATCTTCAATGTTATTTTTACAATTTTTTATCTTTAATGTTATTTTTACAGTTTTTTTATCTTCAATGTTATTTTTACAATATTTTTATCATCAATGTTATTTTTACAATTTTTTTATCTTCAATGTTATTTTTACAATTTTTTTCGGTCGATTTAACCTCTTGATTTTTATATTTTGTCAAACTTGAAAATCTTTCTGTCAAAATCTTGAATTGGCACTGAAATTTGAACGGAACCATTTATTTAATCCACAGAGATAGCATGTTCTCGTTCTGTCAGCCATGATTGGGTAAAAGTCCTCAATAATTCGCAATCGCTTAGGTGTATCAAGATGAGAATAGTCGTTTAAAAATCCAAATAATACAAAAATCTAACGGGCATTATTTTGCAATTGAGTTGCAATGTTAATATCAGAAATACTATACATCACTCATAGTTATAACTTACTTTATACAGACTGTAGCTTTGAAGAGGAAATTAGTAATAGTGATGGCAAGAATACGGTACACATCTGGGAAAGCAAATGAAGCCACTAAACGCACCACGGAAGAAATATCATGCACAATTATCATCTTTACTTTTATTAAAACGCACATTGTCCGCGCGTGCGCGTGTGTGTGTGTTGTGTGTGTGTGCGTGCGTGTGTGCGTGCGTGTGTGTGTGTGTGTTTTCTGTGTGTGTGTGTGTGTGTGTGTATGTGTGTGTGTGTGTGTGTGTGTGTGTGTGTGTGTGTGTGTGTGTGTGTGTGTGTGTGTGTGTGTGTGTGTGTGTGTGTTCACTATTAATTTCAAGATGGCTGGGACGATTGTTTTCATTTCACACAAATATACTTTTTGTGTCTGGGAGTGTTCTAAAAGGGGTTTGGTATCGGACTGTCTCCGATGAGTATCGCAAATCAATAACTGAAACATCCGATTAAAGAAGAGACAATCCGATTTGACCAAAAGTAAACACCCTTATACAGTCTAACATGACAACTGCATTAAAGTAGTTTTATCACCGCACAAGCAGAATGGGCGGAAGTATAAAATCAACAATAACTTCTTTGATAAGACAGCGGCACGTTCGAAATTAGTTTTTGTTTAAAGAACAATTAAACCAGGACACTTCACCGTTGCAATTTTAAGTTTAGTTCAAGCCATTTTATAAAAAATAAGTTTATGAAATCAACACTAGGTTTTCTACAATGCAATGTATACTGCAATGATACGTTATAAAAAAGGTGGATGATATAAATTATGTTTTGTATTATTGATCTATACATCATAATCAGATTTTTAATAGAGCTTAATATAATTCATGACAATAATACCTCTTACAATATTTGTTTTAATAAGTAATGAAAACCAAAATCATAATTTAAAACTATAATACCACAGTTAAAAATGTGAAAATGTAATTTCTAACAATTTTTGTATGAAGTTCTGAAACTGAACTAAAACTCCTAGCACGTCTAAACTTTATATATCTTTTTCTTTTTTTTACACAGGAATCACCACATTATCAAGGCCAAGAGGCCACTCAAGGATAAGGGTTAAAAAGTGTCCAGTGGAAATTGGAAAATATAGTTAACATTAGTAATGAAAATTCGGTAAATTTGTTAACTTATATGGAACGGCTCATCAAGAACTTGTTTACGTTAGACATGAAGACAACCATATTGTAGGCAACTGGAAAGCAGGAAAACGGAAGACAGTTCCACAGGCGTGCAGTTCTAAGAAAGAAGCTTTGTTCATGGAATCTACGTTTAGTTTAGGCACAGATAAAGAGTGGGGGGAATTATTGATAGTGTTTTCAGCTAGACGAGTGTTTCTTATAAAATGAAAGGAAAGAAGCGAATAGAATCCCTTGTAGTCTGAGAGTTACACTTGATTTGTTACCGGTGACTACTTAAAGACTTCTTTCATTAAATTTGTTCTCGATTTTCATGGGTGACAGTTGGAGATATTTGAGTGTGGGAGTAAAATCCCTCCATACTATTTGAAATGTAACATAGCAAAATAATAAAATCTCGAATATCAAAATATTAAAATCGATGGGAAATATATTTATCCTTCTTTCTATTGATTTCAAATTTATATTCACACGATTTTATATTGGCTGCATTGTAAAAAGCTATGCATGTTCGATGTTAATAATTAAAAAAAGACCCTTTGAAAGGAATTTGGAAGCATTCAAACTGTCGAATGGAAAGTCAATTCTATCTATAAATTTTTTAGCAAATCTTCTTGCATTAAAAGACTGAAAGTTACTTATAGAGAAAGATGAAAAGAAAATTAATTAATGTGAATTAATAATTTAATGATAAACAGCATGGTAATAATTAAATGTAGTTTTCAACATTCCACTTTTTAAATCATCGTAAAATAAACGGCATATTAAGAAAGGAGTGAAACAGTAATGAAAATAGATTCCTTGGAAACTCCTGGTAGGAACAGCTAGTATTATTTATAGTTCTTTATGTAAAATTTAAAAAAGCGTTTTGCTATGATAAATATATTTATATGTTTATTTATTAGTCGTAGCTGTATTCAATAGAAATAGTACTTTAATCCGATTGCTGACATGTTACTATTTATATGCATAATCAAATAATTCAGAAAAAAATCAGTTTTTACTGCGAGCAAATCCAGATCTCCACTCTACGTTGAAAAAAAAAATTAATTATCTACATCTAGAAGGAGTTCTGTTTCAAATTTTTACTGTTAATTTACTGTTAATTTAATTTCATAACAAACAAGGAGAGTGCCACTTTGACGTAAGGGGTTACGAATTGGAGAATAATTTGCAAGAATACTATGCAAGGAGTTGAGCAGCAAGATATATGTCTGTATGCCAGTAGTCAGAGAAGCAAGAAACGTGGAGGGAATTCGAAAGTATAGCAGTTCGAGGAAAGAAACTATTTGAGTAGAAGATTTTCCGGCATCGCGGAATCTCTACAGTAGAGAGGTGGGATTTTGCTGCTTGTCAAGTTTGTCGGGGTTATTGGCGTCAAGGGGGGTACAAGTGCAACGAGTTCATCAGAGCACATTCCATTAAAATATTTGTAAAACAAACACATAGATGCAACATTGCGGCGATGGGACACAGATGGTTGTCGTCGGTCATCTTTGATCCCAATAACTACTAAATGTTTATCCTACTCTAAACCAGATTCATTATTCTCCATAATGCCACATTTACTTCAGTGGCCACCACTACTAAAAATTTCCTAAGCGGTTAAACATCTTATTGCTCATGAAAATAAATACGTTTATATACAATCATCATATTGTATGAATCCGAAGATTCTATTGTTGGCATTGATTTCCCCGATATTTTTCTAGTCAGAATTTTTTTTAGAAAGACATCGAGGATTACGAGAGAGGGCGGGGGACATGTTTCGGTTGGCAATATCCTTAATAAAAGTGATCGTTGTTGAACGAACTGGATTCGAACTTTGACACCCAGATCGTCAGTTTGTGTCGTTAACCACTTGACCATCCATCATTATCTCCTTCTATATGCAATGATTACATCGGAAAGAATTGTGAAGTGGGAAACAAACAAAGAATAAGAAGTACCCGCTCAATCCTTTCTAAATAATAGATGGCCCACTGTTTTCCAATTTTTTTTTAACTGAAAAAAAGCAGGTCAATTTCTAAATTAGGGTGAGATTTAAATTGGAGAAAAAAGAAAAATTCGAGGTGGGGTTTGGAGAGTGGGCGCCCTCCCTAAATATTAATATACAATTTCGGAGAGGCCGGGGAGGATCATAGCCCGTTTGTCTCACCCAGAAATCTTTGTGATGGTTTGAGGTTGTATTATATTCAAGATGTATAAACTCCACGTGATAAATCGGGTCTGGGTCGCCATTTTTATTGTGACTTTTTGTATATTTCATGAAACGGATTCATTGGGATGTAGAGACAACCACATGCGATCTGGAATTTTTTTTTTTTTTTAGGGTTTTTTTTTTCGATCAATGACGTTATATGCATTTCAAATTAGCAGTTCATAAATTTAAAATCACTTAATACAATTACGAGACATTCAGCCAAATGACAAATGCAAACAACCTCTTGCTACATTTCGAACACAGCGTAGATCCGTGTTCAAATAACACTGTTAAGCCTTCCAAACTCTTTTTCGGCATCAGAATCACAATCTACTAATTTGCACGGTCAGATAACAGAGAGAAATACTAAATTTAATTGAAAAAAGATAACATAGAATATCTTTTCAATTTGAGAATACGTATTTACTTACACGTCCATTAGATAATCTAATACTTGAAAGAGATGTTTGCAATGACAACCAGATTCGATTTGCAGAGAGTTGCTGTCGTATGAGAATTTCAATATCATGACTACGTGGTTAACTTAATTAGGAGTATTGCATGCAGCAATGCTAAAGTGATATCTGCGCTTAAATCACAAAATACCAACTCTCATATATTAGTCAGCGATTTTTTTAAAACAGTGTTTCATAATTAAACATGGTAGTCTAGTCTAGCCCAATCCCCCCCATAAAGGGGGGATATGTTAATTGTGAATAGTCTCGTTTAGACGTTTTCATTGGGAAAGAATGCTGAGGTTATGTCTAGGCTTTTTAATACGAGATTTGATTGTCTTTTGAGGCGCTGAATATTCTAGTTACACATTAAAACAAAACTCTCTCTCACATCTTGTCTACATAAGGAAGAGATCAAATACTTTTTTGTTCCCGTTCACCCCTAACAAGGCATATTGCCACTTGCACGTAAAGGGCTGCTATTTGGGACCATGCCTAGAAAATATTATCAAGATGTTTGTTTACGTTACATTTAAACTTCTGCATATCAGTGCAGCCAGGGAATAATGAAGCAGGAAGGGAATTTCAAAGTCTAACTGTTCGAGGGAAGAAACTATTAGAGTAGAAAGCTTTCTAGCATTTAGGGACTTCAACAGTGAAGGGGTGTGATTTTGTTGCTAAGCGGATTTGTTGCTAAGCGAACATGTACGCTGAGGATGCACAATTCCAATGACTTCATCAGGGCACATTCCATTAAAACACTTGACAAACAGATACTGGGATGCAATATTGCGGCGATGAGTCAGGGTTGGTGCTTAGATGATGAAGTGGGACCTATTAGATTGAAGGCTCTTTTTAGGACTCTATCTAATAGGGAGAGGTTAGTGGTAGATGTA
Organism: Euprymna scolopes; assembly: GCF_053919585.1. Lineage (NCBI taxonomy): Eukaryota > Metazoa > Mollusca > Cephalopoda > Sepiida > Sepiolidae > Euprymna > Euprymna scolopes. The sequence continues at coordinate 25,044,045 of NC_136504.1, forward strand.
CCAGCACAAATATGACAGCAATACTCCATGCATGGACGAATGGTGCCTTTGTAGATGTACAGGATACTCTCAGGCGTGAGTAGTCTTCTAGCTCGATAGAGGGAACCCACCTTCTTTGCAGCAACCTTCGCAATGTCCTCAATGTATTTATTCCAGTTCATATTGCATGTGCTTAGCATGGCTATAATATACACGTGTGAACAAATAAGGTTGGTCGTCGTAAACAAAGAAAAAGTTTTAATTAACGATTGGTCAGTATACTTCTCATCTAGATCATTTGTAAAGTAGTCGCATCAGCATTTGGGTCGTGTTGTGAGTGTGACGTCACGGACTCGAATACAGAAATATGGATTAAGATCGGAAATGGAAGAAGAAGCAAAGAGGAAAAAAACTGGTCTATACATTTCTCCTCTAAATAATTTATGAAGGCCTAATAATCTTTCCTACAGGTGAGAGTCGATTAAATATTTTTTTCGATTCCTTTTTACCCTAAAACAAAGCATATCACCACTTGGACGTAAGGGGCTTCTATTTGGGCTCACGTCAAACAAGAGACTGTTGGGAGCGGCGAAATATCTGTTCACTTTACGTTTAAACTTCTGCGAGTTAGTATAGTCAAGAAAGCAGGAAGCAGAGAGGGAATTCGAAAGTCCAGCAGCCCGAGGGAAGAATCTAGTAGAGTGAAAGGCTTTCCCGCATCTAGAGACCTCAACACTGAAGGGGTGCGATATTGTCGGTTATAGGGTTAGTCTAAAGTATGTGCATCGAGGCAGAACAAGTGCTATGAGTTCATCGGAGCACATTCCATTAAAACACTTGAAAAAAAAAGAGCAGTGATGCAACATGCCGCGATGTGGCAGATGTGGGTGCTTAGCCGATAATGCGAGACTTTTTTGGGTTTAAGCGAAGTCATATGATCATTTTTGAACTCGGCAGCTGATTTCAGATGAGTAATTATCACGCCTAATGAGATGGATGTTTAGATGATATTGGAAGCGAGAAAACCATAACAAAGTAAAAAAAAAATAAAAAGATGGAAAGGCGTCGTTTTGAATGCTTAATTCTCCTTGAACTGCATACTTCTTATTGAAACACCATCAGTTTGATCATTGACCATTAATCAATGGCAATAATGGTCACATCCCACATTACTCGTGGATATGTAGGTAAAGAAGGATAACACGTCAACAAAACGACGATTGCTCTTTCAGGGAATTGAGCGAATTCACTCCTTTTAGCTATTATATATTAACCTTACTGTCACCCACTTTTAATTTCAATTATGAACGTATCTGCATATTAATTAATAGCTATGGTTATTTAAATGTAGATTATCGTCACTTATTTAATCACCAAGGTAAACGATAAAGGAGTATCCAGAGAAAAGCAAACAGATATTGAAAAACTAGAGAACAGGATTTTGCCGATTGCATTAAAAAGATTTTGCGTAAAACCAACATGCATTACTAAACTACAAAATTATATTAAATTAAGTTTGTTTTTCATAGAAAGTAATTGAGATTAGTATTTCTTTTATAAATTTCGTATAGATATTGAAAAGCAAAGTAAAATTCTAAACAAGACGACATATTAGAAAACCATTGAAAGAAAAACATTGGATGACGTCAGATTACATTTTTAAGCACGTAAATAAACATTAACATGATTTTTTTTGTATAATAAGAAATATTACGTTTTCGTAAACTGTAGTATTGCATATATATATATATATATATATATATATATATATATATATATATGTGTGTGTGTGTGTGTGTGTGTGTGTGTGTGTGTATATACATATATGTATATATATATATATATATACATATATATACATATAATATATATACATATAATATATATATACATATAATATATATACATATAAGTTTAAACGTAATGTGAACAGATATATATATATATATATATATATATATATATATATATATATATATATATATATATAAACCTAGTGTATTACTTTATTGCAGGTCAATATTTTTTTTAATTTTGAAATTGCTATGAAACGCAGAGAAATGAAATTTGGTACACTGGAAGAGCATTACAAGGTGCCTTATTTCCCTGAATTTTGTTGAATTCGAATAAATATTTTGAAAATTATGCTAATTTTTCTATTTACTGGTCATTTTAAGTGTGTATCATTTTATTGCAAAAATGTCTAGAAAGGGTCGATTGACAGCTAGTGAAAAGGAACATGTTATTGCAGGCCTACGGAAGTTTTTTTTCTCGTAGAAGGAGCTTGGAAGAGATCGAAGAATATTGTCTTCATTCGTTGAAAATCCAAACACCAAACTAAGGAAGGACAAAAACATAAGAAAGTCAGTTTTCTGCTCGTGATGTTAGAAAAGTGCGCCGTCAACTTATCAAGCAGCCGAACAGCAACAGTGCTGTTATATTTGACAAGGCTGGAATATCTTCCTTGTCCAGAAAAACACGCTGCAATGTCTTAAATGAAATTACAAGAAGCATTAAGACCATAGCAAGACCTGTTTTAAATCAAACTCATAATGAAAAACGTTTGGCTTGGGCTCAGAAATACATGAAAACTAGCTTTGAAAATGTTCTTTTCGCCGATGAGACTAGAGAAACCCTTGATGGACCAGATGGGTGGGCCAAAATTTGGAGTTCTCTTGGATTCCTTGTCCCTCATCGATTCCATCGTCAACAGGGAAGTGGACGTGTCATGATCTACAATGAACTAATTAGACCATTTCGAGTGCCAGAAGATGTCAAACAGACGAGCCAGTCTTGTATTTTATTTTTAAATGAGCATTTCTCACCATGGCTTGATGACCTTCCGTTGGTGCCTCACCGCAAATAGATTTTTCGATGTTTTAAATTTCACACAAATGTACTTTACGTGTTTGGGAATATCCTTACATAAGCTTCGGAATGCCTCCGATAAGTTTCGTAAACTGATAATAAAAAGATCCCATTAAAGAAGGAACACTACGATTTTGATTAAAATTTAAATTTTTATACAATCTAACATCACAAGTGCACTTAAGAAATTTTATCAGCCACACAACAGAAGACACAGTGTATATAATCAATAGAAGGTTCTGTCATAAGACAATGTTTCTGCTAAGAGCTTAATTAAATCATGATAATTAACTTGTAGATTTTAGAACTTTGATTCAAGCAAATAAGCAAATAATTTTATAAAATCAACAGTATGTTTCCTACAGTGCAATGTAGGCTGTAATGTATTCTGGGCTATGTCACTGTGGAGAGATATGTGAGCTTCCTCCTGGTGCACTACGGGGGGTCTCCGATTTAGACATTGATTGCGAAAGGGTCGATTTCACCGATTTCAATGACAGTAAAAGTATTGGAAGTGTGGAACATTCGTTGATCCTCAATCAATCTTGGGCAACGACTGGTATACCTGCTAGTAGAGCGTAACAAAATGTGTTTGCATAAAATATTTCTTTTTGAGATTAACAGTTATTCTCAATCATAAAGTATATTGTCTTGTAGAAAATAAAAATTATATAAAATAAACACTATTATGAATATGCGTCTCAAACTGAAACAATCTTTCTTAGGGCTAGCAGGGACGCCCGGCCTTGTCCAGTTGTAAAATACGCTAAAGTATATTTTAAGTCATGTAGATTTTTTATTTATTATTACATAGCAATTCTGTATTATATATGTGTATATATATATATATATATATATATATATATATATATTTACATCGAAACCCACACACATACATACATCTATTGTTTTATATATAGAAATTTACTATTAGTAAAGCGGAAGAAGAAACTCCGTTGTTCATTGATAACTAAGAGATAAATTGAAATAAAGAAGCAATTTCATAATTAAAGTGGGTCTTAACGCTGCCCGATCACAGAATTTCCGCATTTAAAATGGATTTGACTCTACAAATGTGTCACCGGTTATCATGATCTAAAAGCCACTCAAGGATAATGAGTGTCAGGTGGCCGGTGATGCAATACCATAAAGATTGCTAGTTATAGAAAGTGTGTAGAATGTGATTATTTAAAAGGGAGGTTAAACAAGAATTTGTTTCCATTGAAGTTGAAAACGACCATGTTGTAGTCAACTGGAGAGCAGTCCCGCAATATTCTGTTCCACATGCGGTGACTATTTGAACGAAAGTATATATATATGCCAGTGGCGTTTCCCCTCGACGGGTTCAACCGGTTTCCTCCGAAGGAGGAAAGTTCAAGAGAACATCAAATTCAAAAGCGACCCCAGTCGTATATATATCTCAGCCAGGTAGAATGTCGACGTTAGGTTTTTGCAGTTCTTGCGAGGAAATGCTGACGTTCTTCTAGATATAGAATCTGCTATTCCCAAATGGTCCCTTCTCTGGTATTAGTTAGGCAGAACGTTGCTTAACTTCCGTGATCATACGAGAACTGGTGTGTCAATGTGTCTAGGAATGAAACTATCTAAGATCTCAGATAATATCTCACTCGTGGAACGGATCTTTCAGAGTAGGATTGGGTGAACCTGGACCGATCAAGATGACCAGCAAACTCTACAGATGATGGTCAACAGCAACAAGCAATTGACCTTGTGTACATCTGAGACACATAATGGAACACATCCTCCGTGACTGCAATATTGATCAAGATTTGATTTGGACTCTAGTCTTGATTTCGTAACAGTAAGTCTGTGGCACTATATTTTAGTGCCCCGGTTTTGGTGGTTGTTAACATCCTCCCCCCTCGTGGCTGTGATTTGGCCATAGGCGGAAGGATACATAAGCAACGAGAATGCAATAAGTCCCTTCAATCTCTCTCTCTCTCTCTCTCTCTCTCTCAATCTCTATCTCTCTCTCTTTCTCTCTCTCTCGTTCTCTCTCTCTCTCTCTCTCTCTCTCTCTCTCTCTCTCTCTCTCTCTCTCTCTCTCTCTCTCTCTCTCTCTCTCTCCGTCCGAACAGCATGGAATAAGCACGTGTTATTTTCGCTTTCTTTAAACGCGAGGGGGGTATCCCCTCTCTCTCAACACTAGTTAAGGTTAGTTAGTTTTTAAAAAGTAATAGTGAAAATCAATAGTATGATCTATATATTGTATGTTAATATTGTAATATGTATATTTTGTCTACATTTTATAAAATAAATAGTTAATTATATTTCTCAGATATATTGCGCCCCGAGTTGTGTTTGTTTTTGTGTCTGTCATAAATGTCTTAAGTCGATGGAAGCGGCCCTGAGGACATGGAAGGTTCCAACCAGAATGCCATCAGAGATCAAGATGTTTTTCACACACCCACATCCAACATCTCAGGTATGCTTCCCCCCTTGATACTCAGATCCTATTGACTGGTCCATCGTCACATCATCATGGGACCGTTTCTAAGTGTAACACGTGGGTCGGTCACACACCAGTGACCGGCTGATAGTGTCACAAGTCCAGTATTATTATCATTATTATTATTATTATTATTATTATTATTATTATTATTATTATCTATATATTAATACGATAGCGTGTGTGTTCTTTTGTGTGTCACGTTTACATCCGGGTCGTTTAATTGTTATGAAATTCCATTAAAACAAAAAAAAATGGTGTCGCTGTTAATAATAAATAATTTTAATAAAGATGATTTGTTCTTCTCGGCCTTTTGGCCCAGATCAAAGTGTAGTATCTGTTCTTTAGATGTTATATTTCAATTTCTTCTCTCTCCGTGGAGGAGAAATCCTTTACGACTAAGACAATTTTTTGTTCCTTTTCTCCACGTTAAAAAACGACCCTGGTGTCTAAATCTGTCCCGGGAGGAGGCATTGTAAATAGGTACTATATTTAATGTAACAAAGTTTTAATATTACAAAAGTAACTGAGAAAAGTAATTCCTGATTTAATTACAAAATGCCCTGGAAATGCCCCTTCTGATTAATTATAAAATGCACTTGCAATGTCTCTTCTGATTAATTATAAGATGCCCTGGAAAATGTCCCTTCTGATTATTTCTTTGTTTGTTTGTTTACTTGCCTATCCACAAGGGCAGAGTTGGGCATAAGGTCGGTTAAACATGGGGGGGGGGCATCTCCCCAAAACGGACACTCTGGTCAGTAACAAAAATAAAAATTGTATCAGTAATGAAGGATTTCTCCTCCATTAACCAAGACCAAAAAAGGGGAGGGATTTAAGTCACTAGAATGCTGAGACTGATACTACACTCAGAAATTCATGTTGAAGCAATGGTTGCCTAATCACTAGCGTGTAAATGTTTCTATGTATTAATTTCAAAAAGCTGATGAAACAGTTTATGATTTAAACATTACTTTATTTCAAGTATATTTTAAACAGTGAGGTAGGGGATATGAAGTCAGTCCCAGAAAAGAATTAAACCATTTACGAGTTAAACATTACTTTATGTCATGTATATATTTAACAGTAGTGTGTGGGGGATATGAAATCATTCCCGGAAATGGCTGAAACCGTTTACGCTTTAAACATTACTTTATTTAATGTATATTTATAACAGTGGGTGGGGGATATGAAGTCAGTCCCAGAAATGGCTGAAACAGTTTACGATTAAAACATTAATTTATTACATGTATATTTTTAATAGTGGGGTGGCGGACATGAAGTCAGTCCCGGGTTTGAATGAGATAGGTGGAAAACATATAGAAGTAGAATGCCCAGTATCGCCCGGGATCGCATGAGATAGGTGAAAGATATATACTAGCAGAATATGCGGCGTCACTCGGAATTGGATAAGATAGGTGGAACATATATGCTATGAGAATACCCGGAATTGATTGATGTGTTTGTAATGAAATAATCAGCCCAGGCAATATATCAAAGTTATTATTTAAGTAAGGGGGAGCAACAAAGTGAGTTAAAGTTATGAAAATTATTGTCGAAATTAGTAACATATCCAAGAATTATGGAAAATGATGAAATGTGAGTGACTTGATTGGTGTGTTTGCAATGAAATAATCAGACCAGACAATATATCAAATCTCTTATTAGGAGGGAGCATAATGTAGGTTTTTAATTATAAAAAATGATTGTCGAAACAAGTAACATATCAAAGAATTATGAAAAATGACGGAATGTGAGTTAATTGATTTTTTTTACACAGTGATCACCACTTATCAAGGCCCGGAAGCCACTCAGGGATAAGGGTTATTGCAAGTACATTACGTTAGTGTGGAGATTTGATGAAGTGTTTACTTAAGGGGCGGTTCATTAGGAATTTGTTAACGTTGGACTTGAACACATCCAAGTTGTAGTCAGGTGGGAAGCAGGCAGACGGAACAGAGTTCCACAGGCGTGCAGTTCTAAGAAAGAAGCTTTGTTCATGGAATCCACGTTTTGATTTAGACACAGATAAAGAGTGGGGGAAAGTTTTCACAGTGGATTCAGCTAGACGGGTGAAAGATTGGCGAGGGGGGACGAGAGATTGGAGTTCAGACGAGCACCTGCCATGGAAATAACGATAAAACAAGGATAGGCTCGCAATGTCTCTTCTGTGGGAGAGAGGTTGCAGGGTAGACAAAAGGGCATCCCCCACTAAGCCATGAAGTCTATTTTGTACTCTGTCAAGGCAGGATAGGCTGTTTTAGCAGCTCCTGCCCAGATATGGCAACAGTATTCCATCCTTGGACGTACTAAATCGATAGTTGCGCTTTTTATGAACTAATCAGCCCAGATTGGTGTATTTGAAATGAAATAATCAGCTCATATAATATATAAAAGTTATTATTTTAGCAGTGGGTGATTAATAATGTGGGTTAAACATATAAAAAGTGATTGTCGAAATTAGTAACATATCCGAGAATTATGAAAAATGATGACATGTAAATAAATTGATAGTTGTGCTTTTTATGAAATAATCAGCCCAGACAATATACCAAAGTTATTTTTAATAAGAGAGGGCGATGAGGATGGTTTAAATGATAAGAAATTATTGTCGAAATTAGTAAGATATCCAAGAATAACGAAAAATGATGAAATGTGAGTTAACTGAATGGTGTGTTTATAATAAAATAATCAGCAAAGACAATGTATCAATGTGATTACTAAAGTAAATGGGACGATAAGGAGAGCTTAAATTATGAAATATTATTGTCGAAATTAGTAACATATCCAAGAATTACGAAAATGATAAAATGTTAGCTAATTGATTGGTGTCCTTGTAATTAAATAATCAGCTCAGACAATAAATCAAAGTAAATTATTTTAGTAAGAGAGGACAATAGAGATGGTTTTAATAACAAAAAATGGTCGAAATCAGTAACATATCCAAGAATTACGAAAAATGATGAAAAATGAGTTAATTAATTAGTGTTTTTATAATAAAATAACCAGTCCAGACAATATATCAGAGTTATTACGTTAGTAAGAGAGGGCGATAAGGATGGTTTAAACCATAAAAAAATGATGGTGGAAATTAGTAAAATATTTAAGAATTATGAAAAATGATAATATGTGATCTAATGCATTAGTGTGTTTGCAATGAAATAATCTGACCGGAAAATAGATATAAGTTATTTTGGTAAGGAGGCGATGACGTCGGTTTAAATGATAAAAAAATGATTGTCGAAATTAGTAATATGTTCAAGAAATATGAAAGATGATTAAATATGAGTTAATTGATTGGTGTGTTATAATGAAAAAATCAGCCCAAACAATATACCAAAGTTATTATTTTAGTAAGGGGGAGCTATAAGGTGTGTTTAACTTATGGAAAATTATTGTCGAATTTAGTAACATATCCAAGAATTATGAAAAAAATGATGGTGTGTTTGTAATGAAATAATCAGCCTAGACAATAAATCAAAGTTATTATTTAGTAAAGGAGGAGGTGGGAAAATGTGGGTTAAAAGTATGAAAAATGATTGTCGAAATAAGTAAGACATACAAGAATTATGAAAAATGATGAAATATTATTTCATGCATTAATGTGTTTGTAATGAAATAATCTGACCAGACAATATATCAAAGTTATTATTTTATTAAGGAGAGTGCGATAATGTGGGTACAAATTATGAAAATTATTATCCAAATTAGTATCATACCTAAGAATTATGAAAAATGATGAAATGAATGTTAATTGATTGGTGTGTTTCTAATGAAATAAACATCCCAGCAAATATATAAAAGTTATTATTTTAGTAAGGTTGGGCGATAATGTTGCTTAGAAACATAAAAAAATATTGTCGAAATTAGTAACATATCCAAGAATAATGAAAATAATGAAATGTGAGTTAATTGATGTGGGTTTTTGTAATGAAATAATCAGCCTAAACAATATATCAAAGTTATTATTTTAGTAAGGGGGAGGGGCAATAATGTGGGTTAAAATATGGAAAATTATTGTGGAACATAGTAACATATTCAATAATTATGAAAAATGATGAAATGTGAGTTATGTATAGTTGTGTTTTTTTTTTTCATGAAATAATCAGCCCATACAATACATCAAATTTATTATTTTAGTAAGGGGAGGGGCAATAATGTGGGTTAAAATTATGGAAAATTATTGTGGAACATAGTAACGTAACATATTCAATAATTATGAAAAATGATGAAATGTGAGTTAATTTATAGTTGTTGTTTTTTTTTTCATGAAATAATCAGCCCATACAATACATCAAATTTATTATTTTAGTAAAGGGAGGGGCAATATTGTGGGTTAAAATTATGGAAAATTATTGTGGAACATAGTAACGTAACATATTCAATAATTATGAAAAATGATGAAATGTGAGTTAATTTATAGTTGTTGTTTTTTTTTCATGAAATAATCAGCCCATACAATACATCAAATTTATTATTTTAGTAAAGGGAGGGGCAATATTGTGGGTTAAAATTATGGAAAATTATTGTGGAACATAGTAACATATTCAATAATTATGAAAAATTATGAAATGTGAGTTAATTGATCGGTGTGTTTGTAATGAAATAATCAGTCCAGGAAATATATCAAAGTTATTATTTTAGCAATGGGGCGATACAGTTTTAATAAAAGGGTTAGAAAAAATATGAGTGTGCCTTCAATCATGCTGAACAGAACGTCCACATAATGCCCAGCAACAATATATTACATATGAAGAATGCCGCTGTGGAATTTCCACAGGTTCCGCTAGTTATTATTATTATTATTATTATTATTATTATTATTATTATTATTATTATTATTATTATTATTATTACAGGTCTATTTGCGCATATGGTAAGAATGTTCGCTTAGGCCAGGGAACCATGGTTCGATCTTCAATCGAGTCATATAGAAGCCTTTAATCATGTCATCTGATGCCTCTTTGCAGCATTCTAAGTTCAGGATAAAGCGTAAGTGGCGTAGTCTTGAAGAAGGAATGGCACCGTTCTCTACACTTCAGTGTAATAGCTAACGAAAAGAGAGTCTTTGAGTGGCACCACCGCTGTTTTTACTTTTTATAATAGTTATTTAGGAGCGCTTTTGAAAGTGAAACAAAATTGGTATCAATTTTGGTATGACCTTATCCTAAATCTGGTTGAGGGCTTTGGCTGTGTACAGTGACTACTTGTGATTGTTTCTAATTTCATATTGACACTAATTTTTTATACCAATCTGGATCCCCTAAGAAGATTAGATTTCTTACTGATGTAGGAAGAATAAATATATCTACCGATATACCTGAGAAATTGAGTTTTTCTCGCTCTGACATTGATATTAAAAGCCTACTTTTTCTATTGGTATTTACTTGTTTCCCCACGAATGCAAAATGTGACACAATTATACAGAATGGAGAGACTATGCATAAATAGAATTATATATATAAAGAAAACTTTTTGATAGGTTTTAATGGAAGAAAACTTTTTCATAGGTTTTAACCTGCAAAAATAGTTGCTAAGAGCTCAAAATTGAAAACAAAACAGTTGGCCCTGTGCAGGAGTAGTCGATTAAACCTGTTTGCATGCACAAGTCTACATTAATGAGTTAAACAGCGTCATTTTTTAATTACATCTATGTGTATGGCTTAGAGGCTAAGAAATTAGGCTGGAGAGTTCTATGTTTTGGATTCGACTCTAACTGACGGCACCCAACTCATATTTTTTAACTTTTGAAATCACTACTATATATTAGGTACAATATAATAAACAATAGAGAATTGGCTCTATAAATATAAACACGTAATCTGCATGAATTAAAATATCATATTTAAGCGTAGCTTACGACCGGACAACGCCGGGCAACGCCGGGCAACGCCGGGCAACGCCGGGCGGCCTGCTAATAATACATTATTTTCGCTTCAGAATGAGGAGGTAATAGTTATAAGAATACTATGATGACGAACGAACATATACTACACTATCGTTAATTGAGTGGGTAATGCTTGTGTGGATAGTTTAATGACCAGAAAACAAATACTATACTATTCCTCAAAGGAGGAGATGATACCAGGGAGGATAGTCTAATAATAACAGTATAAATACTAAACTACTACCTCAATAAAGCAATTAAAGTCAGTACAATAGTGGAATAACAGAATTACTAGTCAGGTTTCGTCTTGGGGCAGACAGATACAAAATCTCCAGATACAAAATAAAAACAAACATGCGTGCTGTTTCAATATATATTTTCTTAACTTTTAGTTGATGTATTTTAAAATGCAACAGTGTATGCCTTCCACTGGTAGGCGTACAACTCCATCTTTTTAATTTAAATAAATTTAAACTGGAAATTAAGTTAGTATTCCGAATCCAATGTAAATCATATTTTAAAAATGGGAACTTACTTCACACACACACATGAACACATACTCAAACACATACACCATATGTATAACCTATATGCTTACAATGCTTGAAGCAAATTCCTCTTCCTCGCTATGCTCACCACCACGGGTGACAGGGCGGATTGATCGTTATGTAAGTCGAATGAAATTTGTATGACGAAGAAATATGAGCCGATAAATCAAATAAGATTCGACAAGTTGATGAATTTCAACTAAAAATTAAAAAATAATAATAATAAAATAAATTTTCTTCGTAGATTTCTATTTAATCTGCGCGTTCATGATCCCAGTAACAGTTAACAATGACAGACTAACGGTTAATACTATCTCACACTTAAGCCTGACAGACCATTTAAAATGCTATTTGAACTTAAGCATAGAAAACCAACAAACATCCTATTTAAAATTTAAGCATCAGACATCAAACAAAATGTTATTTCAGATTTAAGCAGAAAAGACCAAAATAAATGATATTTCAAACTTAAGCATGAGATATCAACAATAATGCTATTTCAAACGTAAAGATGCCAAACCAACAAAAATACTTCTTTAAACTTAAGCCTGGAAAACCAACGAAAATGCTATTTCAAACTTAAACATGCCAGACCAATTAAGATTCTGTTTCAAACTTAAGCATGAGAAAGTAATGAATATGATATTTCAAACCTAAACAGGACAAACCAAGGAAAATATAATTACAAACTTAAGCATGAAATACTAAAGAAAATCCTATTTCAAATTTAAGCAAGGCAAACTAATGAGTAATGCTATTTCAAAGCATTTTAGACCAAGGAAAATCCTATTTCAAACTTAAGCATTTCAGACCAAGGCGAATAATATTTCTAACTTAACCAAGACAGAACAACTAAAATGCTATTTCAAACTTAAGTATGAAAGAACAACAAAAATGCTATTTCAAGCAAGGCAGCTGCACGAAAATATTTTCTAATTTAAGCATGGCAGACCAACGAAAATGTTATCACTAGGGCTGGGACAACAGCATATTCTTTTCATTGTTTTGACTTTCGAGTGTGTATCCGTTGATATCTTATATGCTTTTATATGGAGTGATGTGGTTCTCGGTTTATTAACTGTGTCTAACTGTGACGGATATATACTCGAGAGCTAAAATAATGAAAAGAATAGTCTGTTGTGATAGCCGTAATTATAAACTAAAGTAGTATAGACCAACGGAAAATGATTTTTTCAAATTTAACCTAAGCAGACCAAAGAAAACGGTATCTCAAACTTAAGCAAGACAGACCAACGATAATGCTATTTCAAACTTTAACATAGGGGACGAACGAAAATACTATTTTAAGCTTAAGCGAGACAGACCACCGAAAATGCTATCTGAAAATTAATCAAGACAGACCAACGAAAACGCTATTTTTATATAGAAGCGTAGCAGACCAATGAAAATGCTAAATTCGAACTTATTATAACAGACCAGTAAAAACATTATTTCAACCTTAAGCATGACAGACAAACGAAAATGCTATTTCAAATTTAAGCAACACTAACTACAAGACATTTTTTCAAATTTTAAAGTTGCAGACTAGTGACGATGCTATTTCAAAATAAACATGGCAGACCATCATAAAAGGTATTTCAAACTTTAGCTTTGTACGGCCAATAGAAGTGATATTTCTAACTTAAGCATGGCAGATCAACAAAAATGCTATTACAAACTTAAGCGTTACAGAACAACTGATCAGGGAATAGAGTATCTCATAGAAAAATTGGAATACAAAAAAAAGCATGCCGTTTGTCGATTAAAATACCATTTTACATGTATTTACCGACCAAACAACTTATAGAGATGCGTGGACGCATGTAGAAAAAGTAAAGAATATTACGACTTTTTGAAATTCTTGAAATTCCAGTGTCCTGACCGATATGAATTCTTGTGTGATAAATATAAATTTGTTTTGAAATTGATTCCGTTACCGATCTACGTCGACACGTGTTTTTATACAGGCACGCACACATACGCATACACATACATATAAACATACGCATACACATACACATAAACAGCGGTTTATGTGTATACATACATTGTTAAATATACATTTGTATATATATTAATATATCCAGGCAGTAACATACGTACACTTTTATAATTCTCTACCTATCTATCTATCTATCTATCTCTTCCTTTCTTTCTCTATCTATCTGTATTATATTAAAGCTGAGTTAATCGACGCTTATATTCTTAAGGCTTTTTTTCTTTTGCATTTAATCACACAATATGCATGCTAAAATATTCATTAGTTTGGGGATTGAGTTATGATTGAAGAAAAGTTCCATTTTAATTTTTTTCTAATTAGCCGTAATTTTCAGTTAACTTATAAAATTATGTCTCTTACTAATTGTCTATCTCTGCCGTTATGTTTTAGTCACTCATTTTTGTACGTCGTCTATGGCGCTCTTTTTCTCATACTCTCTCTCTCTCTCTCTCTCTATATATATATATATATATATATATATATATATATATATATATATATAACGTCGAATATAATAGAGAAAAAAATTGAGTTAGGAATAGTTTATTTTAATAAAAAGGGAATATCACGACAACCGGTAATAATATTTAATCCGTTGGAGTGGAATAGAGAGGAAGGGAGAAAAACAGAGAGTGGTATAGAGAGCAGAAGAGGCTAATTTTGAGTTTAGTTTTTTGATTTCTCTTACTTTTACCATATTTAGCAGTCTTTTTCTGCTTCAGAAATATTTAACACGAGCTCAAAATGTTGGATATTGTGAGTCTCCGGCAGCGACAGATTGCGAAAGGGGGCAAGTGAAACAAGCATAAACTGCGATATGTTCAATGTTATTAAACACTGAACATATCTCGATAACAGACGAATGTTGTTAGAAGATAAATATTTAATACAATAAGATATTTACAGGATATTTATAATAATAATAAACGATTTGGGATTTTAGTTCAGAAACTAGAATAATATTTATTGAAGAAAAACAATAAGATTGACCTGTTACGTGTCATTTTAACTAACAATCCATGAGATTATTATTAAGGCTATGACAACAGCATATTCTTTTCATTGTTTTGACACTCGAGTATATATCCGACACAGTTAGACACAGTTAATCAACCGAGGACCACATCACTCGCATAATAAGATATCAAGGGATACACACCCGAGAGCCAAACAATGAAAAGAATATGCTGCTGTCATAGCCCTAGTTATTATATATTCACGACAAACAGACGACTTAGTCAGTCAGAGTTGGTCAACGAACGGGGTTCAGTCGAGACTAGCGTTATTGGCTTGGAAGAGATTCGTTCAGTGAACACAACTAGAAGATGTAGGAACTAAATTATAAACGCTTGCAAACTCCGAGAGAAGTGTAAATAAATTTATATGCGATTATAACCTTTGTCTGGCGCTTCCTTCGGAGAAAAGTAATCTCAGTTACAAGACTTTAAAGAAAAGACCAACTGCCAGAAAATAGCGACTATGAAACAAGGTATGTGTTTTGTCTCTGCGCCACGCAGACAAGAATAGTAATTAAATGTGTAACACACGAACCCACACAGGAGACAAAAAAGAGTATTATATTATACACACATTAAGATAGACACTAGACGATACGACCCCCGTAACATACAGAAATTGGATATATACGTACACGTATATACGTCAACACATTAGACGACACGATCTGATAAACAACATACACGTTATGTATATATATATATATATATATATATATATATATATATATATATATATACACAAACACACATGCACACACACACACATATATATATATGTATGTATGTATGTATGTATGTATGTATATATATATATATTGCTATGCTACAAAAGCGGTTCATATTTTCTTGTCTAGCTATATTTCTTCATTTATCGATCTATCAGGTCATCCCACGAATGTTTACCTTTGTTTTTAAATTGAACGAAACTTTAAAATATTGTGTAATTTATTACATTTTTATGTTTAGATGCATTTTAACTGATTACAGCTTTTTTTACAGAACGATAAAATTTAAACTTGCTTGATTACAACTCTACGAACACGGAAATGCCTAAGAATCATTTGAGGTATCTAATGCTTTATGAGTTCAAGAAAGGAAACTCGGCATCCGAAGCGGCTAGAAATATTCATTCAGTTTATGGAAAAGAAGGTGTGAATGAAAGAACTTGCAGAAGAAGGTTCGCGAAATTCAGAAGTGGAGATTTCACTCTTGAAGATGAAGATCGAACCGGACGTCCAGTTAACTTTGATGATAAGTTTCTTGAAGCAGCTCTTGCAAAAAATCCGGCTTTATGAGTTGGGGAATTGGTTCAAACCGCACAACTGTTCATCGTCATCTTCAATAACTGTGAAAAGTTCCAAAACTTGAAAAATGGGTTCCTCATGAATTGTCTGAAAACAATCTCAAATCTCGAGTCGACATCTGCTCTTCTCTCTGTTCTTGCCAACTTGTTTCACTTTTTTGCATAGACTTGTGACTAGTGACGAAAAATGGATTTTTTAATATCAAAATGTTCAGCCGAAATGAGAACTTCATGGTAATAACTTTTTTCAATATGGTGGGATTGCCAAGGAATAATCCATTTTGAATTGTTACCATCTAATGCAACAATTAATGCTCAAATCTACTGTCGGCAATTAGAGCGTTTGAACCTAGCTTGGAGGGAAAAATACCTGCTCTAGTGAATTGAAAAGGGGTGATATTTAATCAGGACAATGCACGGCCCTACACAGCAAGAATTACCTCACAAAAGATCGAAGAAGTTGGTTGGAGAAAATTCCTCATCCACCCTATTCTCTTAGCTTACATAATAATTTGGAAGGAACAGATGTTGAAATTGACATTTGTGAGTTCTTCGAATCAAAGTCAAAAGGTTTTTGCGGAGATGGAATTAATAAGCTTGTTAATGGATGGAAGGAACTCATAGATAGTCAGGGAAAGTATATTAATGATTAAATCTTTAATAAAATTTAACATCTGATCACTTCTTTTCTTTATTCATAAATTCGGACAGAACTTATGGGATGACCTGATATTTATTTATCTCTCTTTATCAATCTCTATCCGTTACTCTTTGCCTTTAGGAGAAATATGACTAACATTGAAGAAAGGGTAAACATGAACAAAGAAAAACTTAGACAAGAAAAAAAATAAGGAAAACTGAAACAATTAAGATACAAATTTTTTTTTAAAACAGTGACGATTTGTTTTTACAAAACGTTAACGGGAGAATAATAATAGACCAACTAGGTACGATTAGAAAAAAAAGTACTTTAGGGGCAATTTAAAGGAAAAACGACAAGACCATAACAGATGTTATAATTGTTGAAAAATATAAAAGAATATATCAAGCAAACTGAAGAAATCAACACAAACTAAAATCAATGAAGAAAAATAAGTACAAAAAGGGAAACATTAAAAAGCGCTAAAGAATATAGCATATCTATCTATATATCTATTTATCTGGTCGGGCTCTTTGCCCGGACCGATGTGACCCGTTCTCTCCAGATTTTTCTGTCTTCTATCAGCTGCTACAGATATTCAATATCACACTTGGTGGCATCTGCAATTTTCTGGGTGTACGTGGATCTAGGATTTTCTATGCACGTGCTACCGTAGCGTGTAGTCCATAGCAATACATTTCTTACCAGTGCTTGCTCCTCTGGAAAATCGTATACGTCGCTCTCTAGTGGTAGTAGATATGGCAGGTAGGTTGCCATAAAGGTGCTGCTTCGTGGGATGTTCTTGCCTTGATATATTTAACAATGTTCGTAGCATACGATATACGTTCCGTTTAGCTTTCTTCCCAATCTTTTGGTGAGTGTCCAGGTTGTAGCGCCGTAAGTAAGGACAGACTCCATCACTGCTCTTAAGAACTGCATTTTCAGTTTTTCAGTTAGCCTTGAAGTCCATACTGACCGCAGCTTTTTCAATGCCATGCTTTACAACCCGAACTCAAAATGTTGAATACGTGCATAGGGGTTTGAAAATCACGCTTTTACATGAAAGGCTAACGCAAAACTAGAGGAAACATATAAAGGAAACATTCATACACCAATAGATGGCAAAATGTGTAACTACTTTAATACAAAAAAGAAAAAGAAAAATTCCAAGCAACTGCAAGTTAATAATTTATCTACCAGGATAATTAAGAAAACAAATCTACAATTGTAAACTACTCCCCAAAATACAGAAAAAAAAATACATACAGCGCCTCGCCTTCCCATATGGTAACCTAGATGGTACTGGCCAGGTTTAACATTGCTTAACTAATGTGATCTCTTGAGAAAAATGAAAAATGGGCATCTAACATCAAGAAAAATTTAGTAGTTAGAATCAAATATAGATTTTTCCGCTGCAATCTTACCAATGAGACACTTTAAGAAATAGACTAACTTCACTTTATTATTTAAGAAAAAAATTATTTGGAGATTAAAATATTAATATGAGTTGTGTTTACATTATGGAAGGTGTAGGGCTAAAGTTATGCCAGAAAGGGTGTTATACTAAATCTGTTCCTTTCAGCTGCCAGAATTTATCTTGTTTCAAACTTCTACAAACCTTTAAATGATTGAATGATATTGCAACACAGCAAATACTAAAAGAATAGAAACTTCTTGGATTACACCATTCAAATCAATTGCTTTTCGAAGGCTTGGGTGATTTTATTTTAATAAAAGTAGAGACAGAAAACAGGTGATCCTTGTCAATATATTATAAGATGAGCTCTTAGTTACAAGCCGTGGTTTGTGCCGTATATAAAGAAGACCCTGAGCAGCCACAAGAAAAAGTTACCGGAACGCGATTTTAAAGGATGGTTTCTGAATTTTTTAGATGAGGATTGATTCGTATTATTTTCATTATTCGGACTACGGTTCTCATCTTGATCGTTATCGCACAACATTTTGGCCGATATAAACTCTAGCCCCTTTTCAAATGTACCTTGTCGAACTCGGGAATCTTTCTGTCGAAGTTGGAAATCTGCACAATATTTTTAACGGGACCGTTTATTTAATCCGTGGGAATAGTATGCTCTCATTCTGTCAGCTATGACCTGATAATGTACTAGGTAAAATTCAGTTGCAAGCGAGGCGATTCTGAAGGTTGAAGGTTCAATCCTTAATGCAGGCGATACCAAGAATATAATTGCGAATTACCTACGACTTCTACCCAATCAGTCATGGTTGATTTAACAAGAGTATAGTATCATTCTTTATAATCCCTGCTTCCTTTGTTCCAGCTCGTTCAGCTCGTTGAACTCGTTGGTCTGTTGGTTTTCATTCACTATTTCTATTTTGATAGCTTCTTTTAAAGAAATGTAAGTTTGTGGAACTTTTCCTCCTGTTTTCTGTTTTCCTATAGCCTAATTTTCTTTCTCTTAGATTAGTTGCCATTTTTATAGTCTGAGTTTAGTCTACCCTACTATTTTACCGATAGCTGGAGAGAGAACTGAATTTATATCTTTTTCAGGGGTATACAGGATAAATAAGTAAAAAGGAAAAAACGCAGTACTCTAAAAAAAAATGAAGATTTTCTTATAAAATTTTGAAAGAATGCGAATTGGTTTCTTTTGAATGTTTCTGAAACGAAAGACGGTTGAGTTTTTTCTTAACTGCAATCTTTATTTAGTGCTTGTGGCGCTGGCCGAAATACTGTGTATGTGTTTGCTTAAGTTGTGTATTTTTTGCCACATTATTTTTGTCTTTTTGTTTTTTTGTTTTATTTAGTAGCGTTTTTTCTTTGCCCTTACAAGACTTATGAAGAAAGGCATCTCCGTTATTTGCGTCAGTCATCTTTCGATTTATTTATTTTTTTTTAGTTTCGTATAGAAAATGCCTTCACGTCTTTTGTGGAACGACTTCCATTAAAGACGATGTAAGGAGACTTGTTGTCACTCGGAGTCTAGCAAAGAACACGTGTGTTACCACCCACAGATCATTAGTAATTACTGGTAATGACTCGTACGAAAACCCATAGTGTGTAAATAGAAATGTTAATATCCGGTGCTGGGTATCCGAATCGCTGAAGCGTGTCCGACACAGAAATAGAGGAAACCAGGAACAAAAAACGCAAATAATAAAAACTATTTTTCATGGCGCAACTAAATGGAAGTACGAACGGTGAGTTAGTAAAGAAAAAGAGTAAAGGATGGAGGGAACAATAATAAAAAAAGGGGGGATGAAAAATGATTCACAGGCGATTAGGCTGCTTTATGAAGACGAGCAACTCGACAAATTTAAACCATTTCATTCGGAAATAGAGGTGTATCAGCAATGCAGCAATGGGAGGAAACAGCATTCGCCACAGAAAGGAGCAGAAAGTGCATACATTCATACACGTTATGATATATATATATATATATATATATATATATATATATATATATATATATATATATATATATATATATATATGAAGTGAAAAATGTATCTGTGTGTGTGTCTGTGTACATGTTCCTACACAACAAATACAGACTTATTGAGATTTGGGAAAATCTTTTTTAATCGGTTTTAGGCCAGAAATTTGGCTGTCAAGGGGCAAAAATTCAACGAGTTGACCTTTGAAAACACTGCTAAACCCTCACGCCAATTTTGGGTCTAAACACTTGAACTTTTAGATGTAGGTTACTTGGACATGGATCAAACATTTTAACTTGATTTGAGACCAAAACTATAAATGTTCAGGGGTCAAAATTGGGGTCAAACTTTTAAAAAATTCATCTTAGCCAATTTTTCGTCCAAACATTTGAAATTCTACATTAAGTTTATTTAGACACAGGGAAAGATTTTAATCGGTTTTTGGCCAATTATTTGACCACTAAGGGGTCAAAGTTCAAAAGATTTCACCTTTGCAGTCTCTAGCAAACTATTAAGCCAATTTTGGGTCTGAACATCTGAAATTTTACATAATGGGTATTCAGACATGCAACAAGCTTTTTAATCAGTTTTTGGGCGGAGAGTTGGCTTCTAAGAGGTCAAAGTTGAAAGAGTTGACGTTTGAAGATTCTACCAAACTCCTCCGCCAATATTGGGTCTAAACACTTCAAATTTTAGATGTTGGTTACCTGGATATGAGTCAAATTTCTAATATATATATATATATATATATATATATATATATATATATATATATATATATATATATATATATATATATATATATATATTAGGAGGTATATGTGGTAAAATACAGCGAAATCTGCTCAATAATTAAGTAGAGCTATATATATATATATATATATATATATATATATATATATATATATATATATATATATATGTATGTATATATATATATATATATATATATATATATATATATATTAAGAGGTATATGTGGTAAAAAAACAGGGAAAAGTTCGCAATCCTTAAGTAGATCTACATTTTTTTTATTATTTAAAACGTCGGGTTTGTTTGTTTGTTGGTTTTTTTGTTTTGTTTTGATTTGTTTGTTTTGTTTGTTTTTTTCTTAACTCATTACAAATTGCTGCAATCGACAGGACAATGATATTATATCAGCTTTATTTTAAGAATCTTTATTTCGACTTGAATTATCTGAAGAGATCGGCAGGATAATATTATTGTCCTGTCGATTAAAACAATTTGTAATGATTTTAGAAAGAAATACGAGGTTGAAATAATGAATATATATATGACGATGAATGCCCTAGAAAAATAACTTCTGGTTAATGTTTAGTTTTTAAATATGAAAACGAAAAAATGATTTGTGGCGATTTTAAATGGTATCTCTCTTTTTAATCATAAACTGTATTCATTAATAAGAAAAAATTAATATTAAATGGGGAAGTACACCAGGGCTATAGAGAGGATGATTCTATATGTAGTCGAATGCTCTACAACTAAGCTATTATTATTATTATTATTATTATTATTATTATTATTATTATTATTATTATTATTATTATTATTATTATTATTATTATTATTATCCAGATACATCAGCTTCTTAAGAAGAAGTGATTTACTGAAATTTTTCCGGTGAAACCTAAAATATTCCTCTGTAAAAATTATTCTTGTTTATTTATAAAGGAGAAAGACTATTTTTAAGATCGGATTGTTTTTATTTTCGATGCTTATCGGGCGGTTTCCTGTATAAAAC
Source organism: Euprymna scolopes (assembly GCF_053919585.1). Classification (NCBI taxonomy): domain Eukaryota; kingdom Metazoa; phylum Mollusca; class Cephalopoda; order Sepiida; family Sepiolidae; genus Euprymna; species Euprymna scolopes. The sequence continues at coordinate 25,065,934 of NC_136504.1, forward strand.
ATATCTAAGAATACTGACAGACATATAAATTAGTTTTGTGTGAAATTTGTCCAACCGTTTCGGAACCTATGAGGAAGGAATTAACACACACAAAGTGGCTTTTATATAATTGTATGTATATATATATATATATAATAATTTATAAAATATATATTTTATATATATAAATTACTAACTAGCTCTACCTACGTATTGAGCACTTTTGAAGTAAATACTTAAAGTTTACGCATAAATCTATACTTTCGTATATTAAATTTATGTGAGTAAATGAAGTAGTTATATATATATATATATATATATATATATATATATATATATATATATATATATATATATATATAAAGCTGAACGTCTGTGTGTGTGTGTCTGGTCACGAATAGGCACCTATATGGTTGACTATTATAGAAAACTGATCACATATAATGATAGAAGATGTATCAAGACACAGGAATCGGTATGTTTGATCTTGCATAATGATCATTCATTAAAATTGTGGAGTCTGCGTACGCGCCTGGTCCACAAAGTATGGAAAAAAATTAAAAATTAAAAAAAAAACGTTTGCAAGTGTTTTTGATATAGATGTACATAATAATACTTTGATAAGTATGTTTTCACTTAAATAGGGATTGTATAATAAAATTGTGGGGTCTAAGTTCGCGCGTGGCTTCCATAGAATGGAAATAGGCATAAACTTTAATAAAGACTTTTCATATCTATCTGTGTAAGTATAATTTAATAATTATGTTTCAGTTAGATCCACAGAATATTGTGATAAGTGTTTCACTGTGAACAGGTATGGTATACATATTATGGGATAAATTATGGGGTTTATCTATTTTATTTTTACTTTCATCATATTTTGCTTTGGTTTTGATACACCCAAATTCGAAGCTATCTCTTTATAACCCTTCCTTTTCATAACCTATCATACTTTCATAAATCAGAGTCCATTTTCTGTAGGCTGTTTTTGAACCCAGTCAACGACAGGCACTTTTGCTAGTATATATATATATATATATATATATATATATATATATATATATATATATATATATATATATATATATATATATATATATAAATGTTTTTCCAAATGCATATATGGTTATCTTCTTTTTATTTCTTCTCCATTTGAAATTTATATTTAAAAATAAGACTTCATATGCCTCTCGACGTAATATCTTTTAATTCCATAAATCGGATTTTACTCTCTCTCTCTCTCTCTCTCTCTCTCTCTCTCTCTCTCTCTCTCTCTCTCTCTCTCTCTCTCTCTCTCCAATACATCATTCGACTACACGAATATTTCATAACTTCTTCAATTTTTTTAAAGAGATTCCAAAGGATTTATTAATCACCACATCTGTTACTAATTTTTGAAACTCGCAGGATATTTGCAACTAAAATTATTGGGTACTGTTGCATATTCTTTTTCATTTCTTCTATAAACTTTTATTTTCTTTCAAAAAACTTTTTTTCTTGACGTTTCAAAAATGAGCTAACTATTTATCTATACGTATTTTTTGCTAACATTTTTTCCTCTGAGAAGAGTCTATCGTTGAAACTCCATGGAATAAGGAACCTTTCACCTTTACCTAGTATTCCTTGTTTTCAATTATATATTGTAAATCCAATTCTACAATATCTTGATTTTTATTACTCATTTATTTATATATATATACGTGTATATATATATATATATACATATATATATATATATATATATATATATATATATATATATATATATATATATATATCCTTTCAATAAACTTGGAACAATAGATCCGGTGATTAGGCTGCAATTTAGTAATTATGAAAAGTTCGAAGTCCTTATAACCAGATCTACTCAGACCTAAATTGGAAATACTTGTCAAGGACCGATGTAATGGTTAGATCTGCCATTTGAAAATATCCGGTATAAACATGTCTGCTAAAAATATTAATCTATGAATATATGAAGATATTAAAATTGGAACAAAAAAACTTCTATCATAATAACTGAATTTAAAAACAAGGGGTTTATATCCTGTAACACAAAACAACCATGGAACTGTATTATATTAAACAACCAAGTGTTTATTCTGCAAAACGAATCAACCACATTGATATCCTACAAGAACTGGAAATCTTATGAAACGAAACAATCAACTTATTGTCCGACTAACAGAAAGAATTAAAGTGATATTTCACAAAACTAAGCAAGCAAGATAGAAATTTTGGAAAACGAAACAACAGAAGTGACATCCTGCAAAAAGGAAAAACAAACAAATTGTTATCCAACAAAATGTGAAACTAATGCAATGCTCTGCAAAACGAAACAACGGAAGTGACATCCTGCAAAAGGAAACAACGGAAGTGACATCCTGCAAAAGGAAACAACGGAAGTGACATCCTGCAAAAGGAAACAACCAAATTGTTGTCGTACAAATGTGAAACAACGTAATTCTCTACAAAACGAAGCAACGAAAGTTATATGCTGCAAAACGAAACAACTTGATTGTTATCCTACAAATGTGAAACGAATTTAATGATCTGCAAAACGAAACAATGAAAATAACATCCTGTAAAACGAAACAATTAAATTGCTATTCTACAAAATGTAAAAACAACGTAATAAACTGCACAACAAAACGAAACAGAAAAAGTGACATTTTTCAAAACTAGCTATTAAGTAAATACTTTTGTGAAACAAAGCAACCGAATCGATATCCTGAAAAAAGAAAACAATCAAGTCAAATCAAACCTGCATTTAATTCTAAATTATTCAACCAGTCAATTGTTATACTCCAATAATAATCTAAAAGTTGATACCTCGTCAGTAATAAGCGCACCTGGTGAGTCATATTTACACTTTACTTGGAAATTACTTTCAAGTAATATATAAGCGTATATATAGCGTAATATATATGCGTGATAATTAAATCTAGTTTCATGTTCTGTTAATGTTGTAGCAATGGAAATTTTGTACACGTTTTCTTCTCCTTTCGATATTTGCAAGGTGTGAATGTCGGGTGGATTTGCGGTTTTTCCATTTGCCTTCGATTATGAATTGTCCCCTTTTTAATGCTTTGTTAGACTTTCGATTTATTTTACTTGTATCATCCTGTCACACCCAATCAGAAATGTGTCTTGGTTTATATATATATATATATATATATATATATATATATATATATATATATATATATAAAGAGAGAGAGAGAGAGAGAGAGAGAGATATGGATATATATATTAAAATATATACATATTACAACATATTTTCTTATAGATACATTGATATAAATATGTATGTATATATATACATATACGTATAGATACATATAAATACACATATCCACACGTATACACGCATATATATAGCATATACAGTTACGTAGACATGTATACGTAAATATATACATACATGCACAAATAGCAATGGATATATATATATATATATATATATATATATGTGTGTGTGTGTGTCTATACACATATAAACACAAATATGTACACACCAGACGTATGAATTCATTTTGACACATAATATATACAGACTATTGTGTAAATATATATATACATATATTTATATATATGTGTGTGTGTATACATATGTGTGTGTATATATACGTACCTGTATTTAGCTACATAAAGACCTATACATTGACATAAATACAGATATACTGACATAAATACGTATACATTGACACAAATACAGATTTACAGACAAATATATATATATTTATAAAGACATACAAGCACCCACTTTATATATATGACGAATATATATATATATATATACATACATACATATATATATGTGCGTGTATATATATATATGTGTGTGTGTGTATGTGTGTGGGGGGTGGATACGTCATTTTTTTTAATCTCTGTCTTTTCGTCACCTTGAATTCGTATTTTGATTACGTTGTATTACGCACTTATTTTTGGGTGCGTCTTACCAGTGCACGTTTTTTTGTTTGTTTGTTTTTTTATGTATCTTTTTTTTTTTTTTTTTTTGCTTTTTACAATAATGTCGTAAAAAGGTCTTGCAAAATAAAAGGATCAACGCAAAAGTAAATAAATAAAAGTAAATCTACCAGAAATGCAGGAGAGCGAAAGAAATAGTCGGAAAACAAAATAAAACAAAAAACACACACACACAAGGAGAAAAAAATATAAAATGGACAAAATAAAGGGAAGGGTTAAAGAGCCATATCCCCCTGAACCTCTTTCTCCTTTTCCAGCCACACACACACATGCACACACACACACACACACACGCAAACAAACAAAAAAATCAACAAAAAGACAAACACGCCAATGAAGCAAAGGCGGTGCGCGGGAAACTGCACTGTTTTCAACTAAAGAATGCAAATTACATGTTCGTATCATTATACGGAACGATAAGTAACAGTTATTGTCACTTCAATTGTATTTATGCCAATGTATGAAACCACTTTCTTTTACATCACATTCCTTATCGGATTTCAAACCTTACTTAATCCATGCATATATGTGTGTGTGTGTGTGTGTGTGTGTGTGTGTGTGTGTGTGTGTGTGTGTGTGTGTGTGTGTGTGTGGGTACATATATATATATATATATATATATATATATTGAGTAAAACGATTTCATAATTTTGAATTAAAAATCAGCTTCAAACAAGAAAACAAGCAAAATCCAATCGATTGTACGATCGTTTCAGAAGCGAGGCCCATTTTATTTAAATTGACAATGAATATTGACAATTATTCGACAAAAAGTTTGTCCTTTAATAACAAAGTCTCCTCATCAGCAAAAATAGGAAAGGGGAACATTTAAGTAGTGTGTAAGGAAGATATTCCTTTTATCTCCATTATAAAATCTGTTTCAATTTGAGTAAGTCTATCCTCTGGCACGCTGTTATTTTTTTCATCTAGTTAGAATTTAAAAAAATATAATATAATATAATATATATATATATATATATATAATATAATATATATATATATATATATATATATATATATATATATAGTAAGTTATAAAATGTATATGGCGATTAAGCTACACTGAATATTCCGCGTTTCATCCACTCTAGGATTCTTCAGGCTTATGCCCCTAAGCCTGAAGAATCCTAGAGTGGATGAAACGCCGAATATTCAGTGTAGCTTAATCTCCATATACATTTTATAACTTACTAACTGGCTCTATCTACGTATTGAGCACTTTTGAAGTAAATACTTAAAGTTTACGCATAAATCTATACTTTCGTATATTAATTTTATGTGAGTAAATTAAGTAGTCATATATATATATATATATGTATTCCTGAGTGCTTATTTAAATCCCTTTTAATATCATTCAAACTATTTCAAATAGTACTCAATGAATATACTTTCAATTTGTCTTTACATAAGCAGTAATGTGTTGCTACACACTCATGAGCATGTTTCAGTCTTCTAATATTTAGTAACTTGAGATCTTCAGGCAAACAACGCTTATATTCAAAATTACTGCTTCTGTAAAGAAAAATTAAAAGTATATATATATATATATATATATATATATATATATATATATATATACGCTTGTTTTTCGCACGATCTATGACTTTTTCTTTTATCACATTTGTATTTCAATTATCCTGAAGATGTCCTCTGAGACAAGGACGAAACGTTGATTTTTTAATAATTTCATTCGGTTTTTTCTATTTTTTCTTTAAACATATATATATATATATACATTTGAAGCTGCTATTTTTCAAAGGTAAGGAAAATGATGAAATATAACTAGCTTAATACAAGAATACTCAATACGGTAGTAGAGCAAGTTAAACTTTCAATTTGTCTTTACATAAGCAGTAATGTGTTGCTACAGAGGCATGAGCATGTTTCTGTCTTCTAGTATTTAGTAACTAGAGATCTCTTCAGGCAACAATGCTTATATTCCAAAGTGAAATTCTTAATGAAAAAACAAAATCAACAACAAAAAAGGGGTTTTAGGAAAAAAAGGTGGGGTGAAGTTTAGCTGTGCAAAGAACAAGGTTGATTGTGTGCTGATTTATTTTTTTAAATATGTTGGGGTGAGGGAATGAAGTAAGTAGATTTGGGCGTTGAAAAATTAAGTTTTGGAATCGGGTTTGTATAAAAATGACGATCCATTCATATATATATATATATATGAATAACAATAATAGCTTATACCTCTCAAAAACTGCTAAACAGCGTTTCGAAGTTGTTAATATCGCTAAAAAAAATGCCAGCAACAAATCTTAACTTTATAAGCGATAAAAATCGTGCATTAAAGTGGCGATCGACCGTGGTTGATTGGTAACGTATGAGAATATGGATACTGATGACATGAGTTCGAAAAACACGCGTGTCGATATGTATACTTTTATGCACGTAAAATAATATTTAGTATATATATATATATATATATATATATATATATAATGTATGTACATGAGAAAGAGAGAAAATGAGAGATAGGCATAAATATAGACACGGGTCTACATAAAAATAGACAGAGTAATCATTAATACATAGATCTATATAGTATTTTTTTTCATATATACACTTAAAATATCACTAAGGGTATCTTACGACATTTTAATTTTCAATATATACGTTTAAAATATAACAAATAAATCAGTAGATATATTTTAAATATTGACTTTCAGTGTTAAATAAATAAGTAGAGCTAATTAATAAGATATGAAATGATGTAGCAATTAAGCTACACAAAATTCCACTTCCATAGTAAATCGAAAAGCTCAAATATGACGATTCCCTACTGGGAAAAACTGTGTAGCTTAATTGCTACATACATTTTAATGCTCTCTCTCTCTCTCTCTCTCTCTCTCTCTCTCTCTATATATATATATATATATATATATATATATATATATATATATATATATATATATATATATATATATATATGGATATTTTATGACCGATCTACACAAGGAGACAACTATTATATTTTGGACACAATGTACTCATCAATAAAGAATAGGTTCTAAAATAATAAATTTAAAAATCTGCATAAATTTCAGTATCATATATAAGGGTATTTTACAACCAGGAAACGATATATATATATAAAATCCCCCTCCGTCTCTCCCCCACTGTCTCTTTCTGTTTCTCTTATATATATATATATATATATATATATATATATATATATATATATATATATATATATATATATACCATTTTCATACTAATGCATGCAAATTGTAATCACACAAAGGTCTGGCAAGGATCAGCTTATTCTTAATTATAACTGAACTATGTTGTCAAGTGTGTAAAAATCTGCATAAATTTCAGTATCATATATAAGGGTATTTTACAACCAGGCAACGATATATATATATAAAATCCCCCTCCATCTCTCCCCCACTGTCTCTTTCTGTTTCTCTTATATATATATATATATATATATATATATATACCATTTTCATACTAATGCATGCAAATTGGAATCACACAAAGGTCTGGCAAGGATCAGCTTATTCTTAATTATAACTGAACTATGTTGTCAAGTGTGTAGCAGAAAAGGTCTGTATAAATATAAAGATATATATATATATATATATATATATATTTATTATTTGGGGTAAACAGTTACATATGGTCGCTACAAATAAGTCTCTTTGACTGAAACAGATGGCTATTTGTAGCGACCCTATGTAACTGTTTACCCCAAATAATAAAAAAAAATATTTTGCCCTTTCTATTGAGCACTATTTAACAACCTCGTTGTCTTCATTAGTTCTGACTTTTGGACACCTCAAACATATATATATATATATATATATATATATATATATATATATATATATATATATATATATATATATAAGAGAAACAGAAAGAGACAGTGGGGGAGAGACGGAGGGGGATTTTATTTTACTAGTGAGATAAGATATCCGGCCTTGAATTTGAAAGAAATTTTCCGTTCATTTCTTGTTTGTAAATCTTGCCATAAGTATTTACTTGCGGGTATGATGTACAAACGTGCACGCATATACATATATATATATATATATATATATATATATATATATATATATATATATATATATATATATATATATATATATATATGATGTACAACACGGCTAAAGAGAGACATTTTGTAATGATGATGAGTTGATATTGCAGCAATCGAAGCGAGGAAGCATTGGCAGTTGTTGACAAGCGAAGCGGACAGCACATGAAAGAATTTCACGAATCAACACTGAAAATGACGAACCACAGTTAATCGAACGGACATCGCTTACCGCGCGTCACCGCCGCCGCAACGGAGGAGGGAAGGCGGGACAGATGATGGCGCTGGTGGAAGTGTAAAAAAAAAAAACGACCAGGAAAATACGTGGATGAGAAAGACTAAACAAAAAATTGAAAATAAAAACACTAACATTAAAACAAACGGACGGTGTGAACTTTTTTTTGCTCATACATGCACGACTACATACGCATATATAAAAATACACGCTTTGATGCACAAAAAATCCACATACATATAATGTACATATCTAAATATATATATATATATATATATATATATATATATATATATATATATATATATATGACACAACTTTTGTCTCTATCTATTTATTTGTTTATATATGTATACATATAGAGAGAGAGAGATGAAGTAATAGACGAAGAGTGAATAGTCACATGTTATATGTATATATATATATATATATATATATATATATATATTTGTAGTCATCGACATACAGTTCTGTTTCGTTGTATACCAACTCATCAGTGCCGCTAGGCTAGCACCTATCCCAAGCCAAGGATTGAACCTAGAACTGTCGTGATGACAGTCGGCAGTTCTACCCCTCGACTGCGGAAGCGATGCCTGCAACTAATCTCTCCGAATGTCTATTTAAATAAACATTTGTCCGCCACTTGTAAAGTGCTCATACCGCTTGTTTGTAATCAAACCGCGAGCTTCGCATTTTTCAGCCAAATTAAGTAACGAGTGAGATTATTTACGACAGTGCTCAACCCAAAGAGGGGGGCTTTAAAATATGTTTGTTATATATATATATATATATATATATATATATATATATATATATATATATATGGTGATTAAGCTTCAAGGAATTTTCCGCGTTTCATTCTCGTAAACATTCGTCAGGCTATTCCTTACAATATTATGAGAAATAAGAATTAAACACGGGAAATTCTATGTGGTTAAATGTCCATATATTTTTGCACACCTTACTGCCTTGCTCTACTTATGTATTGAGTACTGTTGATAGATAAGTAAAATTTCATAAAATTTTCATAGCCTTTTGCAACTGTTCGAAATTCTCGTAATCCGATATTCTCTGAATCCGGTAAACGTATGTGAACGGCCAATCAAACCGAAACTTTATAGTGAACTCTGAAGGGAGGGTTCCGTATTCTACGTAAGGTAACTGAAAGAAGGAATGTTAAATGTACGGAAAAAGAAAGTAAACACTGGTGTTACAAAATGTGGCAAATGTAGAAAAGTTTGGGTCGAGGAGAGGGTGTGGAGAAGATAATGCGTGAGTAAATTTCGTGTTACCATTTGTAAATAGGATTTGTTTTAGAAAGTGACTCTCCTAGAAAATTTTTAATGAATTTACGATAATGAATAAACGCAGATGTCATAAATAAAGCTTTTTCCAGAACTGCCCGCCTGTTGAACACCATTCCGCTTGTCTGCTTGGTAGCCTTCAAATCCAATATAAACAAGTTCTTGTTGAGCCATCCCTTTAAATAATCAAAATCTACCCAATTTATACCATTAACGATTACTACACTACTACACTTCCGCCTTACATTCATTAACCTTTATCCTCGAGTAGCTTTTGGGCCTTTGCGTATGGTTACTCCCTTGCTAAATAAAAAATAAATAAAATAAAATAACTGATAATACCCGCAGAACCTAGATTAGGTATTGTCTAGTAGTGTGGCATTTGTGTTTTTATAGCTATAATATTTCATTCTAGGCGGGGAACTCGACGTTGCTCAGGATCGAATGAATACCAATGAAAGTTCCACATTTTGAACACTACTAGTGTCATCGATATCGATAAAATCGCTCATTTTTCAATCAAATAGATTGATTGCCTACTCTAATCGGGACTCACAGTGTAGAACCGCTTCATATGCCTCTCTATAGTGACCTAATACACAATACATTGTAGCTTACATTGCACTGTAAAGAACCTACTGTTTATTTTTGTAAAATTATTTTGATATAATGACTTAAATTAAAGTTTAAAATGCAACAGTCAAGTGTCATGGTTCAGTTGTGCTCTAAGTAGAAACATTCATTTCGAACGTATTCCTGTCTTACCAAAAACCTACAGTTTCTGATTATGCGGTGATAGAACTTTTCAAATACACAAAGGTTGTATAAAGGTGTTAACCTTGGTCAACATCTGACTGTTTCTTCTTTATTCATCCGATAATCGATTTTAGATACTTATCGGAAACATTCCAATACGACACTTATCTAAAAACACTCCCAGGAACAAAAAGTACATTTCTGTAACATTTCTGTAACATTTAAAACAAATCTGTCTAGGGGCTTCAGAGTCCATAAGGAAACAACTCACTCACACACACGCGCGCGCGTGCGCGCGCGCACAGACTGGGACTTTTATATATAAGTAGAGATGTACAAGTCAATCGCTCCAGACAAGATAATTTTGCACTATTTTTTGTTGAAATCGCTCCAAACAAGGCACACGCATATTTGATGTAAACTAAAAATAAACAAATATTACTTCAGAGTCAAAAACTAGCCAACGATAAATGTTAGAGACATAGGTTCTGATCTCGAACGCATCAATTCTTTTCTCTTTGTCAGAAAATATCGCTCATGGAATATGAGGATAAAAGGACAAAAAGAAAGAAACGAGAATTATGCCCCCCCCCAAGTAGAGCGGACATCCAAATTCTATTCATGGTTTCTATACAATATAATATCATTCATTGTGTTTTGTCAAGTGTATCAATAGTTTAAAGATAATGAACAGCTTACCTAACACAGATTGTCGCTATATATACAAGAATAAAAAAGCATTGGAAATGCAAAAGGATATAGGGATGGTATGCCAAAAAGTATACAAACAAGAAAGCTATGAATGGCTAGGCACATAGAAATAGAATTGCATCCAAAGTATAGCCCTATAGCTTTTCTCCAATCTTCATTTCGTGCCATCACTACAGTTGTAAAAAGCACTAGGGCTATACTTTGGATGCAATTCTATTTCCATGTGCCTAGCCATTCATAGCTTTCTTGTTTGTATACTTTTTGGCATACCATCCCTATATCCTTTTGCATTTCCAATGCTTTTTTATTCTTGTTAATTAGTATTTTTACTTACAGTCTTATTTTTAAACTTACATTCATGATAGTATTGTCTTTTTTAGTAGCAGGTCGCTTCCTGCTGGGTTTTAGGTCTTTGTGTTTTGGGCCTTAGGAGTTGCCTCTTGGTCCTCCATCGGTTCTCTCTGATAAAACAGTTAGAGTATTATAAAGTTCTAAAATGTTCATACCTTCACTATTAAATTTTTCTTGACTTTCTTGCAGTTTCTTTTGCGGTTAATTTAACTTATTTCCTTTGGCGTTAGGTTAGTTCTTAGAAGAACTGGTCTGATCTACTTTTCTTGAAGACTGGTACCACAGAAGCGATTTTCCAGCAGTTGGGAAAGCAAGATTCGTTAAGGCATTTATTATAAAGTTTGGACAGAACTGGAGCAACCTCGGCAGAGCATTTTTTTAGTAGCACAGCCGGGATGAGATCTGGTCCACATGCTTTTGAGGTGTCTAGGTTTTTTATAATAGTATGTACCTGAGAAGGGGTGATTTTCAAATGGTCTAGTGTGGCGTCTGTTCGCAAACGAAAATCAGGAAGGAGTGGTGTACTGGGTCCAGTATGGAGTTTGAGGCAAACCGACTGGCAAGCAGATTAGTCTTGTCAGTTGCCGTGCAAGCAACCTCATGATTGTTTGATAGTGGGGGAATAGTTGACTGTCCATTATTTACTACGCTGTTGTAGATTTTCCAAAATCCCGGGTTCTTAATTTCTGTGCTTCGATGCGTTTTCTGGTGGCTTCAGAGTAATCTGTCTTAGCTGTCTCTATCACTCTCTTACAATTATTTCTAGCTTCCATATACTTCTGTTTATTTGAGATGGACTTCTGTCGGTTGAATCTGCGGAACGCATGCTGCCTTTGACAAATGGCAGCCGCACGAGCACAAGTAAACCATTGGGGAGAGTGGGGCTTACTATAGAATTTCCGTGCGGGAACACGTGCTTCAATTGCAGTTTTGAACCATTCAGTGGTCTCATTTGCACACTGTTCCACTGGAAGAGTAAAGATATTTTGCCATGGGGCATCTCTGATGAGCTCTCTGATGGCTTCCCAATCAGCCTTTTTGTAATACCTCGTTGTTTTGAGTAGTGGGTCTTCAGTTTTAGGGCGAAAATTTAGGCAGATTTCTTATCACAGCGTGGTCAGCATTCCCGAGTGGGCTGTGAGCATTTGTTGTACAATCATCGGGAACCGTTGTCAGAAAGAGATCTAGAAGTGAGGCATGTTGATCTTGCTGGTCTGGGAAACGTGTCGGAAATGCAACCATCTGGGATAGTGAATGGGATATAGAGAAGCTATGTGTTGTGCTACCAGCTACGTCTGTGTGATTAGAGAATCCTAGCCAATTACTGTGGTGGACATTGAAGTCACCAAATACATGTATTTGTGCGCTAGTATCGAGGGAGAGTGCTATATCTATGCTGTCTGAGACTTTGTTTGTTAGAGTACAGTCTTGGGTTGAGGCAGAGCGGTAGAGAAAATACAAGTAGCTAATATTGTGTTGCAATTTAGTCTGAAGCACATAAAGGCCTGGTCGTCTGATTCTAGTTTTATTTCTCTAGTCAGAAATCTCGTTGTCATGGATGCAAACCTTCTAAAACCCGATACAAAGTCACTCGTCAAATTATAGCTGCAACTTTAGCAGCCTCTCTAGAATGTCTTGCAAAAACTATTGAAAAAGTGAAAATTAACGGGAGATCTACGAATGCTTTGCTCGGTACCAGCAACTCAGAAAATGTTATCAAAGAAAACTTGGTAAAAAAATTGTATCTTGTCTCCGCACCCAGCAGAGTAACAATGACAAACGTGTCATTGTCTGCACAAGTAATTGATTATTGTTTAGTGGACTTACTATTTAATGACGTTTCCTATAAAACCACTAAATTATCCGTAATGAAAACCCTGCATTGAAAATTTGTGAATTAACGACAGCAAAAATCCAGTACCTGTCACTTTTCGAAACCCCAACTTAAAACTGAACACCCATAGCAGTGAGAAGCAGACGTTTTTCTTATAATAATAAAAAATTTTATTGACTCTGATATAAAAAGACTACTCGAGGAGAGTATAATTAAGTCTAGAAAATCGCCTTGGAGAGCTCAGGTAGTTATAACCACTTCTGAAAACCATAAAAAGAGAATGGTTATAGATTACCCTCAAACCATAAATAGATTTACTCTTTTGGACGCCTTCCCACTACCCAGATGAAATGATAGGCGAAATAGCCAAACATCGTATGTTTAGCACTCTGGACTTGAAAAGCGCGTACCATCAGCTACAAACAGCTTTTGAGGTAAACGGTCGACAATATCAATTTCGCAGGATTCCTTTTAGCGTTAGGAATGAGATAGCCAGCTTCCAAAGGATAGTCGACCAAATCATAACGGATGAGAAACTGGAAGGCACGTTTGCGTACATTGACAACGTCACAGTATGCGGCCATAATAAAGAGGAATATGACGAAAATCTCAGCCGGTTCATGTCCGCTGTCGACAAATACAGCCTTACCCTAAACGACGACAAATGCTTGTTTGGACTCGACAAAATAAACCTACTGCAGTATACCATAAGCAAAGGTTTTATAACACCGGACGCAGATCGATTTAAACCTTTACTCCAGACACAATCGGTCTTCTCTTCGATGTGCTATAGGCATGTTTGCTCACTACTCCCAACGGATTGCATAGTTCTCAGAAAAGATACATCCATTAACACAAGTTATGACGTTTCCTGTCCCGTCAGCCGCATTTGAGGGACTGAAAAAGGATATTGCAAAATCAACAATTAGAACAATAGATCAAAATATTCCTCTGGTTGTTGAAACGGATGCATCAGACTGTGCTATTGCTACTTCTTTGGGACAAGCTAATCGTCCTGTAGCCTTTTTACAAGGACCCTGTCGGAAGCTAAACCTCGACATCCCGCAATTCAACAGGAAGCCCACGCCATAGTCGAGACATTAAGAAAATGGCGGCACTACTTGATCGGACGCAACTTTAAACTTATTACTGACCAAAAATCAGTTTCTTTTATGCTCAACTCTAAGACTACTGTTATATGATAAGGGATGTCCCCCTTTTCATGTAAGTAAAAAAATAGGAAATTAGTTAAATGTAAATATGAAATAGGATAGTCAAGGATTCGAATTTGCCAAGCTAGATTTGGAATTGAAAATTCCAATCATAAGTTAAAATAACTACAGAATGTTATTGAAAATAAGAAATGTGGTTATTCGAAAAATAGGTTACAGAACTCGGGGTTATGTCAAGTTTTGCAACGTGGCGCATGTCAAGGCAACGTGCTCGATGATCACATATTTAATCATGCGAGGACGTGACGAGTTCTCAATATAGGTATAGTTTTAGATGCAGTCTGATAGAAAGAGGGGAGAGAGAGCCGAGAGAGAGGTCAGAGACAGCCGCTGACACCAAACCTTAGAAGTGAAGGTTAAAGAAAAGCCATGTAAAAAAAAACTTTCAATTCCTCGAGCGAAATCAGGACCGGTCATGAAATAAAGGACGTCAACATGTGTTTTTGTATTTGCGTCGTCGTGTTGTTATTCAACAGAAAAGGTATTGTTCATTTGTGTTATAAGAACCTTGATAAAATCATCGTCTAAAAAATATGTGTTAGAAAGTATATGTGTCAAAGTATAAATGTTATAGAGATACTCCCGTTCACAGAACTGTCAAAAGTATAAATATCAAACCCTCGGTCTATCTATCTATATATCAAATCTCCTTTCATTGTGTATTACAAGCCGCTGGTTCTTTTTTATTAACATGTACCACAAACAGGAACATGTTAAGACATATGAACACTCAACACATGAATACTCCTAAGACTGTCTCTGGATATCACACTAAGACTTTCTAATACTAACATGAACAACAATACAAATATATACGCCATCTTAATAATAATACCCAGTATATAACACTACGAGCAAAATAAAGAATGAGAAAATAGCGAGGTGGAGAACTGAACTATCTTGTTTCTCTTTTGACATCAGCTACCGACCCGGCAAGGAGAACCTAACAGCTGATACACTGTCAGGAGTATGCTGTATGGCATCAAGCGGGGACGAACTCCGAACGTTACATCACAATCTCTGTCACCAGGCATTACTCGAATGGCTCATGCTGTGAGGTGTAGAAACTTGCCTTTCTCGGTGGAGGAGGTAAAAGAATTACAAATTCCTGCCGAACGTGTGCTAAAATAACGCCTCGGTTTTATAAACCCAGAACTGTCGTTTTAATAAAAGCAACACAATCGTTTGAAAAACTAAATCTTGATTTTAAAGGACTGCTAGCAAGTAAAACAAAGAACCGATATATATTAACTGTTGTCGACGAATATTCACGATTTTTCTTTTGCCTTCCCTTGATCAGACATATCGGCTACTGAAATTATATGCCTCTGTTCATTATTCGCTGTCTTTGGAGTTGCTGCCTATTCGGACCGAGGGGCTTCTTTCATGTCAGAGCAGTTTCGACAATTTCTACATGAACGAGGATTAGCTATAAGACGAACAACACCATACAACCCTAAGGGTAATGGCCAATGCGAAAGATATAATGGCATTATTTGGAAGATAGTTTAAATAACGGATGTTCGATTGATAATTGGGAAAATCTCCATCCTGTCGCATTATACGCCATTCGATCCCTATTGTGTACTGCACGAATGACACCCCACACGAAAGGTTTTTACCTTTTCAATGACGGAGTTCGGTGGAAGTATCGCTTCCATCTTGGCTGCTCGATCCAGTACTGTTTCTGAGACGACATGAACGTTACACCAAGAACGATCCCTTGGTGGACAGGGTATAACTCATGGAGATGAACCCCCAGTACTCTCTAGTTAGACATGCAGGTGGCAGAGAGTTTAATGTGTCTCTTAGATACCTAAAACCTGCCGGAGACGTACAAGAACCGCGGACCTGAGGAGAGACAAACTCCCCCTGACACTGAAGCCTCGCCTGAAGATTAGGACACTTAAATTGCTCCTGTTACGTCGTCTAATGACACTGTCTCCATTAGGGCTCTGTCAGATACTTCGGATAGGCCAACACCTGAATCCCTGACAGATGAAGGATTCGTAGCAGCGAAAAAAGGTGCTCATCCAGAGATTGACTGACGCGGAACGGTCTGTTCCTCAGAGATGGAAACATTTCGGAGCGAAGTATTTAAGAGCCCATAGACAGACTCGCACTGAAGAGCCTTCCTGTTTGAGTATTCCGACCCCGAATCATGGACTGCCGAATCGGCCACTACGAGCTCGTAGGGAGCTTGGACATTTCTTCCCTATGAGTGAGAAATTTGGTGGAGGAGAATGTTGTGAATGTGGATTAGCTCCTCTTTGATAATCTAAGCTATAAAAGCTGTACATTTCCGCTTGTCAAGTAGAGGAGTAGTAGAATTCTTAATAATCTTTTGTCTTGTTTTTATTACAGCTGGTTTATGTGGGTCTGCAAATGCAAGGTAGTAATATGTGTGTGTGTGTGTGTATGTGTGTGTGTGTGTGTAGTTGGTAATATATATATATATATATATGTATAGTTGGTAATATATATATATGTGTATATGTGTGTATAGTTGGTAATATATATATATATATATATATATATATATATATATATATATATATATTGTGTATATTTAGGCAGCATTTTCTCATTTAGACAAATATTATTAAATAGCACGGAATTATTCTGTTTTACAATTTTCTTTTTTATCTTCTCCAATCTCTGAATAGTCCTTTTCGTGTTCTTCTCAAAATTGTATATGTTGGATCCATAATCGCGAACGCTTTCGACAGAAGTACTTCTCTCATCCTCAGGCATATTGTAGAAATAAATGTAGAGATTGTTTTTTAATTTACCTATATATACATTTTTCCTAGTCACGTGGTAATTTGTTACAGGTTAGGTGGGCGGACTTTTTTTTACATATATTAAACACATTTATATATACAAACACATATATACATTTTCAAACATTTATCCCAAACATTTAAAAACGTTCCGGCTGCACTCATAATTAATATTATTTATTTGAGGCTTCTTTGTTTTAATGTACAATGCTTCGAGTATTCTTAGCCTATTTACATTTCTCTCACTCTGCAATACTCTTGTATTTTCTACCATAATTCTTCGAAAGTCCGAATGTTGGCAGCCATGTCCCTTCAAATGTTGTGATATGGAGCTAGAGTCAGAGATGTGGAGAGTCAATGTTCGCGACAATGTGTTAGTTGTTGAACCAACATAGCTACTAATATTGGAGATACACTCTCATATTGGGCAGCTAAATTTGTAAACTACATTGGTCCTTTCCAACAGGTCATTTGCTTGCGAAATGTTGTTTTTCATTACAAGGCTTGTTGTCTGTATTTTTTTATAATATATGATAAATTTTATTTTTTATTATTTTTGGGAGCTACATATCTACGGATTATATTTTTAAGAATACTCTCATCGATTTTTGAGTTTTTGTGTAACTGGTTACGGTAATATATATTAACAGGTTGATAATTTTCTTGAATATTACTAATTTGATTTAAATTACTAATGGCTAGTTTTATTTCTTTATCTACAAGAGAGTTAGGGAATCGATCATTTACTAACACTTGTTTTATATTTTTTAATTCATTAAAGAATATTTTTTTGCTGGAGAAAATCACCTTTGCACGATGCATAAGATGTAGAGCAGACTATTAAGTCCTGGCGATTTGTTGCAGTCAACCTTTTTTAGTGCAGTCAAGATCTGCTGCTCTGTCACCCTGCCTTCGCAATAAGCCGCTCTATCGGTATCGAAGTGGGAAGAGTTAGCCAAATAATCGCCAAAATCTTGTACAGGAAGATGAGGTTGTTGCGTAAATCGTTCCTCGAAATGCTCCCGAAATCCTTTGCAAATCTCCAGAGTCGATTCTAAAGTTTGTCTATCCGAATGCTTGACACTCGCGATATACAGAGATCCGAAGACGCGTTCTCTCAAAATTAGAGACAGAAAAAGACCTTTTTTTTTTCTTAAAAAAAATGTAATTTTAATATTTACACATCTGAACGTAACGACTTTTATTCTATAAATAGATAGGAACACGTGCACAATTTATCCGGAAATAGAAATCTTCTTACGCTCTAGAAAGGCACGACAACATGCCAGTTGGCAAAAAGACGCAGGACTATTATGGCAAACGGACGTTAAGTATTTTTAAAATTCATCCTAAATGTTTTTCATGGTACCTTGTTTAAACTTGTTTTTCTTGTTTTATTTATGTATTTATATTTATTTGTATCTATTTCCTGTCTTATTCGTCACCCCCCCCCATGCTACAAAGTAAACTAGTGATAAAAACAAAACATAATGCCGGGAATTATTTTTCTCTATTAGAGTAGATAAACTTAAGACTTTTAAATAAAAAAAAGTTAGAACTTTTTTTTTCTTAAAAAAAATGTAATTTTAATATTTACACATCTGAACGTAACGACTTTTATTCTATAAATAGATAGGAACACGTGCACAATTTATCCGGAAATAGAAATCTTCTTACGCTCTAGAAAGGCAGGACAACATGCCAGTTGGCAAAAAGACGCAGGACTATTATGGTAAACGGACGTTAAGTATTTTTAAAATTCATCCTAAATGTTTTTCATGGTACCTTGTTTAAACTTGTTTTTATTGTTTATTTATGTATTTGTATTTATTTGTATCTATTTCCTGTCTTATTCGTCACCCCCCCCCATGCTACAAGGTAAACTAGTGATAAAAAAACAAAATATAATGCCGGGAATTATTTTTCTCTATTAGAGTAGATAAACTTAGGACTTTATTTAAGTAATATACTGAATATATACTATTACTGCAAGCTTGCCTATATTGAAAATGCTTGCTTTCTGTCTAGCTAATCAAACCATCTAATATAGTTAGTCTTATTTTCTATTACATTCGAAATATAATACAGTGACATTAGCAAAGAAAAAGTTACCTATGAAAACGAACCTCCTAAATTAAAACCTTGAATAATTATCTAAACTCGAATATAAATTAATATTAAGCCGACTTTACAAATTGATAAAAGTTAATTATTGGATTTTAATTATAAAGGTCAAGCTCCATTATTCAAACTGGAGACAGATAACGACTAACTTCCACCCATTAATATGGGGAGGGGGAGATTATCATCAAAAGTGTCCTGAATTGATAACTTAGCACCGGACTTACTACTTAGAGATAAATAAATTACTTGTACCCATTCCCCTCCTCCCTTTTTTTAAGGGAGAGTAGATAATACAGTGGATGTGTTATCGGCAGCTCCAGTAACTCTCGCTTCTCCTTTTTTGTCCCTCAGTCCTCATTCAATGAGTGATTTTTCTGACAAAGGGTGAAGAAAAAGCTGCTTACAGGTCGGTAGTACTTGGTGAACGGTAGTCTGAGATGTCGGAAATTTTTCTGTCTCTATGTCTGTCCTTGTGGCCATGTCACTAGTAAGGGTGCTGGAGGTAAACGTTTTGTCTGGGCTGACGTTATCCGCCTGATAGGACCCGAACCTTGGATTAACCACTAAGGAGGCTGTCAAAGTACTGGGACTGCTGTATTGCCATTTGGTGAGTGGATCTGGACCATGCAGTAGTCTCTGGTGGGGCATCTCGATGCAATACTAGTGGGTAATTGTCACGGCTTTACCTTTTCGTGTGCTACAAAAAAAAATCCTGTCTTTTTTTCTCTTACTTTCCCACTCTGTACTGCTCTAACCAAGTATGCCGACCTGTTTCCACAAATCCCAAAACCTCAACATGAAATATCTCCAGAAAAAAAACTCGAATAAACCCAGAACCCCATCTTCCAACGTAGACCCCTACTACCATGTCTCCTTCTCCAACATCAGGGGTCTACGTTCACACCTTCCAGAGGTTAAACCCCAATTACAGGAGACGAAACCGAACATATTATTTCTAAGCGACACTGGAATAGGGCCGACCACTTCCCTTGATGAGTTCATAATTAACGGATACTCTAATTTAACAGCTAAATCTGACACCCAAGATCGCCATGGGCATGGAATATATGCCTACATTAAAGATGGCTTCCCGTGTGGCAGGGATATCTCTAGAGAAGATCCTAATTTACCCTATATGTGCTTCAGGGTTGCACTTGCTAACACCACTGCATTTATATTTGCCCTCTATCGGCCCCACAACAGCGGAGTTACTATCTTTAAGAGCATATCTGAGAAAATAGACCACATCCTGTCTTCAGATCCCTCGGCTAACATCCACATCTCTGGTTACTTCAACGTCCATAACGTGGAATTGCTGACCCATTCAAATAAGACAGAAGATGAGGGGAGGTTTTGTCATGATTTTGCCATTGCTTATGACCTCAGTCAGATTGTTCGCGAACCAACCCGTCTGCCCGATACACCCGGTCAATATGCAAGCCTCTTAGACTTTTTTCTCTCAACTTCCCCTGAGCTATGTTCATCTTCCGTTCATTCTCCTCTAGGATCCTCCGACCACTCAGTTGTATCAGTTGTAAAAACGAAATGTAATAAGTCCCCTGACGTACCCTTCCACCGTACTGTATACCGATACTCTATGGCTGATTGGGATAGATTCCGTACATTCATATCTGATTTACCTTTGTACTCAATGTTTAAAAAGGAAGTGTCCTCTATAGTATCAGATCTGACCGAATGGTTACTTGTAGGCATAGACCAATTCATACCATCTAAAAAAATTCCAACAAAAACCTAACAACCAGCTATGGTTCTCCCCAGAATGTGCTGCTTCTATCGCGCACAGAAATCACTTTTTCCATAGCTACCAGCGTAATAGATGCACTGAAACTAAAGCTACTTTCAGGACTGTCAGCTACCACTGTAAAAGAGTAATCAAAAATGCAAGAGAGCTATATGCCCAGTCTTTTAAATCCAAGGTAGCTGATCAGCGGCTTGGTTCCCACCAATTTTGGAAAATATCAAATAGGATCCTGACGAAGGCCATCAACTCCCCATATTTCCTCCTATAACACAGAACACGCAAGGTAACATACAAATATCCGTGCATGAGATCGCCAAGCCAATCAAGAACCTTGGTTCCAGTAAAGCAACTGGCCCTGACGGCATCCCATATTATAGTGTTAAAAAAGCTTCAACCAGAACTTGGTGCCATACTTACGAAACTGTTTAAGCGCTGCCTTAAGGAAAAGTGCTTTCCGGCTCCCTGGAAGACCTCATCAGTTTGCCCTGTATTTAAGAATTCAGGTGATAAGTCATCTCCCTCTCAGTACAGACCAATAAGTCTCCTGTGTGTTATGAGTAAGTTGCTGGAATCCATATTAAATAGAGAAATAGTCAACCACCTCAGCAGAAACAACCTTCTAGTGACACACAATATGGTTTCCGCTCTGCAAGATCTACCGCAGATGTGCTGACGGTTATATCTCACAGGATTAGTGAATCTCTTGACAAAGGCTTCCTTTCTAGGGCAATTGCTCTTGACATATAAAAAGCCTTCGACAAGGTATGGCATAATTGTCTACTTCACAAGATTTCCAGCTACGGTATAACTGGAAATGTTTTCTCAATCATTAAATCATTTCTCTCCAATAGGCTCATGAGAGTAGTGGTCGATGGACAAAAATCAGAGGCCTGCAGTATTAATGCTGGAGTCCCTCAGGGGTCAATCCTGGGCCCAACTCTCTTCCTGATCTACATCAATGACCTCCCTAAACACATACTTAAATCATTCGTTGACATCTATGCTGATGACACGACCATCTACGGCAACACATCAAAGGCTGTAAATGACAAAGTTCTCTCTGATTCTCTCTCCTCTGATCTCGAGCGCGTAGTTCAGTGGGGGAAGACGTGGCTGGTTACCTTTAATGCGTCTAAAACCAAACTCCTATCCTTACATCATCAACGCTTTTATCCCCATCTGGCATCAATTGTGATGGATGGCTCTCGTCTGGGAGAGGCCCCGTATTTTGACAAGCTTCTGGGATTGACCTTTACTCCTGATCTGAAATGGAACACGTACATCAAGTCTGTTGCCAAGGTCGCTGGAAAGATGGTGGGATCCTTCTACTGCTCCAGAAGATATCTCACTACTGATGCAATTCTCTATCTATATAAAAGCCAAGTACGTCCAAGGATGGAATACTGCTGCCATATCTGGGCAGGAGCTGCTAAAACAGCCTATCCTGCCTTGACAGAGTACAAAATAGACTTCGTGGCTTAGTGGGGGGTGCCCTTTTCTCTACCCTGCAACCTCTCTCCCACAGAAGAGACGTTGCGAGCCTATCATTGTTTTATCGTAATTTTCATGGCAGGTGCTCGTCTGAACTCCAATCCCTGATCCCCCCTCGCCAATCCTTCACGAAAAACACCCGTCTAGCTGAATCCACTGTGAAAAATTTCTCCCACTCTTTATCTGTGCCTAAATCAAAACGTGGATTCATGAACAAAGCTTCTTTCTTAGAACTGCATGCCTGTGGAACTCTGTTCCGTCTTCCTGCTTCCCACCTGACTACAACTTGGATGTGTTCAAGTCCAACGTTAACAAATTCCTAATGAAACGCCCTCTTAAGTAAACACTTCATCAAATCTCCACACTAACGTAATGTACTTGCAATAACCCTTATCCCTGAGTGGCTTCTGGGCCTTGATAAGTGGTGACCGTACGCTCATCCGCGTCGTTTATTGCATCGTTAGACACGTTTTTTGCTAGCCCTACCTACTTGACCTTCGTAACGCTCGTCAGCCGCTAGCAGAAGGACTTGTTTTGCTAACTCTTGACTAAAAGTATCTCCCCGTTACCCATCACCTGGGCTTGTTTCTCTTCTAGCTGCTTTTCCGTCCTGAGCGTATTCGACGGAGAAGCTTTTCTTAGATTTTAGACACATTATTTACTATAAGTAACATACTTCTAAAGCCTCGTGCATAAATAGCTAGATACTACACTTTGATCCCAACTCGAAAGCCAGGTTTCTAACATCGGACTAGCAACGTCTGTTTCTTGCAAGTCATCTTGTTTTTTTATTAATCAATAACTAAGTCAGACCCACCAAGTTCATATTGTTATTTTTTGTTTTTTGTTTTTGTTAGAAAATGTATGGACTATTGTTGTCAGATCTAGACCGGTGCATCTAGAACTAGTCTTCACTCTTAGACAAGGTCTAGAAAAAAGCCTCAAATCTAATGTCCCGCACTGCCGATAAAGTTTTAACCTCTGTCCCATCGCCGCAATGTCACATATTCTTTTACAAATAATTTAACGGAATATGCTCTGATGCACTCATAGAACTTGTACCCGCTCGACTAACCCGCAAAACAGCAAAATCCCACCATTTTCTTGTTTACGTTCCTAGATGCCAGGAAGCCTTCTATTCTAATAGTTTATTCCTTCAATCTGCTAGACATTGGAATCCCCTCCTGATTTCTTCCGTGACTGTACTAAGCTGCAAAAATTTAAGTGGAATGTGAACAGATATCTTAGCTGTTTGATCAGCCACGATTTTCTGTTAAATTTGTTCCCAGATTAGTAGCCCATTACATTTCAACTAGCAATATGTCTTGTTTGATTTGAAAACACGAAAATAAAAATAAAATAAAAAGTATACACCTCTCATATTTTGTTTCTGTATGAGTAACAAACACTGAACGGTAAAAAAAATTAAATCAAAATGACGTCCATCGTTTAGAGTCGAATGAAAAAGTTACCGACATTTGACGGCAAGTATAAAAAGCGCGCGGAAAACTTATTGCTATTTTTCTTATACATAAGAATTGTGAAACTTTACATAACACATTTTCCCCATAATAAATCTGTAATCAATAAAAATAAGAAACGATCAAACAATATTACAAATATATATAATTCATATTTTAAGTGCAATTTTCCTGTCGGTGAAATTCAAGAGCAAAAAAAATGAAATGATTTCAAGGTAAAAAATATTTTTTTTATTTAAATTCCCAACATTTCTTTGGTCTTATAAGTGGGCTCGATTAAATTAAGAATATTTTGCAGAACATATCTTTTTTACTAAAGAAACATATATATATATGTGTGTGTGTGTGTGTGTGTGTGTGTGTGTGTGTGTGTGTGTGTGTGTGTGTGTGTGTGTGTGTGTGTGTGTGTGTGTGTGTTAGCAGTGATCATCTAAAAATTTTAACCGGCTGTTTTTTTTTCCTCTGCAAAGTGTAGCGATTATACATACATCTTTATGGATATAGATCGTTTTCGTTCAAGAGGTTTTCAATCAAATCTTGGAAATAAAACTTTTTTTTTATTATTTGTAGTTCATCTTGTGAATACATATGTGCGTTTTTATGTCGAATATGAACATTCGTATTTGTGTACATGATTAACACCACAACCGTGGAATTTTATATTTAACGAATTCTGCATATATATATATATATATATATATATATATATATATATATATATATATATATATATATATATAAGTGAACGTGTCTGTGTGTCTGTCTGTATATCTGTCTGTGTACATTTTCCTTCGCAATAACTCTATCAATTTTCAATCTACAGACTCGAAATTTGATATATAGGGTACTGAGATTTGTAAAAATCGATGTGATCGGGTTTCGGCCAGAAATTTGGCTGTTAAGGTGTCAAAGTTTAATGATTTGACCTTTGAGAACTCTACCAAAATCCTCCGACAATTTTGGATCTAAACACTTGAAATTTTAGATATAGGTTCCTTGGACATGGAGCTAACTTAATAACTTAATTAGAGCCCAAAACAATAAATTTTAAGGGGTCGTAATAAGGGTCAAATTTAAAAAATTGATCGTTTTTTTGTTTTTTTTGTTGTTGTCTTTTTTTGCTCAACATACACCTCCAGACACCCGGGCAACGCCGGGCACGTATGCTAGTATATATATATATATATATGTATATATATATATATATATATATATATATATATATATATATATATTCCAGTTCAGTTATATCTCTCTATATACCTATTTTTGACAATTGGTATTCGTTCTTCTCCCTTTCTCTTTCTCTCTCTCTCCCTCTCTTTCTCTCTCTCTCTCTCTCTCTGCCTTCTAACACACACACACACACACACATACACACACACACACATACACATAATATATATAGAGAGAGAGAGCGAGAAAGGGAGAGAGAGAGGGAGAGAGAGAGAGGGGGAATACGAAGTAGTCTCGCGTTGCCCGGTCGTAAAATACGCATAAATATTATTTTAATTCATGCATATTTATTATCTATAATTATAGAGCCAAGTCTCTATTGATTATTATCCAATATATATTAATGATTTCAAAAGTTATAAAAATATGACTTCGATACCATTCGCTAGAATCGAAATCCGAACGTTCAGCACTCCAGCCTTAGTCGTTTCCGGCGTCATCATTGTCTAAACTACCGATAGATGGATACAGAAAGTTTAAAATTAAGCTACAATGTTCTATGAATGTTCTATTTTGCGCATGCGCAACAGTAATAGCGGAGTAATATTTTAATCGAATTACCCTGCGAATTGTCAACTGTTTTCTTTTCAATTTTGACCCCTTAGCAGCAATTTTCGCCGGCTAAAAACCAAACCGAAAGTGTGCTATAGTTCCAAATACCCTATCTATCAAATTTCGACTTTGTAGGCTAGGTATTCAGAGAGGGATTTGGAAGAGACCTTTCGCAAATATACTGACAAGGTCACTTTCATATATATTTTCTGGGCTCAATATCAAACAGGGCAGAGATAGTTAGTTGTCTAGCAGGTTGATTGGTCTCAGCAGCGAGTGTATCTTGTGATACGTCTATCACTTACCAAAATATCACTCTATTTATACTTTCTATGTTCATTCTAATGAGCAACAGGCAACTCCAGTAAAAAATGTATGGTTATAGTCTCTTAGTTTTTTCAGACTTGCAGACATACATTACTATTTAGTCATACTGTCTAACCGATTCCAACGACCTTTACAACCAAACATAGCCATCTGTTCTTCGATTCTACAATACATTGTAGTATATCTTACATCTTTTTATTCCGAAGCACAGTACATAATCAAACAATCCATTGTCTATTACTATATTAAATAGAACTGCTTTTTTACTCATGGCGGATAAAAGGGAATAGGTGTTTATACAGTTCTCAAAAGCATGTAATAATGTATTAATAACCATAATATATCTCACTTTATTTGATTGTATACTTCTCCATTGTTTAAACTGTTTGGATTTTATAGCTGTGAACTTCTTCTTCTTCTTCTTCTTCTTCCTCTTCTTCTTCTTCTTCTTCTTCTTCTTCTTCTTGTTTCTTTTATGTACTTATGGAACTTTTCACAAAGTTTTCAATTTTGATGTTAACAGGCAATACTATATGTTTATTAGAATACTAGTTATTTTTCATCTCTAGAAAAAAAAGCATAATTCTTGAAACTTCATGGAATATGGAAATAATCTTTTGTATTATGTATTTCTTGTTTTGTTTTTATTTTCAATACATTTTTGTTAATTTGCATCATTTAATTCTATGTAATCTGTAAATATTAATACGAAATGACTATACGGGTAAGAATTGCTTTTTGTTCCTAAATAAATTAGGCAATGCTGAGCAAAGCTTTTAACATTGTAAGGTATGTAACGCGCTGGATCGTTAAACGTTGGACATAGAATTTCCGGGGTTAATCCCTATTCCCGAGCAATGTCGGGACACAGGTTTGTTAGGTTATAATAAAGATGAGATATCACATCAAAAGATGTGATTTTTAATAAAAAGACGGTGTTAATTCACGCTGATTTTGTTGTGCATGCGTATGTGTATAAAATTGGTGAAACTTTATTTTGTTTTCTGTTTTCTTGGCTTTTATAAATCTAATAAACTGCACTTCCGCTGACACAGCTATGATAGGAATTCGCTGAGGTGAACGGAGACTGACTGATAGGTCTTGGCGAAGTTAGACGCTTTACTGTGTATCAACATAGTTTATGTGCTCTTGAAATAATATCAGAAACAACTGCACTTTAGGGGCGCCGATAAACAACGCCTTTTTAAGAGCAGGTTCATGGCGAGATACATTAAATCATCCATCGAGTAATGAAAAGATAAATTCTTACTCTGATACGTAAAACAACTAGTAGTTTGTCTATATAAGACTAAAATTATTCTATACTCCTATAATTCTTTTGTGTGTGTGTGTGTGTGTGTGTGTGTGTGTGTGTGTGTGTGCTAATATTCATATTAAACCCCCTTCTCTCTTTTTACTTAAAAAGAAAATACAACTTTGTTATATATGGTTCTGGAATTGCATTCATTTGCTAATTTGCATACCTTTTAAACATTCATTTTAATTAATTCCATATTACTTTTTTCGGTTTGCTTATGCGATGATCATCTTTCATCAACTATTACATGTAATCATATTCATGCAGATATTCTACATGATTTATACTTGTGTAATATTTTCGTTAAAAGGTTATAGTAAACACAAACCTCGTTCTATATATATTTATGTCTGCGTTTATATATTTGTTACAAATAACATGCCTACCAAACTCCTCTGTCAGTTTTTGGGCTGCGGACATGAAACTTAATATATAGGGTATTTGAACCCATGAAAAATATTAAATTTGGGTTTAGCCCGGAGAAAATCGGTGCATGAGTGTAATTTTTTTTAATGGAATTTGCCAGGTCGACGATAGTATTACGAATATGCATGCAAAACGTATAGCTATGTTTTAATTTTTAGCCTTGCAGCAAACATGCCTTCATAGCTCAGGCATTAACGTTCAAGGAAAAAGTAAATTGTATGCTAAACGTTTTGGTTTCGATTCTCGGTGCTTTCGCACGAGTTATTTTATTTATTTATTTATTACTTTTTAAACAATTACTATGTATTGGGCCCAATATAATATAATATATTCGAAATCTGCATTAATCAAAATATCATATGTAAGCTTATTTTACGACCGGGCAATGCCGGGCGGCTTGCTAGTTAATCTATATAAGACTAAAATTCTGATAACTTTGTTTGCTTGCTTGAATGGTTATGATAGTGACTGGTGACACGAAGTGTTGAAAAAAGTGGCAATTATTCGTCTAAGAAGAAAAAAAACTAGGAGTAAAAATATGATGCCAATTAATAAATAATAGGGCAGGGGGAAGAGCTGATAATCTGTTCGCGCGAATAGTCTGTGCAAAATTCTTTCAACCACCGATTGCTATTACAAATAACACCATTAGTGAAAACCCATCTTTCAAAGCCTTCGGTCTTACATTGGCAGGTAACATGAAATGGAACAAATTCACTCAGGACATTGCCAAAGCTACTGCAAATAAGGTGGCTTCCCTTTATCACACTAGAAAATTACTCCCTCTAGAAATTTTCTATATATTTAGAAAGCCACAATTCGTTCACGCACGTTCGTTCACATCTGAACTGATGCACCTACCACTAGAAAGAATCCAAAAAGAGTTTCAAATCTAATAGGTTCTGCACTATTGGGCAAGCTCCAACCTCTGTCTCATCGCCACAGTGTTACAGCCCTGTACCTGTTTTACAAGTACTTTAATGGAAAGACACGCAAATAGTGGCTCCTACCGTTCCAAGTGTCAATATGTTTCAAGTTTCAATATGTTCCAATGTCAATATGTTTCAAGTTTCACTATGTTTCAAGTGTCAATGTGCTCCAAGTGTCAATATGTTTCAAATGTCAATATATTCCAAGGGTCAATATGTTTCAAGTGTCAATATGCGCCAATGTCAATATGTTTCAAGTTTCAATATGTTCCAATTTCAATATGTTTCAAGTTTCAATATGTTCCAATGTCAATTTGTTTCAAGTGTCAATATATTTCAAGTGTCAATATGTTTCAAGTTTCAATATATTTCAAGTTTCAATATTTTTCAAGTGTCAATATGCTCCAAGTGTCAATATGCACCAAGTGTCAATATGTTTCAAATGTCAATATGTTCCAAGTATCAATATGTTTCAATGGTCAATATGTTTTAAGTATCAATATGTCCTGTTTGGGATGAAAAGGAATATAAAAAATATAAATTTCCAATAAATTAAATCCTATAATCAGAAGGAGAAAATACAAAAAATTATTAAGTATCGATTAATAATATTGATTTTGAAATGTTTTACGGACAATAATGAGTTTTCACAGAAACAAAATATCCATGTTTGAAAATATTTATATTCTTAAATAACTTTATATTTGTTGTATTATCACTCTCTTTCTCATAATAATGCTCTATCTCCAATATTGAGCATCCTCATATCACGTTAGAATTTAAGGATATTTTAATGCACTTGAAAATATATATGTATTGAAGATCATCATATTATATTGGCGATGTACCCATAGACGATCCAATGTTTACATCGTCGGAAGTGAGCAGTAAAGTTTCGGTTCCGGTAGAATATTTCATATGAGACATCCAAGAAGACTCAAGCGCCTCACACAAGTAATTTTAACTATATTTAACTAGATTCTTTTTAAAATTCATGATAATTCGATGAATTCGATAAATGAAAAATAGGTACCTCTTACAGATACCTCTAACATGAATACTGTAAACGTTTATAAATAAAAATACATTTTTCTGCTCTGGTATTTTTATGATGGAGTTATTATTTTTATACGATATATAAAATATTAATATATATAAATTAAAAAGAGAATATAAATGCTCCCCCATCTATTTTTGGGGTATATTAATTATGAAGGGCGTTCCAAAATTAGGGCCTCTTTTTGTAACTCAGAAAGTTAAAGCACTAGAAAGACTGAAGTAGTACCGTTAAAACGAGCAAACTTTTGTGCTCAAAAATTCTTTTTCTACATGATCATCACTATTCTCAATGTATTTTCTACAAGAATTCCAATACCAACATTCTGCCTACCTGGCAATAATACCACGGAAGATATCGCACTCCTTCCGATAATGCATTTTCCAGGTTGTATGAAACTCCTTTTCCTTTAATTATTTTCATATAATTATTATTCACCACCCAAAAAACTTTTTTCAATATTTGTGCTGAAAAGCAAAATACGTGTCTATTCACAGCTGAACATTTTGCTAACCGCATTTCATTTCCTCTGATGATATGAGCCATTATTGAAAATCCATGGATTAAGGAAATTAATATAACACCTTCATTATATTCCTTTGTCAAACAATAAATTCTTAACTCGAATATACATGTCTATATTTTGATTTTCAGAATTTAACTTTCACCACTAAACTTTGGTCTATTCTTAAAGATTGAGTTTCTCCTTTTTGGCTAGGATCACCCTGAAAGTATTACCTCAAGTAATCTATCAGGATATTTCACCTGATTTTTAATCTGTGTCTTATCTCGCTTATATATATATATATATATATATATATATATATATATATATATATATATATATACAAGATATCGATTTATAGAAACAAATTATTTCAGACCAAAAGCAAACACTTGTACGTGATTACATATATATTATTCAACGATTGCTAGGAAATAACCTTACAACACCGCTAGTTTATCTGAACTATGTCATTTACTTCCGCTTATCGCGGTGCCTAGTATTTATTATTATAAAGTCAAAAAAACAAACAATATATATATATATATATATACATATATATATATATATATATATATATATGCCAACGTCTACACAACACATGTTTTATAATTGACAAAAGACAATCCATAAATTATGTAGTATTACCATATCGTTTTTTTGTTTTATTTATTTTCATTTATTTATTTATTTATTTTGCAGCGACACTCGCGTTATATGAACTTTTATACAAACAGATGTTATTCGCTTCCTAATAATCTACATTGTTCGATTTGTTATATTTAGAGATCAAGCGCAGTTGTTTTATACAATTATTTTATGTAGTTTTTATGTGTTATATGTGTAAATTACCATATATGCACGTATACTAGTTGACATATCACATTCATACATCTATATTTTATATATAAAACTAGTTAAATGCACTATACTGGATAAAAATTTGTATGTATAATCTACCAAAATATTTTCACCGCCTTTCTCATATATATATATATATATATATATATATATATATATATATATATATATATATATATATGTGTGTGTATATACTAGCAGGCCGTCCGGCGTTGCCCGGTCGTAGAATACGCATAAATATTTTAATTAATGCAAAATTTTTATTTATGATAAAAAGAAATACTGTAGGTATGAAACTAACGTTTAATTCCTTTTAGAATGAAGTAAAATATTGTGCATGCAAGTATTTTTTTTCTAAACAGTTCACCTCTTGTAAGGAAAAGAAAATACTTGAGCTGAGATCGGAACGAAAGCCTAAAGACAGTGAGTCAAGTACGATAGCCATTATGGTAGCATGACACGACTTTAGAAAGTGTTTTCAAACCTACTTATTCCTGACATAAGGAATCTGTCATGAGAACGATTTACGCATGCGCATTCGTGAAACAGTTAGTAAACGGATAAAAATCTGACGACCTCCACGTACCAATTTTTTTAATGTTGATTACTTAGTCGCCCTTTTTCTGGATGAAAAACCAATTAAAAAGTTTTTCACGTGCCTGGCGTCTTTTGTTTATGTTACAGGGTGCTTTAAATAAGTTTTCAGACTTTTTTGTACAGGCATTGAATATTCAGTATGTTATTGTTATTCATCTATGGCATAACTGATTACTTTTTTATGATTTCAGGTTCAAATGAACAGTGCAGCAGGAATTGTAATACATCCTACTAAAGCCTGATTGTCACAGCTGGTTAATTCCAAAAATTCAATCTGGATGTGTAGATGCTTTAGAAGGACGATATGCAATAAAATTATTGTTCTAAACTTTGTACAAATGCCACAGAAACGTATCAAATGCGCCAGACTGTTTTTGCGCCATCTTGCATGAATTGATCATCAGTTTTGAGTGCCATAAAAGATTCAAGGAAGAGAGGTAGGGGTCTGTGAGGGATGATGAGAGGTTTGGGAAGAAAAAGAAAGTCAGAACATTAGAATTGATTGGCCAAATAAAAAAGTTCATTATAAGGAGCGTCCTGTGTCTACAGAGACAATAGGTTCACAGTTTGATGTCAGTGTGGGAACTGTATACGCAATTATTCGCGGAAGATTTGCACGAAGTTTGTCACAAGGGTTCTCAGAGGAGATCAAAAAGAAGGACGGTGTCATGACTGGCAGTTGTGATGCATAGATTTGAGAATTGGGGTTTATTGCCCTTTAGATTAGAAGTTATTAGCACGGGCGGATTGTTTGTTTATCAAAAGTGTCATAACAAAATTACAGAGAAGGGTCGAACAAACAGAGCAATTGTTAACATAGTATGATGTCGTTTAAACGCTACATCACAGAACGATTTGATGTGAGGGAGATTCAAACGAAGGCGCGAAGAATCTGATTTTGGGTGTCAGAGAGAGGGCAGATGAAACAAAAGTATGTTTCTGGATCTCAGAGAAAATGGACCGAGTAGAGTTCTCATGGGGGGTGGGGCGATGAGAAGAAGTTAATGGCGGCTGAGATCATAGAAAAATCGACCCTGCCCTCCTTTTAAAGTGACGAGAAACAACGAATCGCCTTCAACTGTAGTACGTCCATTGTTGTTGAATAAAACTCAGTTGTCCAGAAAAGAATATGTGTTGAAAAAGCTTTTGTTTCCAGATGCGATGAACGGCGATACACAAACCACTCGAGGACACGGCGAAGAGGCACGAGAATAAGATTTTAAAAAATGCACGTTCGGTTTTGCTTTATAATCACCCCCCTCCCCAGAATGGTTGATGTGCCGTAATTGCAAACATTGATCCAATGCAATCGTCAGAAATTACAACCGAAACGTTGTGCAAATAAGATTAGAATAGAAGTCGGAGTAATCCATATAATACAAACTTTTGTTTCACGTATCATCATCATCATCATCGTCATCATCATCATTTGTACTCTCTAGGGGTTCTCGAGCAGACTACTATCAGAGATTACTCACTGGTGATAATCGGTGTTGTTCCTTGGAGTATTAGAAATATCAAGTATCTCCAGATGTCCAGTATTCTCCACCGCTTTCGATGACTTTGTGTTATCGCAACAGCCACTTACGATTTCTCTCTGGCAACGACCATTGGTCTTCACTGGAATTTGAGTGACAATAAAACACCTCTAGGTCCCAGTACTCTTCACACTCATTTAGTTGAGCTGGTACTTCCATCCTTCCTGACCTTTCACGATTATTATGATATCAACGAAGTTTGATGCTTATTAAGGGGATAAGGAGTTTATAAGTTTAACTTCTTTTGGGTCCATGTGGTGTTTCCCCCACTTTGCAATTTCTATGTAGCCGGTTATTATTATTATTATTATTATTATTATTATTATTATTATTATTATTATTATTTACGCAATATAAGTTCCCACGAATGCCTTTCCCAGCGATCAATTTCTAGCAACAACAGATGATTTCTTGTCCTGGAATACGGAAAGACCAACAGACCATAAGAAAGATATACGATAACATATTTAAATGGTCAATTGGGGAAAGGAAAATTATGTTCTTAATTTTTTTTACTAATTCAGTGTCTGGGAGGTAACAGATGGACTTTAATGGAATATTCTAATATCTATGTATTTCATATAGAGATTAAGTGTTTGCTCTGGGAAATGAGAATTTCGACTGCTTAAATGTATGGACAGAGAAATTTTTATAATAAAATATATTTTTTCATTGGTTAATTAGTTTAATAACTTTACAAACATTTCAGGAGGTTATTACTATTTGGCAAAGTTTATTTTATTCATAATAGATTTGTTTTTTTTTTGTTTTTTTAGTTTTTATTAGTAATACTTCTAGCGTTTCAAGATTTCGCTTATAACCAATAGTAATAACATTATGAAATGTATGTAAAATAATGAAAATAATTTACCAATAAAAAATATAGTTTCCATGTGAGTAGTCATTATTATTATTATTATTATTATTATTATTGTTGTTGTTGTTGTTGTTGTTATTATTATTGTTATTATTGTTATCATTATTATTGTTATTGGTATTATTGTTGTTGTTATCTTTATTATTATTATTATTATTATTATTATTATTATTATTATTATTATTATATATGGCTGGTTACTATTATTTACTCAGTAGCAGTTTCGATGAGAAGCTTTTGCACCGATCGGTTTCTAGCAACAACAGGTGGTGTGCCCTGGAGTTGGAGTGACAGCAAATGTCCCAGTTTTTTTTTCCATCCTTCACTTCTTTTGATAAATGTTACCAATCATTTAGCGTTTTCGCAACGCCTGTCTACCATTTATCTATCACAGCGTATTATCTCAGAATGTCTGAAGTCAACCGCAACAGAATGGCTATCAGGAGCAAACTCAATCGCACCATCCCACATAAGGAGGAAAGAGGCAACTTAGAAATGGGTTCAAAACGTCGACGAGAACACCAGAGACTTACGAAATCCAACAAATTTAAAGAGATGACCCAGATACCTCCAGGCGCAAATCCCGAAATCCCTTCTACAACTCAAAAATCAAAAATTTCGACCCAGTTGAGACATGAAAGGGGGAATTGAGAAGCAGTACTCCCAAAAGAGGAGACATTATTGAAGACCCACCTTTGCACTTCCCAGGTTTTGCTACAAATAGTAGAAAGCAGTGGGTAGCCGCAAACCGGATCAGAACAAGACACTGTAGGACTGCAGTAAACAAACGTAGGTGGAAACAAATAGACTCTCCAATCAGCCTAAAGGGCAAGGAATCCCCTAAGACACAGACTACCTGATCCTACACGGTCCAGTCACCTGACTGGAAGGAGGCTATGCGACAGCCCATCAATTTGAAGACAATTTCTCAAGCTGGCTAAAAAAAAAACAGCGGTATAGATATTACTACTATTTATCACTAGTAACAGACATTCGTTTTCGCTGGAATTTAAGTAGAAATAAGACTCACTATGATTCAGTGTTCTTTTTGCCCTTCTAGTGAAGGTTTGGGAGCTGATTCCCCTCCTTGAGTTGTTTATCCAACCTGACCCTTCATTATTACTGGCTAAAGAATTACCCGATATGACTTCGAACACGTTTATATTGACGGCACAGTCAGAAGTGTCGCCAAAGGCTTTCTGAGGATTTGTTCTTAATCTTTGATAAGGTGATCTCAGGGGGATAAGAATTAGTTTTGCGTCTATTTCGAGAAATTGGGTTACATCTTTTGCGAAAATATAATTAGAATACGTTAAACGACGTTTTAATATAGAGAGTTTAAAAACAAAAATTAAATGCTAACACACATATAACTAAAAGAAAACGCGCACACAAACGTACGCATATATATGTATGTGTGTGTGCATGTATAATTCATTTTATAATTATATATATGTATATATATGTACATATATGTATATATATATATATATACATAACTATATAATTTCATTTGCCTGTATAATTTTGTTTTACAAACGATATTAGCAAAGTCTAAAGTTTAAGCCTTTTAGTTGCTTGCAGTACGAAATTAGAAAAACTCTCTACGAAGAAAAAAATAAAATATGTATATCACAAATATTTGTTTCTTTACAAAAAATATTTTTCTACAATTCTACTATATAAATAGATATAGAAAACACACAAGACTGTGAAAGAGCTTGAAAACCTATGAGAGAGAACTTAATTTTTCCTACTAGATACTGTTCTGGAGAATCTAATGTATGTCTGTATAAGGGTTTACCAGGACAATCTGGCATAACGATAGTTCTCCTACAAGTAAATCCTGACCAAGTATTTCAAATCACATTAGATTCATGGCCACAAATAAGATATCTTCGATATAGCTAACCCATACAGTCTTTTACGATGAATGGTGCTCCTTCTACAAGTGATGTTACTAAATCCTTGTTTTGAATAAAGTTTTTTTTTAATTTCATTGAATCACTATATATATATATATATATATATATATACATATATATATAGGCATAAGTTTGACGAATTTTGTGTAGCTTAATTGCCATATATATTTTCATAACTTACTATATATATATATATATATATATATATATATATATATATATATATATATATATATAAGCATGAAACACTGTGGGTATAAAACATTATGCATTAAACACTAGTATTTGTTGATATAAAAAATTGTTATTATTTATTTGAAACAATATTATGTGTATACATATATATTATTATTGTTTTTGTTGTAGTAGTAGTAGTAGTAGTAGTAGTAGTAGTAGTAGTAGTAGTAGTCTGAAAATACAGAGCCCCGACATTATTTTTTCGAACACTTTGAAAAAACACTTCAAGGTGGTTACTAGTGCCATAAGTTTTTGAGATTGTAAGTACGTAGTTGAAGTGTGAAAATCCACTACTAGTGTAATCAGTTGTTTTAGTTTGGCTTTGATAATTTTAGTTTTTTGTGATTTTTTTGAAAACTTGCGCGACACTATTTTTCGAGCATTACAAAAAATCCTATTTTATGAAAAGCTATGTTCATGTATATGTTGTTGTATGCTAATTTTCTGCTTGTACACTTAGCTGTCATTATTAGAATCAATTATCTGTTCTGTTCTACTGGTAAAACAATTAAGTTTAATGAGGTGAAATGCATTAAAAAAAAGTCTTTGTTTAGCACGGAAGAAGCGGAAAGATGACCTCAGCATCAGAAGGATCGCCATGGAAAAAAAGAGAGAACAGAAAAGATCAATTGGCAAGCGGACTGAAAGGAAAATTAAGATGACTGTGACACGACTTTTGGCATCTGGAGAAAAAGTTACAGCAAGAAAAGTTAAGGAGAAATGTGAATTGGATATAAACGTCCGAACAGTACAAAGGACGCTGCATAGGATTGGTTTGAAGTATGAAAAAGCTAAGAAAAAAATTCCACTAACAAAGAAAAAAAAAAGGAGCAAGACTGAAGAGTGCTAATGGTCGTTAACAAAGCATGTTGACTTGAAGAAGGTTTTATTTACTGATGAGAAGCGTTTCACGTTTGATGGGGCCGATGGATGGTGTACTTAGTCGAGAAGGAGTGAGCCTGTTGTACTGAACAAACGACAGATGGAAGGAGGCGGAGTTATGGTTTGGGGTATGATCTTTACTAATGGAAATATATGGTTGGAATGGCTGAAAGTAAGACAGAGCAGTGAACGCTACAAACAGTTGCTAGACGAGAAAACCCTACCAAGGATAAGAAGAGAGATGGGGGATGATTTCGTTCTAAAGCAGGACAATTGCAGCATCCATGTGTCAAAACTCATGAAAGAATGGATGGCTAAAGTTTACTTTGGAATGGCCTGCAAAAAAGCCCAGATCTAAATTTAATGGAAAATGTTTGGGAAATGTTTGCGCAACTTGCTATGATGGACCTGAAATAACGAAAGAGGCTCAACTATGGGAACGAATACTAGATGCCAAAATACAACTAATAGAAAAACGTAGAGATGTTATTGTGCATATGTTTGATCATTATGAAGAGAGATTGATAAAAGCTATTGAGAAGAAAGTGATATTACAGTTTATTGACAGTTTTTCAACGATGATGTCCGAAAGATAATGTCGCATGTATTTTGTAAAAAATGATGAAAATTAAATATTTTTCCTTACCTAATCGATTTTATTCCATTTTTATTACAGGTATTGTCTTTATATGTTTATGCTATTCTATTGAAGGAATTTCGCCACTTTATGGTACTCGGA
Source organism: Euprymna scolopes (assembly GCF_053919585.1). NCBI lineage: Eukaryota > Metazoa > Mollusca > Cephalopoda > Sepiida > Sepiolidae > Euprymna > Euprymna scolopes. Next base: position 25,104,024 of record NC_136504.1, read on the forward strand.
AAGTCGAATACTAAAGTATCCGAAAAATATTGTATACTTATATTCCGTTAGCAAGTTAGTTACATTTACATAGATATGGTTTTGTTTCATTCCCGGAGGGTGGAAGAAGTATCTGCAAATTCTAATTCTAATACAAATATAATTTATTTTCCACAAGTATCAATATATATATATATATATATATATATATATATATATATATATATATATATATATATACTAGCTGTACCCTGCCACGCGTTGCAGTGGCTTAATTTGGTGTAATGGAAAAATTTAATAAAAAGAGAAAATGCATGTTTCTTATATTAGTACAGCAATCCACTGCAAAAAGTGAAAAAGAAGGCGAAAATGATGAAAAATTGTACTCTTGCAGAATTTGATCTGGATCCTCGGGAGTTTTTGTCAATCATTCATGGTTTGGACTTGACCAACAATCAGTGGATGAAGCCGAACGTAGCAAAAATGTTGAGACGCTAAATGTTTTTTTTTTGTTGTTGTTGTTTTACAACAATGAGTTAGTAATTAATATTTGGTTGATAGTGGGGGTGTTACTATACACAGATTCGAAAAAGTTGTCCAAAAACAAATAAATGAAAGCAAAGGTAAGTTACGTTATACCTAATTGGATAATTGTTTAGTGTTTTTATGTAATGTAAAATGTTTAATCGGCTCAAAAAACGGAAATGGTCGCGGACTCTGTTGAATACGTTAAGTCTGGGAAAGTAAGTTGAAAACTAAAAACTATACAAAACAGTGTCTGAAACTCACCGAATATATGTTACCATGACATAGGCTGGCATAATCGGTGGGTTTCTGACAGTATTTTGTATAGTTTTTTAGTTTTAACTCACTTTCTCTAACTTAAAGTAATCAACAGTGTCCACCACCATTTGTAGCTTTCAAATACCCCGATAAACACTGTTTTTCGAGCCGACTAAACGTTACATTAAATGAAAATGGTTTGTATTACTAAACACAGATACAAAGAAGTTATCAAAAAATAAATATATATATAAACGTTATCAAAGGCAAGAAAAGTAAATGTTCTACCAAACTGGATAAGATTTTAGTGTTTTTATGTAATGTATAATCGGTTCAAAAACATTCAATGTTTATCGGTATATCTGAAAAATACAAATGGCGGCAGACTGAATCGAACACATTAAGTTTGGGGAAAAATATTTGGAAAATGAGTTTAAACTAAAAAAACTATACAAAATACTGTTAGGAACTCACTCAATATATGTTACCATGGCGTAGGCTGGCATATAATCGGTGGTTTTAAACTTTTGCTCGCTACAGGTGACTACTTTTAAAAGTCCCTTTTAGTGATTACCTGGTTTGAGGATATTTCTACAACTAAACGGTAAATCTGCTCCAAAAAATCCGGTATTATTTTACTTTAAGGCCCGTTTCACGTTTATATATAACGAAATATTTTATTGTAGATTTCGGTGTGCTAAGAACGAATCTGCAAACTGTTTCCGTAGCAAAAAGAAAGTTTTCATGATATTCATGAAATTACTTTTTCGAAAAGTGTGTGATTACTTTTCAATGCAAACTTAACTTAGAATGAGCACCCACTTTCTGGCCACCTGAGAGAGGGACATTTTTCTGTGTTTCTTGGCTAAAAAGTTTTTTGTTTGATTTCTTTTGCATGGTAATAACCCCTGAACTCTGGGACTATTTTCCATTTCACAGCCGTAGCCTTCGTTTACGCTATGCGTGAGCATAAAAGAAAGATGCTTAGCCAATAAACATGGGAAAAAATCCCCCCACCCTCAGGGGGCTAGAAAGTGGGTGCTCATTTTAAGTTAAATTTACATGGAAAAGTGATCGCCACTTTTTCGAAAAAGTAATTTCTTCATATCATAAAAACTATTTTTTTGCGACGGAAACGGTTTGCAGATTTGTTTTTAGCACACCAAAATCTACAAAAAAAATTTATTTACGAACGTGAGACGCACGGCCCTTAATGGAAAATTATATCAAAAATCCGGGGGGAAAATAGTTTTCAATAAAAACAGCAAATGATTTCGATAGAAAAAAAATGGATGCTATTTTTTTTCTTTTTTCTGTGTGTTTTTTGGCTAAAAAGTTTTTTGTTTTATTTCTTTTGCATGGTACTAACCCCTGAACTCTGGGACTATTTTCCATTTCACAGACGTAGCCTTTGTTTATGCTATGCGTGAGCATAAACGAAAACTGTTAAATAGGCATTCGCGTACCAAACTGCCTTGTCAAAAAACCAATAAACACGAAAATAAATGCCCCTTTCTCAGGTGGCCAGAAAGCGGGTGCTCGTTTTAAGTTAAATTTACATGGAAAAGTGATCACCCATTTTTCGAAAAAAAAATTTCTTCAGATCATTAAAACTATTTTGGTACTCCTTGGGCGTTGAGTTCCATGGCGACCCGCAGGATTATTTAATGGTCGTCCCCTTAGTATCCCCTAGTCAAGGCTAACGCATGCGCACGTAACATTTTTTATTTATTTACTTACGTGGTGGAGTTTTTATACTGATAGGTTTTTTGAATTTTTTTTCACTGAATTATTATTGATTGAACACTAACCAGATTATGAAAAAAATTGGAAAAAAAAAAATCATTTCAACATTTGAAAGGAGTACTAATCGGTCAATCATTTTTTTTTTCTAAATACGGAAATGTCTTCGGGAGATATAAAATGGTCGCATGTTGATGAAGCAATGTATCGGGAGGCGTACGGGATGAAAAATTATTGGTAAATATTTAGATTAGGTCCACCTCCTCAATTTTCTTTTAAATGGCAACTTGAAATGGTTTTCGACTATGCTGAATACGAAAATCGCATTGAAATTTTGCAGAAATAAGTAGTTATCAAGATATAAAAAGTTGTATTATGCATTGTAATCTTTGGCGGCTATCTTTTTTACGTGCGTGTGTTTGTTTATGGCGCGTGTGCACGTAAAAAGATGGCCGCGGAAGAATACAATGCATAATACAACTATTTATTTCCGCAAAATTTCAATGCGATTTGCGTGTTCAGCATACTCGGAAACCTATAAATGTCGTCATTGAAAGGAAAATTGTGGAGGTGGACCTAATCTAAAAAAATACCAAATTATTAAACATTTCTCCAGTATGTTAGTGAAATTTATAATACTTTAAAAAAGATTTTTTAAAAAAAGTTTTGAAATAAAACAAAAAAACTCACCTTTCATAAAAACAATTTTTAAAAAAACACCCACAAAGTGACTTTTAACTAAATAAGTTTTAAAAAAAACTTAAAAACTCGAAACTTTATTTTCATAAAAACAATAAAAAAAAGTCATGTTCAATCTATTTTTTTCTTTGAGAAACATATATTTCTGACTTACAAATGTGGTAGAGGCACATATTATTTTTACTTTCTATGGTTTTGATATTCCGCGTTTTTATTGCTTACAAAATGGGTGACTGATTTATCAGAACGTTGTAACTAAAAAGTAAGCACCACTTTCAAATGTCGAAATAATGATTATAGAAATTAAGCATGGGAGTGATGGGTGTACAACGTCGCCTTTCGCACTTTTACAAACATTATTTACGTTAACTCTTTTCATAGATAATTTTTAAAAAAAAATAACTAAACCATTTATTGATAGTTTGTCACGTGTACAAACATTTATTTATTTGCGTAGGCTTAACTCTTTTCATGAATAAGAAAAGTTTTACTCTTTAAGAATAATAAAAGGAAAAAGTTACTGAACATTTATAAAAGGACTTACTTCTTTTCATGAAGGCCGGAGGAATAGTTGGCCGAAAAGTCGTGAAACAACTAATAAAGATGAGAATAATAGTCTGCAATAAATAAAAATGGTGCTAATTCAGAGAGCGATCCGCGCTATTTTTTAAATCATATTTCCACGTTTAATTAACGTTTTACGATATGTTTTTTTATTCAATTGTAAGGTTAAAGTACAGAATAGGTACAAAACATCCTCCCCTCCCAATATTAAGAATGACTTTTTAAATAATAACATTATTTCAGCACGGATCACTCTCTGCATGAGTATCATAAAAATTAATATAAATAATACTTATCTCAATAAGTGAAAGGCTAATTTCTACCGGAAATAAAATGGAGATAATCTCGCAGTTACGAAAAATATTTTTTATTTAATTCAATATTTTTATAATTCGCAATGTTAAATTATTTTAATAACATAAAAACATTCCTTGACTTTAAAAATAGAATTTCTGAAAATTTCAATTAAATTGGTAACGTATAAATATGGTTTTATTCGCTTTTAACGAACCAAAATTACATTTTTATATATATAGATGTGTGTGCGTGCGTGCGTGCGTGCGTGTGTGTGTGTGCGCGCAGACATTGTGAAAAAAAAAAACTAATTCTTTCGGTTAAGTTTTTCAGTTTTCTCATGATGCTTTTTTAGTCAAAATCAAAAAAAAATGTTCGATATGTTTGATGATTCAAAGAAAAATCTAAAACTTTCGCATATGAGACATACGTTGTTTTTTTATTTAACATAAAACTCCTACGAAATAAACTGTAAAGTTATAAAATGTATTATTGGCCAGAAGAATTCTGCTATTTTTATCAATGTTTGCTTGAATAAAAACAGGCTGTCTAAATAGAGACAACACACACACACACATATATATATGCACATATATGTACTAATGACAAATATATATTTTTTTTATTTATTACATTTTCACCCCAAACAAGGCACATTGCCACTTTGGTGTAGGGGGCTACTATCAGGGGCAGCAACTACTGGGGCACTATGTATGGATTTGAGCAGCAAGATGTCGGTTCACGTTACACTTGAACTTCTGCATATCAGTACAGTTGGGGAAGCAGAGACCTGGAATGGAATTCCAGAGTCTAGCGGTTCTGGGGAAGAAACTACTGGAGTAAAAGGTTCTCTTACATCTAGGGATCTCTACTATGAATGGGGTGGGATTTAGCTGCTTGTCGGGTTTGTTGGGGGTATTTACGTCGTCGGAGCACAAGTGTTTGCAGTTCGTCAGAGCATTCACTATTAAAATACTTGTAGAACAGGCAGAGGGATGCAACGTTTCGTCGATGGGGCAGAGGCTGAAGCTTAGATGCCAGTTCAAGGCCTATCAGATTGGCGACTCTCTTTTGAACCTTGTCTAGGAGCGAGAGACTAGCAGCAGATGCACGAGCCCAGATGTGACAGCAATACTCCATACATGGTCGAATGGTGGCCTTATAGATGTACAGGATACTTTCAGGTGTCAGTAGTTTTCTAGCACGGTAGAGAGAACCTACCTTCTTCGCAGCGGCCCTGGCAATGTTTTCAATGTAAGGTATGTACTAATGGCAAATATATATATATATAGATACTAGAAGTTTTATCCCGTGCTGCCCAGTATTAAATGTTACGTTAAATTCCTGTTTAAAAGAAAAGCAAATAAAAAACGGAAAGAAACGAGTATTATGTTTTTTTCTGAACAGTTTACTTCTTGTAAGTAAAAAAAAAAATACTTGAGCTGCGTTCGAAACCCAAACTCAGTGAATCAAGTACAATAATTATTAGGCCAGTTTGAAACTATCTTAACAAAATGCTCTCAACCTTACTTATCCTTACCATAAGTAATCTGTCATGAGAAGGATTCACGCATGTGCAATCCTGAGACAGTTGACAAACAAAGATCCAATGACCACCAAGTAATAATTTTCAATTTTGCCCCCCCCCCTTAACAGCCCTATTTTTCGGATTAAAAGATTTCCACGTGTCTAAATGGCCTATATACAAAATTTGAAATCTGTAGATCAAAATATCTTTGAGTATATAGGTTTAGAAGTGTCCTTACACACATTCTCACATTTATCGATATATATATATATATATATATATATATATATATATATATATATATATATATGGAGTGGGACAGAATGACAGAAAAAGAGAGAGGAATATAAAAAGAAAAAAGTTTCATTTGAGGAAAAAGGTTAATTTATATATATGTGTGTGTGTGTGTGTGTGTGTGTGTGTGTGTGTGTGTGTGTGTGTGTGTGTGTGTGTGTGTGTGTGTGTGTGTGTGTGTGTGTGTGTGTGTGTGTGTTGCTGGCCTTGTGTAAATGGAGCAAAAGATGACTTTCTGACTGGGTTCGAATCTCATAACCGGAGAAGAATTGTCACCTCTACACTGATGATTGCCGAAGCGTGAACCATTAATGGCTGTAAGCATAAAAACAACTATTGCTTAATCATAAATAATATATACACACTTATATATATATATATATATATATATATATATATATATATATATATATTATAATTAAGCAATAATTATTGTTATACCTACAGAATGTTTAACTTTTACAGCTTTCTAACACTGTTTGCGAAATAAAATTCTCTCTCTCAGTCTCTCTTTCTTTCTCTCTCTCTCTCTCCCTCTCTCTCTCTCTCTCTCTGCCTTTCCGTCTCTCTCTGAATACACACACACACACACACACACATATATATATATATATATATATATATATATACATATATATATATATAATTCTCCTAAGGATGGGGGGGGGCTTTGTCCGCTCGTAAAATACGCTTAAATATGACATTTTAGTTCATACAGATTTCTTGTATATAGCTTATATATTATAGAGTCGCAATTTCAAAAGTAAAAAAAAGTATTTGGCTGTAATGGTTAAGCGTCTCTTATAAATATGTAATTAGAAATGTTTATAATTAATAAAAAATAAAATTATTAATATACATAAATGTTTGTCTAAAACAGTTTCACTAATTTGTTATCGTTATCATTATGCATAAGCATGGAGAAAGAAATGAAAATACACGTTCATATACGTATCCATTTATCTCTTTCGCTCACTCGTTCGGTAGTTTGCTCTGTACGGCCGTGTGAATGTGGTAATTGTGACAGCCATAGATTATGTGCTCAAATGAAGCTACTAGGGCCGAAACGGTTCGACAACATTGATCGCCTATGGCGAGACAGAATTACAATCATAATCACATTATCAGCAACGAGGAAAACTTATCCTCATTGACGCAGATCAACGGTGTTTGGATTAGACATCCGATTAAACGAGATTAGTTGAAGAAATTATTGATGAAATAAAGCTACGAAGAGTGTTAAAAAAGTAATGCCTCTTTTTTTTTATTCCATCTGAATGGATCAAAGAAGGGGTTGAAACTGCATTGGTATGATAACTGAACTTCTGCATTCATTGCTTGAAATTTTCGTCTTTTTGTTGCAGATATTGACGGTGTAAAACTAAGAAATCAATCTCTGTCGTGGGCGTGCGCCAGAAGCAGAGATACGAATTCCTAGTGAAAGTGCATTAGTAGTGCTTTTTTTTTACACAGTGATCACCACTTATCAAGGCCCGGAAGCCACTCAGGGATAAGGGTTATTGCAAGTACATTACGTTAGTGAGGAGATTTGCTGAAGTGTTTACTTAAGGGGGCGGTTCATTAGGAATTTGTTAACATTGGGCTTGAAAACATCCAAGTTGTAGTCCGGAGGGAAGCAGGCAGACGGAACAGAGTTCCACAAGCGTGCAGTTCTAAGAAAGAAGCTTTGTTCATGGAATCCGCGTTTTGATTTAGGCACAGATATAGAGTGGGGGAAATTTTTCACAGTGGATTCAGCTAGACGGGTGTTTTTCGTGAAAGATTGGCGAGGGGGACCAGAGATTGGAGTTCAGACGAGCATCTGCCATGGAAATAACGATAAAACAAGAACAGGCTCGCAACGTCTCTTCATTGGGAGTGTGATGGTGAATGTGTAGAAATATGAATTCATAGGCACAAAAGGGAGCTCGTTTTAATGGTACTATTCCTGTAATTTTAAGTATTCAACATGTTTTTAGTAAAAAGAAACCGGCTATGCTTTTCAAACGACCTTTTTATAACAAAGCGAGCTCCGGACGCCCATACACAGCCATCGTTAATCGTTGGCAAAAATGCATTGAGAATGGCGGGGACTATGTAGAAAATCCAATTATGGAGCACAAAAGGTCGCTCGTTTTAATAATACAATGCCTGTCTTCGTAGCTTTACAACTTTTGGAGTTAAAAAGAATAGGAGGCTTTACTTTTGTAGCAATCCTTATAATAGTTTCTGTCCATTAATAATAAATGTATGAATAGACTTTGATAGATCGACAAGTATATATATATATATATATATATATATATATATATATATATATATATATATACTGGCATTTCAGCCTGGCGTTGTCCGGGTGTTTGGAGGTGTATGTTGAGTTAAAAAAAAAGCGATCAATTTTTTTAAATTTGATCCCTATTATGATCCCTTAAAATTTATTGGTTTGGGCTCAAATCAAGTTATTAAGTTAGATCCATGTCCAAAGAACCTATATCTAAAATTTCAAGTGTTAATACCTAAAATTAGCGGAGGAGGTTTGTAGAGTTCTTAAAGGTCAAATCGTTGAACTTTGACCACATAGCATACATATTTCTGGCTGAAAACGGATGATAAACATTTCTACAAATCTCCATACATCAAATTTCGAGTCTGCAGACTTAAAATTGACAGGGTGATTGCTTACGGAAATGTACACAGACAGACAGGCACACACACACAGACCCACACACACTTTCACTTTTGGATATATATAGAGAGAGGAACGCTACAAGTGTTAAATGTGATCAGGTTAGGAGAGCAATCCATAGGCACATGAAAGATTTAATGCTAACTTAAAACAGGTTAACTTCCTTGACGTTACTTTAGATCTTGATTTAAATACTTATAAACCCTATATGAAGGATAACTCTAACCCTATTTATATACACCCACAGTCTAACCATCCACCATCCATTATTAAACATATACCGTTATCTATTGAAAGTAGAATAAGTAACAATTCATCTGATGAAGTAACTTTCAATGATTGCAAATCTATTTATAATACAGCACTTAAAAATATGGATATAAAATATAAAGTAACTAATGCTAGCACAAATAGGTCAAGGAATCGTAATAGGAAGGTAATTTGGTTCACACACCCCCTTTAATATTATGTTGAAAACAAAACTTGGTACAAAATTTTTACAACTTATTAACAAGCATTTCCCACCAAATAATATATTACATAAAATATTTAATAAAAATATATTAAAATTAAGTTATAGCTGTGGTGATAACTTGGAAAGAATTATATAAAAGCATAATGGAAGAATCTTAAGGATTACTAATAGAGAAAGTCTAAATACTAGTGATAACACGGCTGTGAATAAATGTAACTGCCAAAAGCCTGGGGAATGCCCAATAAAAAATGAATGTCTAACCTCATCATTGGTATACCAGGCTAGGATATTCCCAGTAGAGAACCCAAGGGATGAAAGATTCTACGTAGGTAGTACCCAAATGACTTTCAAAAATAGATTCTATGGGCATACACGTTCGATGAATAATCAAAGTATGAAAAGGACACTTCCTTATCGTTATACTACTGGAAATTAGTTAGAGAAAATAAAACACCTAGAATAGAATGGAAGATTATTAGAAGGGCCAATACTTGCCACGTATTAAACTCACCATGTCTATTATGCTTATGAGAAAAACTTGAAATAACCAGGTTTAAAGATAGGGACAAACTGCTGAATATTAAACAAGAAACTGCTATATCCTGCAAACATTTCAGAATACATGCACTTAAAGGACTTTAAATTAGAAAATCAGAACAACTATGAGTACAACTATCCTCCATCCAATAACCCCCCCCCCAAAAAAAAAGAGGATAAGTGAGATCGTAACTATGATCATACCCGTATGGATTACATAAGTCGCTTAATATTCTACTTTCTCAAGCAGTTATAATATTACTAACCTAAATAAATACCTGTATGAAAGTATATTTGAACCAAACGAGTAATAGATTGTTTAGGTGAACCTCGTAATAATGTGAATATGTTAAGGTGTTGGCATGTATGTGTATGTGATCTGTATGTATATGTATATATACGTGGGTAGTATAAAGAAAGAAATAAAAATTAAAGGGAAAGAAAGATTTAAAAAAAGTAAATAAATAATAATTAATAAATATATAAATAGATAAATAAATTTTAAAAAAGTAAAAATGAAAAGTGAAAGAGAAGAAAAGGAAATAAAGAAATAGGGGGAATGAATAAAGATGAAGGTAAGTACTACAATATATAAGCCTTTATACTCCGTTTATATAACCTAATTACTCTGATTTTTTTGTCATATGTTATATATTATTGTTATATCGTTATATATCTTATGTATATCTGTGTAACCCTCGAAAGAGTGCTTACTAAATATGAGGATAGACCTATTGACTTCAAGCTGAATTCACTATAAATTTTTACGTAGTATAAATTTTTATGTAGTAAAAAAAGCGTACAACTTATGAAAAAATAACAAGCGGGTGGGGGCGGGTAATATAACTTTACGTGTGGGGTTGGATAGAATAGAGAATTATGTAGTGAATGAGTTCATTTCTATTTCTATTTTAGATGTATCATTTGGTGGCAGTGTACATATATATATATGTCTGTATTTTGTGTAAATATGCATGTATAAGTGTATTTATGTATGTATCTGTATGCATGTGTGTATATATGTGTATATATGTGTGTAAAAGGGCGAATGAACTCTTTTTCTGGGTCAACGGCCAACTAGCACCATGTATATTTGTGTGTATTGGGGTAGAGAGGGCTCCCGTAAGCCGTGGTGAATATATATATATATATATATATATATATATATATATATATATATATATATATATATATATATATATATATATATATATAGTCTAAAGAAGCCTTGAATAAAAAAATCCAAAAATAAGAATAAAGAATGCAGTTTAAATTCCCGGAAGGAAAAAACATATTTTAAACTTTAACCTATATATATATATATATATATATATATATATATATATATATATATATATATATATATATATTGTGTACAGAAATAAAGAGCGTATTTATATTTTGGGTACAGAAAGTTGTTAGATGAGACAAGTCATTGGTACCGTCGGTTTCAAGCCCAATAATTATGACCGTTTAAGATATCCATACCAAGCTCTCTTCAGCCAATACTCATCTCTCTATATATACCAAAAGAGAAGATCAGGCAGACAGAGATGAAATAGATAAAGAGAGAGAAAGGGAAAAGCGGACGAGATAGGGAGAGTGGGCGCGATTAAAAGATAATGTTATGTAATCTTACGAATACACATTACATTCCAATTACAAAAAGATGATTTCATAGTAGCTGATTTATACATGTCTGTGCAAATATAAGCAAATCTATTCATTTGTGTTAGTACGTATATATCTGTGTGTCATGGGATTCCAGCAAAAAGATGCGTTTTATTCATCGAATTTTTACCAAATAAGGGAAACGTATTTTAATATTAATCACTTTGTAAATAGATAATGTCATGCCGTATTGAAAGTTGGATGCATTACGCTAGCATAGAGTCACCTTAAAATACATCATTTGCCATAAATCGTCTACTATGGAGGTATATATATATATATATATATATATATATATATATATATATATATATATATATATATATATATATACAGTGCCACGCAAAATTATTGGATACATTACATTTTTCTTCATAACTTTAATTAGCTCAGAATTGTACCTAAAATTTGGTCAGTATATATGTATATATATGTGTATATATATATGTATATGTATATATATATATATATATATATATAGTACCACGCAAAATTATTGGATACATTACATTTTTCTTCATAACTTTAATTAGAGTTCAGAATTTTTCCTAAAATTTGGTCAGTATATATATATATATATATATATATATATATATATATATATATATATATATATATATACAGTACCACGCAAAATTATTGGATACATTACATTTTTCTTCATAACTTTAATTAGGGTTCAGAATTTTACCTAAAATTTGGTCAGTATATTCCTATTACTATTCTAACTAGTATTTGGGGTATTAATTACAAAATTAAAGTTTAGAAAGTTTACATTAAAGGAAAAATGAATCAACTAACGCAAAAGTATTGGATACATTGATTTAATATTTGGTTGCATAGCCTTTATTGCGTTCAACAGCTTCCAATCGCTTTCTATAGTTCCACACATGTTTTTTGCAAAGATATGCACGTATTTTGCGCCATTCTTCTTTGCAGAACTGTTCTAGTTGTTGAATATTTTGTGGATTTCGCTTGTGAACATTGATCTTCAATATTTTCCACAAATTTTGAATTGGGTTGAGGTCTGGAGACTGACTGGGTCAGATAAGAACGTTAATTCCGTTATTTCTAAGCAATTCTTTGGTTAGTTTGGCAGTATGCTTAGGATCATTGTCCTGCTGAAACACGAAATTGCTATTATGTCCCAACAAATCAGCAGATTTCTGGAGGTTTTTCTCCAAAATCTCCCTGTACATACGTCCATTCATTCTACCATTGATGATTTCTAGATCACCAGTACCTTTGGATGAAAAACATCCCCATACTATAATGCAACCATCGCCAAACTTTACCGTAGGAATGGTATTCTTTTTGTTATAGGCGGTGCCATTTTTACGCCATACATGTCTTGCTGTGTTTCTTCCAAAGATTTTGATTTTCATTTCGTCTGACCAGATTACCTTATTCCAAAATTCTTGGGGTTGTTCCCCATATGTTTTAACATAATTCAAACGTAATCTGACATGTTTAAGCTTCAATAATGGAACTTTTCTTGAGGATCTTGATACAAACCCTGCACGATTTAGAACTCTACTGAGCGTTTCCTTGTTCACAGTAATCCCGGCTTCTCTGAAGTCGGTTTGAATTTAACCACGAGTACGAAAAGGGTTTTTTGTACCTTTCTGCTTACCCACCTTGCTTTTTTTTCGTTTAATTTCCTTGTCCGACCACATCTTGGAAGAGTTGCAACAGCTTCACCAGGGTTTTTAAACTTTCTAATAACGTTTCCAACTGTACTAAGTGGTAGATTAAGTTCCCTTGATATTATTCGATACTCTTTTCCTTCTTTGTGCTTATCAATGATTTTTTGACGAATGTCTATTGACAACTCTTTAGTTTTAGGCATTTTTATAAAGGAACTGGTTGACTTTGAAGGAGTGGGCCCAAAATGGAAGAATTTTATAAAATTATTTTAATATAAAGCTCTCAGATTAGTCAGTGATAACTCGTTTGCATTATTGCAACACGCTAAGCAAAAGTCATTTAAATTTATTTCAGAAAAAGAATTTTCTAAAAGTGTATCCTATACTTTTGCGTTTGTTAATTCATTTTTTTCCTTAAATATAAACTTTCTAAACTATGATTTTTAATTACTACTCCAAATATAATTTAGAATATTAATAGGAATATACTGACCAAATTTAAGGTAAAATCTTGAACCCTAATTAAAGTTATGAAGAAAAATGTAATGTATCCAATACTTTTGCGTGTCACTATATATATATATATATATATATATATATATATATATATATATATATATATATTCTATAATATAAAGCTGAATGTCTGTGTATGTGCGTCTGTGTGTGTGTATGTGTGTGTGTCTGGTCACGAATAGGCTCCTATATGGTTGACTATTTTAACAAAACTGATTACATATAATGATAGATATATCGAGACACAGGAATGGGTATGTTTGATCTGGCAGAACGGTGGTTCATTAAAATTGTGGAGTCTGGTCCACAAAGTATGGAAATAAAAAATTTAAAAATTTAAAAAAAAACGTTTACAAGTGTTTTTCATATAGATGTACATAAGAATACTTTGATAAGTATGTTTTAACTTAGATAGGGATGGTATAATAAAATTGTGGGGTCTGCGTTCGCGCCTGGCCTCCATAGAATGGAAATAGGCGCAAACTTTAATAAAGACTTTTCATATCTATCTGCGTAAGCATACTTTGATAATTATATTTTAGTTTGAAGAAACATGGTATAATAAGATTATGGGGCGTCCGTTCGCGCCTGACCTTCATAGAATGGAAATATGTCACAAAGTTTAACAAGGTTTTTTTAATATAGATCCACAGAATATTGTGATAAGTGTTTCAGTGTGAACAGGTATGGTATAATAAATTATGGGGTTTATCTATTTTATTTTTACTTTCATCCTATTTTGCTTTGGTTTTGATACCCCCAAATTCGAAGCTATCTCTTTACAACCCTTCCTTTTCATAACCTGTCATACTTTCATAAATCAGAGTCCATTTTCTGTAGGCCATTTTTGAATCCAATCAACGACGGGTACATTTGCTAGTATATATTCAAGCACGTCAGACTAAACACGACAGATATATCCTTTTTTCCGATTTTTCTGGATATCTTTTCCGTTCGCCGAGCGGTCTTTTTTATATCAGCTGACATTTCGTATAAAATGGCTGAACAACATGGCTGAACAACATGGCTGAACAACATGGCTGAACAACATGGCTGAACGATAACTTTTGGAGGCCATTTTATACAAAATGCCAATTGATATCAAAAATGTTCATTCAAAGAATGGAGAAGATATCAAGAAGAATCGGAAAAAAGAATAAATCTTTCGTTTTCAATCAGACGTGCTGGAACACTGACTTGCTGCCAAAAAAAAAAATATATATATATATATATATATATATATATATATATATATATATATATATATGTGTGTGTGTGTGTAAAATGAAAAATTACACTTGAATTTACCAAAATGATCCAAGATGGTAAAATTAAAGTAAATTATAAATATTAAAGAATTAATATTTATAAAATTATCTCAGCCAGATATAAAAGCTCGATAAAACCAAATAGGAAATAGAGCTTATAATATGAGCAAACAGTTAATAAAACATGTTAAAAACACTTTGAAACGAGTTAAAAACATATTTAATCTGAAAAGGAAACACTAGATAAATGGATAGTCCTTAATCCGCGGAGTTTCGAAGAAATACTCTCCTTCTCATCAGAGGGTAGGAATTAGCAAAATGCGGGATCGGATTTTGCATGCAGAAGTATTTGATGAAACAACAAGTAAGTTAAAGATCTTACTTGAAAATAAAATAAGTTAAACAGAGGGAATATGGTAAAGAAAAAAGTGATTACACATGAATGGATAATCTGGTGGAAGATTAAAAAAAATCCAGTGCCGGTAAAATCCAAATGTAAAACTTCAAGAAAGTTAAAAGAATTTCCATTTGTACAAGTAAAATCCAAGGAAATCCCGTAATTGGAAGAAGATGGTCCATAATAAACCAAAGGCAGAAATCCATGGAATAATTCACAAAAATGTGTACAAGGAAAAAAATTATATTAATAAAAGAAAAATAAGATGTGCTTTTCACTCTACTTCCGAGACATAACTATAAATAAAAAAGATCTGGGAAGAGAAAGGGGAGAGAAAAAAAATGATAAAGTTAAATATAAAATAAAGGGTAACAAAAGTCAAAATGACCCAGACAGGAAATGTATATATATATATATATATATATATATATATATATATATATATATATATGTATGTATGTATGTATGTATGTATGTATGTGTGTCAGGTCATGTCATATGCTACTGGTACCATGTAACCCAGTACTAACTGCCTCATGGTCGGGTCACCGGCGACTAAACTGGTTCCCCCACCAGACTTGTTTGGTGAGGATGGCGGCTAGTCTCCCTGAAGGATTAAAAACAAGACCTTCCAAAGGGCGAATGAACTCTTTTTCTGGGTCAACGGCCAACTAGCACCGTGTATATTTGTATGTGTGTGTGTATATGTGTATTGGGGTAGAGAGGGCTCCCGTAAGCCGTGGTGAAGGCAACCTTTCTAGGAGAAGCAAATCTCTAATTTGAAAAACCATAAAGCGGAAGACCAGTACCCGCATTAAGCTGGTCTGCAGTTTAATTTGTTGCTGGCTATCTTGCTCTTGCTTGTTGCTGGATCTCAACATTTTGAACCGAGAGAGAGAGACTTAGCTGTCGTACAAAGCTAAGACTCTGTAACATCATATTTGTATAGATACTCCATCATACATCTCTCTAAAGTGGCTGGAAATCATCGTATATCTTACATCTAATTCAGAAGCAAATCCTCGAACAGTTGTGCGTGGATTGGCTTTTTTTTTTGTTCTTTTATCAGGCCACTCGGGGATATGGGTTATTGCGTGTACAGTACGTTAGTATTGGAGATTTGATATAGTGTCTTACTTAAGGGGGCGGTTCATCAAGAATTTGTTTATGTTGGACTTGAAGACATCCAAGTTGTAGTCAGGTGGGAAACAGGCAAACGGAACAGAGTTCCATAGGCGTGCACTTCTAAGAAAGAAGCTTTATTCATGGAATCTGCGTTTTGGCTTTGGCACAGATAATGAGTGGGGAAAATTTTTGACATTGGTTTCAGCTAGACGGGTGTTTATCGTGAAAGATTGGCGAGGGGAGACCAGAGATTGGAGCTCAGACGATCACTTGCCATGGAAGTAACGATAAAACAAAGACAGGCTTGCAACATCTCTTCTGTGGGAGAGAGGTTGCAGGGAAGACAAAAGGACATCACCAACTAAGCCACGAAGCCTATTTTGTAATCTGTCAAGGCAGGATAGGCTGTTTTAGCAGCTTCTGCCAAGATGTGGCAGCAGTACTCCATCCTTGGACGTACTTGGCTTTTATATATATAGAGAATTATATCAGGGGTAAGATATCTTCTAGAGCGGTAGAAGGATTCCGCCATTTTTCCAGCGACCTTGGCTTCGACTAAGGCTTTTAGTTGGTCGTTGTCAACATCCGATGGCCAACCATTACGCCCATCATCTTCAAGACTCTCGTCACCTCCACGAAATTTCTTAAATCACCATTGTGCTGTACGTTCAGTAGCAGTTCTTGGGCTAAACGCTTCATTGATATCGCGAGCTGTTACAGCAGATTTTCGCCCTAGCTTGAATTGAAATAAGAAAATTGTGCGCATTTGCTTTTGCGTTTTCTTTTTTTCATTTTGTATTCTGCAGTCTGAAAATAGGACATAATTGCAATTTAAGCGATTAGATAGAGCGTAAAATGCTCTTTAAATGATATATAAAGTAAAGGTAGTATAACGAAAACTTATTTAAAAATACAGCATTTGAAATCAAAATTAAAAATATCGCAAGAACTTTCTTCTCGACATAATACTATCTTCCTTGTTGTCTATTATTGTTAATGAATTTCAGGACGAGCATTCATCTTATCTGGTCAAGTATTCAGCTTCGATCTGCTACTTCAGCTAACAAAACTTGTGAACGTGCGGCATTCCATGTAAAAGCCAGTGTGGATTGGCCATTACGAGATTTTATTTGGGTTACAAATATTTATGTGATTTAAATATTTTAGTCACACTTTACTTGTCGTGAAACGTTTACTCATGCAAGGTTGACCTAAAAAAAACCTATATCGAGAGATTATAGACACTTCAGGATAGTGTCTCGTAACTTTTCAAGTTCTCTCTTACATCTTTCGGTCCTGGATATGACCTTAAACTATATCCGATGGTGCGACCCTAGCTTGCGGGCTCTGGGCAGTGTGGGGCCACCCTTTAATTGCCATTGCTCTCAGGTCCACTCTGACCCAGAGTGGTAGTACCTGTTAGGGTCCCAACTATGGGTTAAATAGAAATCGACTTTTAAAAAAACAAACAAATATACTCTATTAACAAATTTTTCTTCAAAATCACTGGATTCGGCATTAAATTACCTGAAAAGGGTTGATATGCCGTAAAACAAAAACAACCAACCAACCTACATCTATGTGTATACATATATATAGAGCGATTTTTTTTAGGAATAAGTGTTCGGTATCTATACAAGAGTGTAGTGATGCAACCCATCGTGTGCTTTATCAAATAAATCCTATTCTGTAATACAAATATACACGAAAAGGCGTTGCACAGGGATTAAATTTTAAATGATAATGAAAACATGTTGAGGGGATACATTCTCTTGCGTAGATTAGAGTTTTAAATTATAATCCAATATCGTATGAATATAATACCGTCCAATATATATATATATATATATATATATATATATATATATATATATATATATATATATGGAGAGAGAGAGAGAGAGAGAGAGAAATAAAAAGGAACAAACCGTATTATGTGTTCATCAACGTTTCCAGAGGAAGTCTCGAAATAAAGACGAAATGTTGATGAACATATAATACGGTTTGTTCCTTTTTATTTCTCTATCTTGTCGGAATACTATTTCCATTATTTTCATCATATATATATATATATATATATATATATATATATATATATATATATATATATAATATTTGCAAAATCAAGACAGCCACATATAAAATGAGAACATCATATGGTGCATTTCCTTATGCGTTATAGTTGTTTCGTAACTATTTGGACAAATTCAAATATTATATCATTTAAAAATATTCCACAATAGCAACTCTTCAGACGGCGAAACACACTTATATTTGTTATATATATATATATATATATATATATATATATATATATATATATATATATATATATATATATATATACAGTGGTAGTTTGATTTTGTTTCCTAGAAGTCTACCAAAAAAGTGCTCAATGTTACCAGAGCTTATTATATCAAATTCATTTATACAAACAAACGACTACATATGTGCAAGCATGTTTCTGTAATTTCCCGTTTCAGAGAAATCGCGTCATCAGGCCAACGATATCGGTTTAAAAATACGCTCAAGCTACAAAACATTTTATACCAAATATTCATTTCAGGATCAATAACAGAATTAAGGGCGAACGGTTAAATAGGTTTGGGAGATTATAATTAACGAGGAAATACAGGGTAATTATGGCCACTTTATATATATATATCCATGAGAGCAATAATTTTGAAAGTTAAGACTTTTGTTGTCAAAAATATAATGAGTACATATAATATCGCGTGGAAATTTATATAAAACGATGTGCTTAGTACGAGCTTTTCTAAGAATATAATTGCGTGTTACGAGACTTCTACTCAGTTTCACCTGAAAGAACGAAAGCAAGATAACCACGTGGCTAAAATAAAGCATTCTGTTCAAAATATCTTACAAATTCTGGAGTTAACAAAGGGTTGGGCAAGATGTACCTAAAGAAGGCCGTAAGATTACATCAGCCGAAACGTTATGAAATAACATTCATGATGCGATCAATAATTCAAATAATTCACGGAATGCATATTTAAAGATGTTTACAATTGAAAGCTTCGGCACTTTTACGTACATGATAGGATTCTGCATTACATAACGCGAAAAAGAGGTTGGTATGCCGTAAAATAAAACAAACATGAAGCAGCGTTTTCATGTTTTCTTTTCTACTGTATATAGTTTTAACACTTTCATGTCTTTTTTTTTTATTTCAGGATGTGTTTATAATTCTTCCCCCCCCCCTTCGTTCGCATTTTTATATAATTCAGCTTTTTTAAGGGTTTATTTAGTCATCGATTGTATAGTTTGAATTGTTTTATTTGCGTTCGAATTTATTTACGCCACTGGAGAAGTTGTTCGATTTTTTTTTAATTTATTTAAGAAAGATCGATTTGTATTATCGCTAAGCTTTTAACAAAAATGTGATTAGTCTTTTGTTTCCAAGCATTCATACAAAACATTCAAATGTTTATATTTACATTTTAAAACAAAACACATTTTAATGTAAAAGATTATATATATATATATATATATATATATATATATATATATATATATATATATATATATATATATATATTCATATAAAATGTTACATAAGGAGATACAGTAGAACCCCGGGATACGGCATTAAAAATTAGTAAAAAAAAAAAAATACAGTATATAATACGCACGTATATAATCAAATAACATTATAAATAAAAGCGTAAGACGGGGCAAATACCATGACAAGGGACTGGAAAATATCGTATTCCACATCGTAACCTGAATAAACGTATCCTAGGGTAACCGTATCCCGGGGTTCTACTGTATAATATTCTATTACCCGATTTTCATAATTTACTTCAACATTGCTCACTACATGACTAGAGCTACGTTGTCACTGATGAAAAAATATATAATAATTGAGCTATATATAATCTTCCTGGTTTGACCCAAGTGGTAAAGCAAAAAAATCAGCCAAACCTTTGTCTGATAGTACTGCTACCATATCTGGGAGGAGCTGCTAAAACAGCCTATCCTGCCTTGACAGAGAACAAAATAGACTTCGTAGCTTAGTGGGGGGGTGCCCTTTTCTCTTCCTGCAATCTCTCTCCCACAGAAGAGACGTTGCGAGCCTGTCTTT
>NC_136504.1:25129333-25214333 GCF_053919585.1 Euprymna scolopes
CTTCATATTCGTATCCAGGGTTTCCGGATTGATCTTTTTAAAAGCCAAATTTCCGAATTGGGTTCATTTTGAAGCAGTTTGATCTATAAAAATTATATTTGGTATTTTTCAAAGCATAAGGTATGAACTAAGTAAATAAGGAACAAGCAGAATATTATATAGATATTCGAAAACGAGGATACATCAAAGGGAGATCACTAATATTTTTTCCAAGGTTGCAATATTGTTTTTAACCAAATTTCGCGAATTTGGCCGTTTTTGAAGCAGTTTAACCAGCAAAAATGGTATTTGTCCTTTTTCAAAACATAACGTATGAACTAAATAAGGAACAAGAAGAATATTATGTAGATAATCGAAAACGAAGCTGCATCAAAGGGAGGTCACTCTTATATTCTTGCTCAATATAGATAAATGGACCAGGTTTTATATACATCAATTAAAATTTCTAATTAACCACGTTTAACATAAATTGAATAAAACACCAATTAATTACATTTAATGGATAAATATAATGAATAGAATTAGATAACTGTACTATTAATTGTATGGTCCAATATTTGAAAAAAGAAGGAAAATTTTGGTTAACTTGTGAGGTTATATTATGTATGTATCCTTAGGTATGTTGTATATGTTTATTTATTAGTTCAAAATTGTCAATACGGGGCGTTCGTGTGTAGTAAAGTAGTAAGACGACGTATTTGAATGGTAAAAAATAGTAATGATTGCGCTAACCAATATCTGGAAAAACATCCATTTCATAACGCACAAAGAAACGACTCCTTTTGGGGGGAATTCTCAATAGCAACATACAGAGCAGAATGTTGGGTCTTGAAGAAAGTCGACAAGAGGAAAATTGCTGCTTTTGAATTGTGGTGCTACAGTAGACTTCTTCGTGTAAGCTGGGTGGACAAACGTACAAACGAACGGGTTGTGAAGAAGATTGAACCATGCCAAAAACTGCTGGAAAACATCAATTCAGGAAATTGTGGGACATGTAGCCAGAACAGACGACCTTAGAAAATATCTGCTCTTGGGTATAACCCTGGCAAAAGAGGACGTGGAAGACCAAAACAAAATGTCAGACAATGTGAAGGACATCACGGATATTAGCATGACTGTGTTGCTCAGAATGGCGCAGAACCGGAGTCTTTAGCGACCATTCGTGATGAGTGTCACGGTTGATCACTAATGATCATTCTGTCAAAGAGAGAGAGAGAGAGACAGCCAGACAGACAGACAGACAGACAGAGCACTTGTAGAGATGTTTACAATACCCTCTATAACTTGTATAATTGTGCATGTGGTATTGAGTATATATTAACCTGTGTGTATTCAGGCTATACTTTTAACGATGACGTTTCGACAGAAGTACGTATATGATAATTGTCAGTAGTCATAAATGTGCGTGTTGGTTTAAGGATGAGGCATAACTTTTATATTCTGTTTACGCGTGTGTGGCTAGCACCTGTAATTTTCTACGCCAAAAGGCATGTTTAATCCAATAAAATGCGTATTGAAATTAACGAACCCATGTTACATCAGGCGATGTGCAACAGGTACACCCCTTTTCTGGTACCCCAAAAAATAAACGTTAAACCGTCAAAGTTTAGGTCCAAATTACAAAAATGTAACCTCTGCGTTCTCTACCAAATTACTCAGCCAATTTCTGATCCAAACATTTGAAATTATACATAAAGTGTATTCAGAGAAAGGGCAAGCGTTTTAATCGGTGTGGGTTGAAAATTTTAGCTGCCAAGGGGTCAGAGTTCAAAAGATTTTATTTTTGCAGTGTCTAGAAAAACTACTGAGCCAATTTTGGGTCTAAACATTTGACATTTATAAATAACAGGTATTTAGACATGCGACAAGCATTTTACTCAGTTTTGGGACGTAAATTTGGCTGCCAAAAGGTAAAAGTTGAAAGAGATGACCTTTCCAGATTTTACCAAATTCGTCTGCCAATTTTGTGTCCAAAGACTTGAAATTTTAGATGTAGTGAAAGTGGTAGTCTGTCTGTGTGTCTGTGTGTCTGTCTGTGTACATTTCCCTACGCAATAACTCTGTCAATTTTTAGTCTACAAACTCGAAATTTGATGTACAGGGTACTGAGATTTGGGGAAACTCTTTGTAATCCGTTTTCGGCCAGAAATTTGGCTGATAAAGGGTCAAAGTTCAACGATTTGACCTTTGAGAACTCTACCAAACGACAATTTTGGGTACAAACAATTGAAATTTTAGATATAGATTCCTTGGGCATGGATCTGACTTCATAATTTGATTTGAGCCCAAAACAATAAATGTTAAGGGGTCATAATAGAGGTCAAATTTTAAAAAACGGACCTCTGCGGTCCCTATCAAATTACTCAGACAATTTCTGGTCTAAACATTTGAAATTTTACATAAAGGGTATGTATTCATAGATAGGGCAAGCTTTTTATCGGTTTGGGTCGAAAATTTATATATAAATGTATGTATATATGTTTGCATGTCTTCCCAAAACATTCGACAGAGACGACGGATATTCACAAGATCAGTATCGTTTTGAAGCTCGACCCTGCAGACGACAAATACCGAAAAATTGGCTAAAAACATTAATTTCTTCACCCTCAACTGGGCACTTTTCAACAGGGAGGGTTCGCTTTTTTTTCGCCGATATTTTCGAAAGTCATCCCCTCTTTTCGATTGTCTAGCCTTAATTTAAACCTGCGTCACTTCCCGTTTTGGCGGTGGTCGTAGCAGCAAATACGTCACGTTTTCCCCCTATTCTTTTCCTCCTTCGTGACACGGGTTCGAGCCTTCCTACTTCCACTTTTTTTTCTTTGCTCAATACACACCTCCAAACTCGCGGACAATGCCGGACACCCATGCTAGTATATATATATATATATACATATATATATATATATATATATATATATATATATATATATATATATATATAAAGACTCGTCACCCCCATTCTTTATCCTTCTCACCCTGGCAGACAATTTAGTTAAAATTGCTTAATTAAATTAAGCAACAAAAAGAAACTAAAATCAAAATAAAATAAAATAAAGTATTGATATAAAAATAACAGACAAATGTTCTCTGATAACGCTGGAGGGAAAATGGCCGATACTGCATCACTCGGCTACATACTACACAATTTGCCACCGAAGACCAAGATTTCGCCACAGATTTTCAATAGCGTTACGGTCAGGTTATTGACTTGGCCATCCTATTTCTTTCTCCCAAAACCATGCAGTAGTTGCCTTAGCCGTGTGCTTGGGATCGTTGTCCTGCTGGAATATCCAACTGTTAGGCAAGTTCAGACTCTCTGCAGACTTCGAGAGATTATCGTCAAGTATAGCCCGATACATTTGAGAATTAATTTTCCCTTCTATGATGTGAAATTTTCCATGGTCGGCTGAAGAGAAACAAGCCCAAACTATTATACTTCCACCTCCAAACTTCACTGTAGGAATGGTATTCTTTGCGTTAAACGCTGAATTTTTTTGTTTTGTTTTTTTGTTTTTTGTTGTTTTTTTTTTTGTCTCCAGACATGACTTACAGTATTCCGACCAAAAAACTAAATTCTCGTTTCGTCTGACCATAATATTTTATTCCAAAAGCTTGAAGGTTTCTCCAAATGTTCCTTGGCATATTTTAGACGATTATTGACATGAATCGGTTTTAACAAAGGAGTTTATTTTGCTTTCCGCGATTGGAATCCTTTCTTTCGAAGCACTGTCCTAATTATATTCTTGCATACACGTGTCCCAGATGATTCTAACATTTTCTAGAGTTCAGAACGACTTATTCGTGGATCCTTCTTCACTTTACGGACCAAGAATCGAACCATACGGTTAGAAATTTTGAAAGAACGCTGATGTATGGAGTACTGCTGTCACATTTGGGCTCGTGCATCTGCTACTAGTCTCTCGTTCCTGGACAGGGTCCAAAAGAGAGTAGCCAGCCTAATAGGTCCCGAACTGTCATCTAAACTTCAGCCCCTGTCCCACCGACGTAATGTTTCATCCCTCTGCCTGTTTTACAAATATTTTAATGGTGGATGCTCTGACGAACTACAAGCACTTGCACCCCATCGCCGAAAATACCCCCGACAAAACCGACAAGAAGCGAAGTCCCACCCCTACACAGTTGAGATCCCTAGATGTAAGAAAGCCGTTTACTCTAATAGTTTCTTCCCCATAACTGCTGGACTTTGGAATTCTCTTCCGGTTTCCTACTTTCCCAACTGTACTGACATGCAGAAGTTCAGGTGTAATGTAAACAGACATCTTGCTACTAAACTCCCTACATAGTACCCTGAAACTTTGGTTCCTGATAGTAGCTCCCTACATCAAAGTGGCAACGTGCCTTGTTTAGAGTGAAAGTGTAATAAAACAAAAAAGATTTGAAGTGCACGAGTAGGACTTCCATCTACGAATCGTGTCACCGACACTCCAAATTGAGATATTCAACATTGTTGAAATTTTTCTATACTCTGAAACATCCATGCGTAGCTGAATGATTGATTTTCTTGTTCTTTTTTTTACCGGCAATTCTCCAGTTTTAGACATCGTATAAACAGTGCGACTAAATTGACCAAAATAAATAAGCTGTTAAGAGTTATCTGGATTTACGTAACTTTTTGAACATGACAAATATTTGGCTAATTTAAACTATTTTTCTTTGTGTTTGAATCTTAGATATGACATTTATGTAATTAGCTAGTGAATGCGTAAGTATATATGATTTTTATTCCAAGATTTGTATCTACCATACAAAAATACATTAGAATAGCAGTTTGTTGTTGATTTTGTTTTCGTGCAATAAAAATAAATCAACTTTTTGCTTTGTATCCGATACTGATTGCATCCACTGTATGTGTGTAAGTGTGTGTATATATGTGTGTGTGTGTGTGTGTGTAAAATTTCACAAACAATTTGAATTTTCACTAAACGATTCTATTTTTTCTTTAAACATTGTGTATGAAATTAAATCAAATTTAACATAGTTCAAATTACCTAACGCCTAGTAACAATATTTGAAAAGTCATAATATTCTGTTTATTAGTTAATGACTAAATTCTATGAATAAAATTATCTAAACCTATTAGTGATGAGACTATTCCAATATGTTTCTTAATTCAGAGACAATTACGAATTCCGTACTAAATTCTCGATTCCGATACAATTACCGATTCCGATTCCAATTCTTTATAAATCTCTAAATATTTAACAATAGTGTTGCTATATAATTCCGATTAGCATTTAAAATGTGCATATATTTTTCAGACGTAAAAATACAGGTACGGCGAATGATCTATAGATTTTAGTTTTACTGGTATTTTAAAATCAATAAATATTTAATATTTCATCATTACTGCCAGAAGTGAAAGGTTTTGCTTTAAACTTTAAACAATGTCAATTTAAAAAGACAGTTAAAAGATTTTATTTTGGCATCGGAAAATAGACACAATTTTTTACGATTCCGTTACCCCTAAAAGTTCTGATTTTTTCGATTCCCGATTCCGATTCAAATTAATCGTCCCAACACTAAAACCTATACACATACTTAAAATTATATAAATATATGTGTGTGTGTGTGTGTGTTTTGTTTTGTTTTTTGTTTTTTTTTACACAGTGATCACCACTTATCAAGGCCCGGAAGCCACTCAGGGATAAGGGTTATTGCAAGTACATTACGTTAGTGTGGAGATTTGATGGAGTGTTAACTTAAGGGGGCGGTTCATTAGGAATTTGTTAACATTAGACTTGAAGACATCCAAGTTGTAGTCCGGTGTGTGCGTGTTCCTGTGTGTAAACGTGTGTGTGACAGAAAGATTGTGAGGGTGAAGACAAAATTTAAAAAAATAGGATTAAACGAACATAATGAAATCAACGCTAAAACATGCATAGAAAGATATTTTTTTGTTTTTGTTTTTTGTTTGTTTTTGTGGTGTTTTTGTTTTTTGATTTTTGTTTTTTGTTGTTTTTTTTTTGGGGTGGTGTTTTTTTTTTCTTTTCTTTTTTTTTTTTTTTTTTGCATAAATATTTATTTGGACCTCCTCGGTAGATAATGTATATTACGGCAAGTATTTCAGTTTTTGTATATGCATGCACGAAAGAGAAAAAAAAAGTCAACATGGAGCAGATGCAAACAAGGACAAGTGGAGATTGTGGAAAAATCTGTGCTGATCCGATAGTGTACAAGTATGATGGTAGAAGAGCTACAATGTTATGTCTGTGAAAGGCAGTTTAAGTCATAGGTTAGGCTAGGTTGGATCGATATAAGCGAAATAGCAGTCCAGTAAAGACTTTGTTGTTGTTTGCGATTGAAAAAAGTGGCTAAAGGCGCATGCTATAGTACTGAGTATTTGATTTTCGCAGCATTAGCGAAATTAAAAGTATGTTTAAATTTAAGCATATGCAAGATCAAGCGCTTTTTTCTTTTTTTTTTTTTTTTTGCTTTTTCCGGCTTAACTGCTCTATTTTATCAAAGGAAAGTCAGGTTTTGTGCTATGTTATGGATTTATAGTAGAAGAAATTCATGGATTTTGTATTTGTTTAAAATTATTTTAATTGTTAGAGCAGTCGATTGAACGGCCTTATAAGCACATTTAGTTAGAGCATTGTATATTCGTTCGTTGTACGAGTTAGAAGATAAAGCGTAGGTTTTTATCTTTATTTTCTGCGAAAGATTCAGAGGGGTTTTTTCTAAGAGTAAAGGTGAAGTATTTATGGTATTTTAAGAGTTTAAGTGAGTTTTCGCCAATGTTAAATTCGCCGAAGTATAGTCTTATTATAATGCTGTTTTTTTTTCTCGTAGATTGTTAGTGGCAATACAAATAACGATAGTCATATCTATTAGTTAACTTATAATCAACTTGGAATTATAGTGTGTTAAACAGGCACAATTACTTTTAACCAAGACAGAAAATAATGGTTATCATTCTTTCCACGGATTTCCCCTGACTTGACGTTTAACATATCACCGTTGAAGAAGGCCGTATGTTACGGATAGGTGTCTGGGCAATCGCCGAAACACAATGAGTGAATTCTAGGAATAAGGTTACCTGTAATCATGTTACGGAGAGGTGTCCAGGGAATAATAAATAATGTTTCCACTTCCGGAAATAAAACAGATGAGTATCGGTTGAAGAGAGCTTCATATGTATATCTGAAACGGTCCCTAATTATTTTGAAACCGATGGTACCGATGACTTATCTCATCTAAATTTTCTATAAATAAAAACATAAATAATATATATATATATATATATATATATATATATATATATATATATATATATACAACTAGCAGGGTGACCCGATGTGCGCCCTGTCATATCAAAGAACCTACTGTAGATTTTATATGTCGAGACTTTCGATAAATGCCCTTTTGGTATTAGGCTGTGTAAGATGTTAACTTTGGTTAAAATCGCTTGTTCATTCTTTCATCGGATTATTTTTATTATCGCTTATCGTCACTTATCGAAGATATTCCGACACAAAACCTATCTAAGAACACGGTCAGGCACATAAAGTACCTTCGTGCGAGATTTCATTAAAGTCGGCCCAGCCGTTTGCGAGTACATAGGGAACGAACTCAAAGACACACAGACAGAGTTCCTTTTATGTAATAATAGAGATAGAGATTAAATATTTAGAATACAACTGGAAAGATAGATTGTATATATATATGTGCACGAAAATGTGTGTGAGTTTTTTTTTGTTTTTTTTTTTTTTGCATTAATTCATCTGGTGTACACATATTTTCAAAGACAGAAACCAACAACAACAAAAAAACACTGAAAGAAATACAAATAGGAGATGAATCCTAATCGAGTGGAATAATCATCGCCGTCTTTGAATTCATTTTGATTTGGAATAATTTCTTTTCAACAATTTATTCCTGCAAGTAAATTCCATTTCATAGTTTTTTTACACTTAATTAATTGTATTGAAATCTATTTCCCCCGTAGGTTACTTTCTTCTTATTATTTTTTTTTTACAAGAATCATAATTTCGAGATTTTTTTAAAATTTTAAAACAGAATCGTTTATTTCTCTAAAATGTGACTCGATCCATCAGTTTAAATTGGTATATATGTGGGTTCGTATGCTTGCGATGATATCTATATCTATGAAGATACTAGCTGTCTCTCTACCCGGCGGCGCCCGGGTATATAAATGTTTGCGCGGAAATTGACAAAAAAACTACTACTTGCATTTTTTTTTTGTCGCTCAGGTTTTTTATATGGTGATTATTTAGAGTAAATGTTTTCCGTGTGTGTGTGTGTGTGTGTGTGTGTGTGTGTGTGTGTGTGTGTGTGTGTGTGTGTGTGTGTGTGTGTGTTTCATAAAAGTGATAATTTGTATTCCTTGTATAATTTGGACTATTGTTCTCATATCGAGGTTTATTTTTACAACGTTTCGGACGATTAAAACTCTGACAGTGTAGCATGTATCCACTTAGTAACATATAAAATTCAGTTTTAAGGAGTAATTTTTGCATCCTATACATTACGTCATATGTGACATCATACATGACATCATAACATATAAATATATTATACATGCTATGACCTCATTCGGAATAAACAAACAGACAACCCTATGCTTTTAGTATAATGGATATATAGCCATTCACATACTACTCTTACGCTGTATGATAGTTATTTAGTGTGTAATTTTTAGGGCCATGACAACAGTATGTATTTCCATTGTTTTGACTCTCGAGTGTGTATCCGTTGATATCTTATATGCTTTTAGATAGAGTGATATGGTTCTCTGTTGATTAACTGTGTCTAACTGCGCCGGATATATACTCGAGAGTCAAAACAATGATAAGAATATCTTGTTGTCATAGCCCTATTGATTATACATTAGGAACCTCTTAAGCTGAGATTCGAACCCCGCCGTTTGGTTTGTATTCAGGATAGCTGACTCTCACTCTAACAACTCATCACGAGTATAAAGGAAATTATACTTTTATATCCATTTACATTATCGACTGGTTAAAAGATTCAATGCTTTTACGAAATAGAATTCATGCAAAGTGGCAATCTTTCTTTTTTTTCTTACTAAAGTGTTTAACATTTGAATTGAGAAAATATAGTCGTTCATAGACAGCTGTTCCGCCGTATCATGTTTTTCTTCTGTGTAGTTTAATTCATCAAAATGTAAATACAATCAGCTCCAAGATAATATCTATTGAAAGTTCAAGGTGAAGATATAAATATGTTTGCACGGTTTTCGTTTTTTTTTTGTTTATCGCGGAGAGAAGCAACTGAGGTTTAAGGATTACTGAGATTGTCAGTTAGTGATGAACTTTGTGGGGACTGGCAACAGTGAGTTTAATGGTCAGATCTTGATCATTTTAATGGTCAGGTTGACAGATAATTCGTTAAAATTCAACTTAAAATCATGTTCTATCCAGTCGGAAAGCAGCCTCGTGGTATCGTTTTCCCACGGATGGAAAGGTCGCAGAAGGAAATATTGTTCGTGATAATTCCGTTTAACTTTAAATACATAGAAAAAGAAATGAAATCACTTTACAATGGCTGTTACTAGACGAGTTTTCGCCATGAATATTTCACAATAGGCAACCAGATATCAGTACTTAGTAGAACAATTACCATGGAAACAATGATAAAGTAGAGAAAGAGGCTGCACGGAAAGGAAGGGATCAGATTTCGAAGTCGATTCTGTCAAAGATGATAACGGTATCTGAACGGCATCCCATCAGATGTGACAACGGTACTCCATCTTAGTTATATAGTTTATTTCGTTGAAATAGTTACAATCAATTTTTTTATATAATCAAAAGTAAAAATTACGAACGAAACAAACTTAGACACAAGGCCCTCTAAGAAGTTGTGGAGGGTGTGTGTGCAGGGTCTTTCTATTGTCTATATAACTTTGGAGATTACTCTTGATTGCCAACATTCACCAGAATACCACATTCACTTCATGGTGTTAAACCTACTTAATAAATTCCCCATGTGTTTATGTGTGTGTGTTTGTAGATATTGTGTGTGTGTTTTGTGCTGTTCTTGTTTTTTTAGATATTGTGTGTATGAATGTGTGCGTGTGTGTGTGAGTGTGTGTTTTTTGTGTATTTTTTTAGATATTGTGTGGGGGTGTAGGAAAGAATTTCAATTCATTTAGAAAAAGCCTTCAATTGGTATCATATATATGCAAAAAAGTTCGTGGTTGGAAATGGTGAAAAGCTAAATAAAATGCCCACATAAAGAAAATTTTTTAAACAATCAAATGACTAATGGTATGTTGGTATGGTCCCTCCCGACACTTGTCTAAGTAATAGATCGCCCACTGTTTTCTGTTGGGAATGGGGTAATTATTATAGGATGTGGGGAGAAAATAATGTAGAGAGGAAAGTGGCGGTGGAAGGTGACCTCCAAGTGGTGGCAGTCCGGATGTAAAAATAAAAGTGGTGCATGTGTTGGGAAAATTCGGAGGCTCTCTAGTACCCAGAAAACAGGAACAGGACCACATTTGTACCACCAGTCAAGAGTCTTTTTAATATACTAGACTAATCTAGCAGGATAGGTTCCGAAGGACCTAGGACCGCGGGTGCCATGCTTTATGGAGGGAGCACGAATTCAAATCTGGCGCCTCGACGGATGCATAAACTAGTGTCATGCACCCACCTCTTATCGTAGTCCACTCGAGACAACCTCCTCCAATAGCATCTGGTCTTTACTTTAAGCAAATGTTTAAAGTAAACCTGAGAAGGTATCTGATTCTTGTACGCATAAATGATTGCGTCACGAGTGAGCACCGCATTCGAAGCATGAGCCCCGCAAGGACTTGTGGTGTAATGGATAAAATACCAAGTATAATTACGTCACTCCTCTAGTGGTTGTAGTGTTAAATCCTCAATACGAGCAATACTAAAAATACAATAGCGAACTACGAAAGACCTCTACCTGATCATGTCTGATTAAAGGAGAGAATTTTACCCCCATGCATTAAAGAGTTCTGTTCGAAATCCTTTCACTGTTGAGGTCCGTAAATGCCAGAAAGCTTTCTTCTCTAATAGATTCTTCTTTCAGACATGATAGAAGGCTCTTATCGCTCTTGGGATTTGTACATAACTAGCCAACTAGTATATGGTCTGCAACAAAAACAGAAAACCGGTTTTATCAAAGGGAAATGGAATTATGTCGTCTTTTCTATCTCTTTTTTCATTCCACCATGTACTACCAACGCCTAATCGTATTTCTATGCTCCTTAAACGAAGTTTTGCGCCAAACTCATCTAGTCTATACCCACTCATCCCTGCAGAAAACACGTCCTTCGCTCACAGCCAATTAACTCTGCCACCCGTTCTATTTCAGCCCCCAATTTTTTATTTATTTCTTTAGCATTCTCTTTATATTTGTCTCGTCCACCCAACATTTTTCTTTGCGCGTCTTTTATTTATTTTTTTTTTTTTTTTACCCATTTGCCATTTTCGCGACCAAGATACCTTTATTTATTTCAAGACCCCTTGTCCTGATTTTTTACCTCTCCACACACACTCACCCTCAATAACCACGCAAGTCTATTCCCCTAGATTCCAGACCTATTGTAAATGACCATACTCTTCGGGCCACATCTCTTTTCTGGTGACCTGATGACCGATCGCCAACACGATGCTGGCTCCTGGGGCCACTCCAATTGTAACTAGATTCAAGCTCAGTCTGTCTAATTGAAACCATTCTTTTACTTCCTGATTTTTCTTTCTAAGTTTTTTTTCTTTTGTTCTTTTCTTTTCCTTCTTGTTTCTTTATTCTTTCTTTCTTTGCATTTTCTATAATCCTACCTTGCGTTGTTGTTTAGTTTACTTTTTTTTTTCTTTTTCTTCTTTTTTTTCTTTCATTCTATCCTCTGTTTTCTGTTTTCTTTTTTCCTTCATTCCTTTGGGTTTTACATGTTTCTTAATATCTTTGTTTGTTTATCTATTTTTTTGTTGATGTTTGTTTTGTTTTTTTGCTGTTTTCCTTCATTCTTCTTGTTTTTTTTTTCATTTTAACTTTAATATTTTTATTTGTTTGTTTTTTTGTTTTTTGCTTTTGTTTGTTCTTTCATTTTTCTCCATTCGCTTTTCTCTTTTATTCCTTTGCTTTTTTTCTTCTTTCCCTTATTTTTGTTCGTGAGTTTTTCCCCTTATTCCCATTGTTTTTCTTTCATTTCTTTGTTTTTCTTATATTTATCGTTTAATTTATTTTCATTTATTCATTGATACTTTTCTTTTTTTTTTCATTCCTCTTTGTTCTTTTTTTTTGCTTGTTTTTCCTTTATTTTTTATTCTTTTTTATTTTTCTTCCTTTATTTTTTGTTCTTTTTTTGCTTGTTTTTCCTTTATTTTTTGTTCTTTTTTATTTTTCTTCCTTTATTTTTTGTATTTCCATTTGTATGTCTATCACGCTTAAGTTTTACATTTAAATGTTGCATGTCTGTCACGCTTAAATTTTAAATTGAATTTTCGTATTTCTGTTATGCTTAAGTTTTATATTGAATTTTTCGTATGTCTGTCACGCTAAAGTTTTAACTTGAATTTCCGTGTGTCCGTCATGCTTAAGTTTTAAATTAAATTTTTGTATGTCTGTCACCCTTAAGTTTTTAATTGAAATTTTGTAGATCTGTCATTCTTAAGTTTTTAATTAAATTTTCGTATATCTGTCATGCTTAAGTTTTAAATTGAATTTTCGTGTATCTGCCATACTTAAGTTTTCAATTGAATTTCGTATGATTGTCAGGCATAAGTTTTAAAATGAATCTTCGTGTGTCTGGCATGTTTAAGTTTTATATTGAATTTAATGTCTATCACGCTTAAGTTTTTAGTTGAATTTTCGTGTGTCTATCACGCTTAAATTTTAAATTGAATTTTCGTGTGTCTGTCACCCTTAAGTTTTAAATTAAATTTTCGTATGTCTGTCATGCTTTTAAATTGATTTTCGTATGTCTGCTACGCTTAAGTTTTAAATTGAATTTAAGTGTGTCGGTTAGGCTTACGTTTTAAACTGAATTTTCGTATGTCTGTCATGCTTTTAAATTGATTTTCGTATGTCTGCTATGCTTAAGTTTTAAATTGAATTTAAGTGTGTCGGTTAAGCTTACGTTTTAAACTGAATTTTCGTATGTCTGTCATGCTTAAGTTTTCAATTGTTTGTTAAAATTTAATTTTTGACTTTCGGTCACGCTTAAGCTTTAAATTGCATTTTAATGATTAAACGCACAAATTGAGTAAATGTATCTTAAGAACGTCTTTTCTTTTTCCTCCCTCATCCTTTGAAATTTTTTTTTATTTTTTTTTATTTATTTATTTTTTTTTTTTTTTGCATTTTTGGTTCAATAGTGCTTTTTCTTTTTCCTCCCTCATCCTTTGAATTTTTCTTTTATTTATTTATTTATTTATTTATTTTTTTTTTTTTTGCATTTTTGGTTCAATAGTGCTTTTTCTTTTTCAATAGTATTTTTCTATACTTTTTTTCTTTTTGTTGTCCGTGTCCGCTGGTCGCCGCTGCCAGCTATCAATGACCAACAACGGTGCAGCGATTATGTCACGTTGAACAGTAATGGCGGATGGAGACAAGTAGAGGGGAGTGGGGTGAACTGAGAAGTTTGCAGAGAATTTTCACAAGTAGTAACATGGGGGTTCGTATACACGTACCCGGGCAAATACGGTAAACTTTTTAGGGACCTGAAAGGGAGCCCTGCCCCCGAGACATAACCGTCCCATCCTCTCTGCCCTCATGCTAGTGGATAGCGTCTTATTGAACGACTACGTTTACGTCATATTGTGTTTGGCCGGACACTGGCTGTTATTATCAGAGCAGCAGTTGTAATTATATGTTGGTCAAAGGGACGAACGCAGATGAGAAGGGACGAATATAAAAGAAGAAGAAAAGAAGAAGAAGAAAAGACGAAGATGAAAACAGAAGATAAAGAAGGAATAATCATATGAAGTAGAAGAGAAGAGACAAATAAATAATAATAATAATAATAATAATATATCAATATATATATATAATAAGAAAAAATTAATAAGAAGAGAAAGAGATAACTTCTACTACTACTACTACTACTACCACTAATAATAATAATGATAATAATAGTAATGATAATAATAATAAATAATAATAAATAATAATAATAAATAATGATAATAAATAATAATAATAATAATATATAATAAGAAAAATAAATAAATAAGAAGAAAAGAAAGAAATGAATACTACTACTACTACTTCTGATAATAATAATAAGAAGAAGAAGAAGAAGAAGAAGAAGAAGATGAATAATAAAAAGAAATATACTTATAATAATAATGATAATAATAAAATGAATAATAACAAAAATAATAATGATAATAATCAGAAGATTAATAATAAAAAGAATAATACTTATTATAATAATAATAATAATAATAATAATAAAAACGAATAATAAAAACGAATAATAAAAAGAATAATACTTATTATAATAATAATAATAATAATAATAATAATAATAATAATAATAATAATAAAAACGAATAATAAAAACGAATAATAAAAACGAATAATGATAATGATAATAATAAAATTAATAATGATGAGGATCATCGTCATATAAAGCAGAAAACGAAGAAAACGAAAAAGAAAGAAGAAGAAGAAGAAGAAGAAGAAGAAGAAGAAGAAAAGAAATAATAATAATACTTAAATGATAAAGAAGAAATGGGAAAATAGAAAGAAGAAAGAGAAGAAGAAGAAGAAGAAGAAGAAGAAGAAAAGAAAGAGAAGAAGAAGAAGAAGAAGAAGAAGAACAACAACAACAACAACAACAACAACGATGATGAAGAGGGAAAGGAAGAGTAAGAAATAAAATATAAATATATTGAAATATGATACCTTTATGGGCAAAACGGACTGAAAACCTTCAAAAATGCTTAAAATAGAAATATATGTAGAGGGAAGGGCAAGAATAATCAGAAAGGAAAACGAATAAGAAAGAAAATCAGAGAGAAGTAACGATAATAAAAATAAAATGAAGAAAGTGGAATAAAAAGAGGAAAGATGTACGTATAGATTGTTGGTTCGTATTTAATTTAGTAATCAAAATATATACGGCATAATCGTGTTAGATAACCGAAGTTAAGCAAAGTTGAACCTGGTCAATATTAAATGGGTGATCATTTGGTTATACCACGTGCTATATGTGCTCTCCGTTTACCCCAGTATTGCATCCAGTCTTACTTGACTTCTCTTTATCACCGGAATAAAGCAGCGCCGACTCAGGAAAGGAGACGTATGTTTGGAGTTTGCGTAACTCTTGGTGAAGCAGGCAATTGCACGCACAGGCGCTCTTACAGGGGATATCCAACATTTCGCAGGACTGAACAGAGGCCTTTATAAGAAGAAAATGATGACTCTATAACTGTAGAAATCAGAAAGAAAGAAATAAAGACTTGATAATTCACATGATTCGGACTACTATTCTCATTGTGTATGTTATTTTTACAAAGTTTTGGCTGATAATCACTGCGACCTTCTTCAGGTGTATCTTATTGATCTCGGGAATCTTTAGGTTTTGTTTGTGTTTATAAAACCATCAGAAAAGCGTCAAATAGATCTCCAATATAACACAAGAGAAACTATAAGAATTTAAGGTTTGAATGACTTTTTTCGTAACTAAAAGACTGGATTGAATGTGCGTGTTTTATATATCATCAGCTTTTAAAATACTACAAAGTTAGCCGTAAGAATAAAAGTAGAAAAAGCAAAACGATGTTCGTAAAGTGTACTTATTCCTTTTTGTTGGTTTAGTAACGGTCATAAAGCGGAGTGTTTGCTGGTTTCAACATCGGAAACGAGCCGACTTCTCTCCTGACTGCACCTGTATGCTGTCCTCTTGGTGTTTGCTTTCATTCTTTTCATTTACAAAAATGCTGCGCTTTTATCGCTTTTTAACCGGCCCCTACAGACACGTTGGTTGTTAAACTAATTTTACCGGGTTCCGCTCTCATTATTATTTTTCTCTTTTTTGTCGGATGGGTGCGTCGTTCTTATGAGTAGTGACGCGTTTACGCACTTTTTTGTGACATCCGATTGGGAGTTTATGAATCTCCACAAATCTACATGGAATTTCGAACGGATTACTTGGTCAAGATCAAAGTGTAGTATCTGTTCTTCAGATGCTGCACTTCCATTTCTTGTTCTCTTTCGGTGGAGGATCAGTCCTTCACGACTGAGACAATTTTTTTTTATTTTTGTACCTTTTCTCCACGTTAAAAAACGACCCTGGTGTCTAACTCTGTCCCGTGGGGAGGCATAATAAATAGGTACTCTATTTAATATCTGCTTTTGTTCTGTCAGCGATGACTTGGTAGAAGTCTTAAGTAATTCACAATTGTATTCTTAGTATCGACCGTACTAGAGATTGAACATGCAGCCTTCAGAAGGACGTACTTTGTACTTTATCCATTACATTACGGGTTCGCATACTGGAACTAGTCAATAAAAAGAGAAAGGGAGGAAAGAATGATTAGAAAATAAATAATGTATGCAGTAAATTGAAAAAATAAATAAATAAAAAGACCTGAAACAAAAAGAAAGAAGAGTAAATAAGTTCGATATGAGAAGCAAAGGTGGAAGGAAAGTAAATAAAGAAAGAAGTAAAAAATTAAAATAAAAGATAACAGAAATACAACCAGGAATTCGAAACAAGGGAAGGGAAAAAAGAAAGAAAGAAAAAAAAACAGAATGAAAATAAAAATAAGTAATGAAAGAACTCCAACCAGAAGTGCAATGAAAAAAAAAAACGGAAGTGTAATAAATAGTTGTGTGTGTGTGTGTGTGTGTGTGTGTGTGTGTGTGTGTGTGTGTGTGTGTGTGTGTGTGTGTGTGTGTGTGTGTGCGGGGGGGTGACAAGTAAAGAATTGTGACGTTCCAGATTGGCGTATAAAAAAAGGATAGTAACGAATAAAACAAAAACAAAAAAATGGAGAGCCGATATCTAATCTGATTATGTCCATAGCTACAATTATTCTAACAACGTGCCGTACTCCTTTCAAAAATGACCAGGAAATAGGACAAGCGTATGAAAAAGCGGAATCATCGGACAAAATCAAAGACGATTCTCCGGAATGATTTTAGTGTTCCTGTGTCTCTTATTATCTTATTGCAAACGGCCTTCACTGCAAACATACAGTTTAGAAAAAGAAGGCATTTTATACTCTTTTATTGTTAAAGAGTGACTATACTTTTGGCTTCTAGTTTACGCATACTAATCGACATTCTTTTATGATTATGAGTTTTTCTCCATAAAATCCAGACAAAATATGACAATTTGGCATCGGTTCAATGTTCAGAGGGCGGTACGGGCCTGCATTTTTTACTTCATATCTACGCTGGGGGGGGGGGGTGCATGCACACACGAGCTTGGAGAACTGTGATTAAACTAAACATCCTGCATATGGATTATATATATATATATATGTGTGTGTGTATGTATATATATATGTGTGTGTGTGTGTGTGTGTGTGTGTGTGTGTGTTATAATATTTTTGGTATTAGCTTGAGCGATGAATTTATTATTATGAGTTAGTTCCCCTGGAGCTTTATAAAGAATGTTTTCACTTCACATATGCATTATCACCCCTATGTTTAGGGACGTCTATGAATATAGGTATATGTACATACACACGCTAAAGAACAATAGTACGGCGAAACACGTGTCCATGACTAACTAATTTATCTATAATATATTTATGGTAATTAACAGTAACGTGTTTCGTATTTTTTTGTTTTTTGATTTTTGAATTTTATATTTTTGTTTTTTTGTTTTTTAAAGACACATCAATCTCAAAGTATCGAACTTTGGTATATATATATATATATATATATATATATATATATATATATATATATATATATATATATATATATACTTAAAAGGATGCCTTGTGGAGGGACATAGTTGACGTTGCTAGAGCCATAACTCCTTTTAAGATCAAACAATTGACTTCTTCAGGGGACAAAAGGTTGTTTTAAGTTATTTAAAAAAACATCGTTGATGTTAATTTATTTACATGACGCTTATGCCTAGTATATGCTTTTGTTTATTATTCTTTGACAGAAAAATATAATAAAAAGTAAAGTTCGCAAGATAAAAGATTGTATTTTTGCTCTAAAACAACATTTTAAGAGATCTGCAATAAAGCGATGGACAGTGAAAATTCCTCGATAAAGAATAAAATATAACTTCGTGAATATCGCATGAATTTGAATAAAAATTTTGGAAATAACTAACCTTCAAGCAGTCGTTTGGTGATATAATTTTCATTTTGCTGTGACGTATATTTAGTAAAATGTTGATATTTTACTAATCTGCAATAAAGCGATTGACACTATATATATATATATATATATATATATATATATATATATATATATATATATATATTTACTTAAAAGGATGCCTTGTGGAAGGACATAGTTGACGTTGCTAGAGCCATAACTCTGAATTTTATTTATTTATTTTTTATATATAGTGTGTATGAGTGTAGGTATTTAATAATTATTATAGTATATATATATATATATATATATATATATATATATATATATATATATATATATATATATATGATGATTGCAACGTCTTGTCAGACGAATGCCACTACCTCAGACACCATGAGCCCAAAAATGACTTTCATCGCCACAGGTCCATTTTAATAGACAAATGTCTGAGGGAGTA
The DNA here is from genome assembly GCF_053919585.1 of Euprymna scolopes. Lineage (NCBI taxonomy): Eukaryota > Metazoa > Mollusca > Cephalopoda > Sepiida > Sepiolidae > Euprymna > Euprymna scolopes. Next base: position 25,148,067 of record NC_136504.1, read on the forward strand.
TCTATACACAGATGATGCTACAGAGACTTAGCTTAGTACGACAGCTAAGTCTATTTCTCAGTTCAAAATGTTGAGATCCAGCAACAAGCAAGAGCAAGATAGCCAGCAGCAAGTTAAACTGCAGACCAGCTTAATGCGGGTACTGGTCTCCCACTTTATGGTTTTTTAAATCAGAGATTTGCTTCTCCTAGAAAGGTTGCCTTCACCATGGCTTACGGGAGCCCTCTCTACCCCAACACACATATACATACACACAAACACACATGGTGCTAGTTGGCCATTGACCCCGAAAAAGGGTTCATTCGCCAGTGTGTCAGGTCATGTCATATGCTACTGGTACCATGTGACCCAGTACTACCTGCCTCATGGTTTGGTCACCGGCGACTAAACTGGTTCCCCTCACCAGATTTGTTTGGTGAGGAGGGTGGCTAGTCTCCCTGAAGGATTAAAAACAAGACCTTCCAAAGGGCGAATATATATATATATATATATATATATATATATATATATATATATACATATACATATATATCAATAATTATTACGTGCATAAAAGTAAGTAAAATAATGATGCATGTTTCAGAGTTTTCTCCTCATCAGTATAGCTAGGTTAAATGACAAGGATCGAACCTACAACTGCCCGATTAGTCTAGTGTGTTACCACGCAACCACTGGGACCTTGCCAACTTTTATGCACGATTTTTATCTCTACAAATGCAAGATTGTTTTTTTTTTTTTTTTTTTTTTTTTTTTTTTTAGCGATTCCATACTAATTTCTTTCTTTTTCGCTCCCTGGTCGCTTATTATAAGAAAGGAGTTATTTGCCCTTTGTTTATCAGGGACATAAACTACAGGAGTACTATGTAGGGAGTTGGGCAAGCAAGGTGATAGTAGCCCCTACATCAAAGTTGCGACGTGCCTTGTTTGGGGTGAAAATGTAATAAAAAATAATAATAATATTTAAAAAGAATAAATAAATAAAATAAAATAAAAAAGTAATACGTCCAAAAAATGTGGGCGGAAAAAAAATGTTAACAAATGGCAAATAACTCCTTTCTTATAATAAACGCTCAAGGAGCGAAAAAGAAAGAAATTAGTACGGAATTTCTAATAAAAAATAAATAAATAAAAAATTCAACAAGCTTATATATATATATATATATATATATATATATATATATATATATATATAACCCTTATCCCTGAGTGGCTTCCGGGCCTTGATAAGTGGTGATCAATGTGTAAAAAAAAATATATATATAGTGTGTGTGAGTGTAGGTATTTAATAATTATTATAGTGCATATATATATATATATATATATATATATATATATATATATATATATATATATATATATATAATTTTTCGAAACTTCTATAATCAATATCTCAAAAACATCCAGCATAGGAAAATATTGCAGAAACGCAAACTTATTGTTTGGGATGAATGCGCACAAAACACACACACACACACACATACACACACACACGCACACAAAATCACTTGAGGCTCTTGAAGATTTACGTGGCAATATCAGACCATTCGGGAATGCAGTAATATTACTTGCAGAAGATTTCAGCCAAACGTTACCTGTAATTACTCGATCAACACCATGAGATGAAATAAATGCTTGCCTCAAATACACTTTTTGGCGCCATATGAAGACATTAAACCTAACTCAAAATATCCGTGTCCAGCTGCAGGACGGTCTATGGCAGAGGGATTTTCGCATCAATTGTTGGAAATTGGGAACGGAAAAATGCCGGCTAATCCGAGTTAAGAGCGAATTTCGTTGCTTACTAACTTCTGTAATTTAGTTATTAATACATCGAAAAAAGAAGTTTTTCAAGATATTCAAATTAATTATAAAAATTCAAGCTTTGCAATGGCACGTAGCTTGCAGTAACGAAAAGTTAATGAACAACATCATAGAAGCAACAATCTTGACTTTAAGATGTCCTCATTCTACGCATTTCTATGATTCCACCGGATATGCCATTTTAATAAGAGTTGATAAAAAAAAGTTTTTCCAGATATTCAAATTAATTATAAGAATTTCAGTTGGCTGAGTGAACGCGCTATTCTTGCAGCTCAAAACAAAGACGTCCATGAACTTAACTTTCCAAGTGAGATAGTCACGTACAAGTCCGTCGGCACTGTTGTGGAAGCAGACGAAGCGGTTAATTATCGAACAGTATTTTTGAATTCACCAGATTTGCCAAGGATGTCACCGCATGTACTGAAACTGACAATTGTCGTACCAATTATCATGTTGCAGTAAAAAAAAATAATGAACAACATCATAGAAGCAACAATCATGACAGGGCTTTTCAAAGGTGAAGATGTCCTCATTCCACGCATTCTTACGATTCCACCGGATACGCCATTTTCAATTTATGGGATTGCAATTCCCAATTCGATTGTCGTTTGCAAACTCTATCAACAAAGTTCAGAGACAATCTATACAGTTTTGTGGTTTTCATCTACACACTGACAGCTTCTCACATAGACAATTTATGTTGCGTGTTCTAGAGTCGGCACACAAGAAAATCTCAAAAAATGGAACAACAAAAATATTGTGTATCCACAAGTACTGGGAAATTAAGCATATAAGAAACACGCATTTTCTCTTCTTTTTTCTATTTAACCAAATTGAACAACAGCAAAGCGTGGCAGGGTACAGCTAGTATAAATATATACGTAAGGTCGTAGCTCAGAGTCTAACCAATGAGGGTGAAGAGTTGTATGTTTTAGTTTCGATACTCGCTCCCAAGTCATATGTATTTTTTTAATATTCATCTCACTAGTATATATAAGGTTTAATATAATAATCGATCGATAATTGGCTCTGTAATAATAAATACATAATCTGCACGAATTAAAATATCATATTTAAGCGCATTTTGGGTCCTGGCAACACAGTGCGGCCTGCTAATATATATATTCTTCTTCCTCTTTTTCTTCTTCTTCTTCTTCTTCTTCTTATTATTATTATTATATAAAATTAGGTATATTTATATATTTATACACTTGTATGTATAGAATAACTCCTGAAATAATAAACCGATAATTATGAATTTAGGGCTAGATTATATGTACAAGGAATGGGCTATATTTATTTTTAGTTTGTGCAAAGCAGATGCAACGGAAGCGGAAACCTTTCATGAAAATTTAGCTCCTTCCATTTTATTTTTGTTTCTTATTTTGTTCTTGTGTGTGGGGGGGGGGTGGAATGTTAATAATAGGTAATAGATATCTATTAATATTATAATCATCAACTATCAGTTTTATGAGTATTTTAAATGCATAAAAGTTAAAAAATATATGATATAAGTCATTAGATGCTAAGAGTGCTTGTATTTGAATTTACTTAAAAAACAACTCAAGTCTAAATTTTAAACATTTCCTGGATTAAAAAAAATCATGCAATGAATTTTGATCAAAATTATAATAAGAATTCTAACCATAAGATTTTAATAACATTATAACTTTATTCTGGATTTACACACACACACACACACGCGCGCGCGCGCGCGCGCGCGCGCGCATATATATATATATATGTGCGCGCGCGCATATATATATATATATATATATATATATATATATATATAGTAATAGTAGTAGTAGTAAGTTATAAAAAATATATATGCAGTTAAGCCTGACGAATCCTAGCGCTGATGAAACGCGGAATATTCTGTGTAGCCTAACTGACACATATATTTATATAACTTACTACCTAGCTCTACCTATGTATTGAGCACTATTGAAGTAAATACTTATAGTTTACGCATAAAATTATGCTTTCATATATTAATTTATGTGATTAAATAGAGTAGCCATATATATATATATATATATATATATATATATATATATATATATATATATATATATATATATATATATATATGCATATATGATTTTCAGAATGTGAGAGATTGTATAATAAATTCCACAGCCAAACAACGTCGCAGCTCACAAAAGCCATGGACTTTCGGTTCGTTGACTGTCATGGCTCTTGTGAGCTGCGACGTTGTTTGGCTGTGGAATTTATTATATTTATATATATATATATATATATATATATATATATATATATATATATATATATATATATATATATATATAAGTGAACGTGTCTGTGTGTCTTTGTCTGTGTGAGTGTGTGTCTGTGTATATTTTCCTACGCCATAACTCTGTCCATTTTCAGTTTACAAACTCGGAATTCGATATACAGGGTACTGAGATTTGGGAAAATCTTTGTAATCCGTGTTCGGCCAGAAATTTGGCTGTTAAGGAGTCAAAGTTTAAAGATTTGACCTTTAAGAACTCTACCAAACTACTCCCCCATTTTGGGTCTAAAACCTTTGAAATTTAAGATATATGTTCCTTGGACATGGATCTAACTTAATAACTTGATTTGAGCCCAGAACAATAAAGGTTAAGTGGTCATAATAGGGGTCAAAGGTAAAAAAATTGAACGCTTTTTTTACACCTCCAAACACTGGGGCAACGCCGGGCTGAAATCTAGTATATATATATATATATATATATATATATATATATATATATATATATATATGTATATATATATATATATATATATATATAGTGAGTAGAAGTTATGAATATATATATAGCAATTACGCTACACAGAATATTCCGCGTTTCATTCTCGTGAGAAATATATATATATATATATATATATATATATATATATAAAGCTGAACGCGTGTGTGTGTGTGTGTGTGTGTGCGTGTGTGTGTGTGTGTGTGAGTTTGTGTGGTAACGATTAGGCTACTATATGGTTGACTATTTAAAAAGAACTGATTACATATAATGATAGAAGATGTATCGATGATCAGGAATTGGTAGGTTTGATCTGGTAGAACGATGATTCATAAAAATTGTGGGGTCTGCGTTCGCGCCTGGCCCCCAAAGTATGGAAATAAAAAATGAAAAAAAAATTTTTTACCAGGGTTTTTGATATAAAGAATACTTTGATATAAGAATACTTTGATCAGTATGTTTCAACTTAAATAGGGATGGTATAATAAAATTGTGGGGTCTGCGTTCGCGCCTGTACTCCATGGAAATATGGCACAAACTTTAACAGAGACTTTTCATATCTGTTTGCGTGAGTATACTTTGATAATTATGTTTCACTTTGAAGAAATATGGTATAATAAAATTATGGGGTGTTCGTTCGCGCCTGATCTCCATAGAATGTAAATATGTCACAAAGTTTAACAAGGTTTTTAAAAGGAGTAAGGGTCCACAATAACACCTTAACTTTAATCTTAATTCACGTTAGCTTTTTTTTGTTGTTGAATCATATTGTGTCGAATAAATTCACCTCATAAATTCACGTTCTTATTAAAGTGAAAGCCCCAAAAAGTCGGAACTTTAGACAATTCTCGACACAAATTTTGCATAACTCTGTTTTTTTCTTTCTCCACTTGCACGTGGCACTCTTTTGAAAATAGATAAATAGATAAATAATAAAAAATAATAACGTTAATTGTTATCGTGTCAAAAGAAGGAAAAAATCCTGCTCGTGTGTTTACGTGTCTTTTTAAAAACATTTACATAACCTTTTTATTTTTATTTATATAACTGTTTAAGCTTTTTATGTCAGTGTACTAGAAGGAATTCAGTTGGTTACAACCCTTTCTGTGTGTTCTTTACTTTACAATAGTACAACCCTGAATCCGACGGCGCAATACTACACCGTTCAATACTGTAAAACTGAACCGAAGCCGTTCTGCTTGAAAAGGGCGGCATTTTCTTCTTATTCATATTTACATCGATGCTTTCCTTTAAAAAACTAAAGTAATTACGTGTTTACTTTTTTATATCCCATTTTGCTGTTTCGGATTATTTTACTAAAGTAAGTAAAGCTTCATTATTTTTCAAAACTGCTTTTGTTACTTTGTTTTTCGATATTTCGTCGATATTATTTAGTAAGAGTGTTTAGCAGAAAAGCCAACAAACGACTACCCGAAAAAATAAATATACAAGAAATAAATGTTACCATAATCAATAAAAGTTCAGTTCATATTTTTTTTTGTTGTTGTTTGGAAATAGTTTTTAATGCTCATTACTTGACAAGGTATGGCATGAGGGTCTCCTCGGGAAAATTAGATCATACGGTATCACTGGTAGAATAATTTACATAATTTAATCCTTCTTAGATAAGAGAAAAATCCAGGTTGTCCTCGACGGTCGTACATCTAAACAATATGATATAAATGCGGGAGTGCCTCAGGGGTCTATACTTGGACATCTATTGTTCCTAATATTCATTAATGACCTCTCCGACAAAATTGCCTCTGAGATGGGTATATATGCTGATGACACCACACTCTATAACAGGCATGACAGGAAAACAAATGAACGCATATCTAAAGAAATGGCAAAAACACTAGAGGGTGACCTCCAATCTCTAGTGGAATGGGGACGAAAATGGATGGTCACATTCAATGCTGCCAAGACTAAACTGGTTTCATTCAATAATTACAAGAAACCTTCTCTGCCACTAATAGCAATGGCCAGTGACTCTTTATCTGAGAATACATCTTTCAAAATGTTTGGCCTAACGTTAATAGGAAACATGAGTTGGAACAATTACGTTGAAAGCATTGCCAGGACCGCTGCGAAGAAGGTAGGCTCTCTTTACCGTGCTAGAAAACTACTAACACCCGAAAGTATCCTGTACCTCTATAAGACCACCATTCGCCTATGTATGGAGTATTGCTGCCACATTTGGGCTGGTGCATCTGCTGCTAGTCTCTCGCTCCTAGACAAGGTTCAAAAGAGAGGGTCGCCAATCTGATAGGCCCTGAACTGGCATCTAAGCTTCAGCCTCTGTCCCATCGACGAAACGTTGCATCCCTCTGCCTGTTCTACAAGTATTTTAATGGTGAATTTTCTGGCGAACTGCAGACACTTGTGCTCCCACGACGTAGACACCCTCGACAAACCCGACAGGCAGCTAAATCCCACCCCCACACAGTAGAGATCCCTAGATGTAAAAGATCTTTCTACTCCAGTAGTTTCTTCCCCAGAACCGTTAGACTCTGGAATTCCATTCCACGTCCCTGCTTGACATGCAGAGGTTCAAGTGTAACGTGAACCGACATCTTGCTGCCCAAACCCCAACATAGTGCCCAGTAGTTGTTGCCCCTGATAGTAGCCCCCTACACCAAAGTGACAATGTGCCTTGTTTTGGGTGAAAATGTATAAAAAAACAAATAATAATAATAATAATAATAATAATAATAATTTCAGCGAACCGAAATTAAAACGAAATTTGAAGCGATAACCACTTAAATGAATTTTTATATAAACTCCACATGCCATATTCCTCAAGCACAAAATAACGGAAAACATTAAAATATGTTTATAAATATTCCTTACGTTGACGGAACTCTCTTAAATTGTTAACACAGAATGCTCAGGTGTCCCTCCTTCAAATTAAAAACGGGGTTCTCCATTTCAAAGTCGCTGCCATTTTGATTTTTTTTAACCAGTTCGTGAATTTAAAAAAAAACATTTTTTTTTTACAAACTACTTAAAAATGAACTTTTCTACCATAAAAGTAACTTTTATTGACTATGGTAACATATATTTCTTGTATATTTATATTATTATATATATAACATTTTCTCTTTGTAAGGAAATTCATTTTGTTGGTAACTCTTGGCTACGAATGGAAACAAAGTTGATATAAAAAAATATATTTTCGCAAAAAATATCTTTACTTTCATCATATTTTGCTTAGGGTAAAATTTTTTATTATCAATACGTATCTCTTTACAACCCCCTCCTTTTCATAACCTATCATACTTTCATCAATCACAGTCCATTTTCTGGAGGCTGTTTTTGAGCCCAGTCAACGACGGGTACTTCTGCTAGTATATATATATATATATATATATATATATATATATATATATATATATATATATATATTGCTAATGAAGTCAAAGGTGGCTTCGAGGCGGGGTTGTAATATTTCGATCAGCGGCAATCGTCAGTTCCTGCATTGATGATTAGGAAAGCATGAAACACGAGTGTCTGTAGGTATATAGAATTATTATTTATTTCATATATATATATATATATATATATATATGCGTGCGTGTGTGTGCGCGCGTGCGTGTGTGTATGCGTGTGTGTGCATGTGTATGTATTTATATTTAAGATCGAGCACTGTTACGGAAATAAAAAAGCTAAAAGGCAATCAACTAGCGTTTATGCAATGTTCACCAGTTCCACTCGTGTGAATACTATTGCCTGCGTCTGAATTCAGCGATTATAAGTTATTCTTTTCATTTCCGTGGCAATTGTTTAGTGAACTGGAGGTAAAGGTTTAGTAAGTAGAGTCGGAAATAGCTTTGTAGCTAGGTTCGAATCTCTCGTCCGATAGGCATTGTCACCTCGTACACTAATAAATGCGAAAGCATGAAACATTAGTGTCTGTAGATATAAAGATATTATTATAATTACATATATATATATATATATATATATATATATATATATATATATATATATATATATATATATATATATTCAAGCAAATATTATTAAATACAACGGAGACTTTTTTTCTTATAATTCTTTTTTTTTAATTTTTCAATTTTTCGTATTGTCTTTTTTGTTTCAAAATCAAAAATATTAATAAAGGATCCATACATGTTGCTGTTACGAGCGCTTTCGATTCGTCCATGAATCATCATCAGGTATTAAAAATACAGGATTGCGAAAATGAGGATTGAAAATGAAAACTAAAATATATATAGTCAGTGATGAGTTAAAATAAAAGTCGATTAAGAATAAAAGTCGATTAAAAATTCGAGTGTTAAAACCAGCAAGTTCGTAGACACCATGTACGAAGTCCGTCCAACACGGACTACGCAAGACATTTCAGAACGTTACTACTTTTTTGAAATGCAATGTCATTTATATTAGGTTGAAGAGTTCTAATGTACGACGCTTCAAGAATCTTTAATTTTTTTACATTATTTTCCCGTTGTATAATTTTTGTGTTGTCAACGAGGACCTTTCTAACATTGGAGGGGGGACAGCTATGTTCTTTTTTTAAATGTTTGTAAATCGCGCTTGTGTCGTTAAGGTGCATAGTTATTCGCCGGGACAACGTTGTCGTTGTATGCCCAATGTATGTATTATTTTTGGAGTTACATTCTCCAATAGAGCATTTAAATTTATACACTACATTGGTTTGTTCCAACGCTTTTATCGCCGGTGAAGAGTTGTTTTTAACCACAAGGTTTTGTGTTCGAAATTTCCTATAATAGATAATAAATTTAATTTTAAAATTACTATCAACAGGCGTCAAGTATCTTCGTATAATATTTTTTATTGCATTTTCTTCGATTCTGAAATTAGGCGTCATTTGATTTTGGTAAAATATATTAATGGGGTTTGCATTGCGGTGTTGGCTAACGTTATTATTCTGGTTATCGGAAGATTGTAGCATTTTTTTTATTTGTTCATCAACAATGTAATTGGGGAAATGATTATTGATGAGTACTTGTTTAATGTTTTTTATTTCAATTAGCAGTGCTTTTTTGTGGAGGATATCATTTTAGCGCGATTTAGTAAATTGTTTATTATGGCTATTTTGTACCTTTGTGGACACTCACTTTTAAAGTTCAGGAGGCTAGAGTTTATGCTAGTTGGTTTTTTATATACAGATGTATTACAAGTGTTATTAGACGTATCAATAAGGACATCAAGAAATGGAATTTTATTGTTATTATTTAACTCTACTGTGAATTTTAAAATTGAATTTTCTTGAAAGAGGTGCTGTAATTGGTGTATCTGTTCATTATTTTCAGCTAAAATGAGAATGTCATCCACGTAGCGTACATAAATTGGGGGTTTTATGTTGTTTTTAAATATTTTGTTCTCTAAGTCAGCCATGTAGAATTCACTTAGGGTTGGTCCGAGGACTGATCCCATTGCTACACCGTCTATTTGAACTCTTCAACCTAATATAAATGACATTGCATTTCAAAAAAGTAGTAACGTTCTGAAATGTCTTGCGTAGTCCGTGTTGGACGGACTTCGTACATGGTGTCTACGAACTTGCTGGTTTTAACACTCGAATTTTTAATCGACTTTTATTCTTAATCGACTTTTATTTTAACTCATCACTGATTATATATATTTTAGTTTTCATTTTTAATCCTCATTTTCGCAATCCTGTATTTTTAATACCTGATGATGATTCATGGACGAATCGAAAGCGCTCGTAACAGCAACATGTATGGATCCTTTATTAATATTTTTGATTTTGAAACAAAAAAGACAATACGAAAAATTGAAAAATTAAAAAAAAGAATTATAAGAAAAAAAGTCTCCGTTGTATTTAATAATATTTGCTTGAATGAAAAAATGCTGCCTAAATATACCAATTTCAAACTACATATATATATATATTAAAAAGTTTGACTCATGTCCAGGTAACCTACATGTAAAATTTCAAGTGTTTAAACCCAAAATTGGCGGAGGAGATTGATAGAGCCTGCAAAGAGAGTTGTATGCTCAATCTGTTAAGTCCAAAGTAGCTGAGCAGCGGCTTGGTTCCCACCAGTTTTTGCAAATAGCAAACAGAATCCTGAACAGAAGCGTGTGCTCCATCCCAACTAAGGTAATCTCGTCAGCATCAGACAAAGCCAAACTCTTTGTCAAGAACTTTGCAGCTAATTCTACCCTTTGCGACCAAGACCGCCAACCCCCAATATTTCCTCTTGTATCAGAAAACACGCTATGTGATATACGTATATCTGTACGTGATGTTGCCAAGCTAATCAAAAACCTTGATTCCAGTAAAGAAACTGGCCATGATGGTATTCCAATTATAGTACTCAAAAAACTTCAACCTGAACTAGCGCCCATACTTACAAAACTGTTTAAACGTTGTCTTAAGGAGAATAGTTTCCCATCTCCCTGGAAAATCTCATCAGTATGCCCTGTATTTAAGAATTCAGGTGATCGCTCATCCCCCTCCCAGTACAGGCCAATAAGTCTCCTGTGCGTCATGAGTAAGTTGCTAGAATCTGTATTAAATACAGAAGTAATCAACCATCTCAACAAAAATAACCTTCTTAGTGACACTCAATATGGTTTCCGTTCTGCTAGATCTACAGCAGATGTCCTTACAGTTATATCGCATAGGATTAGCAAATCTCTCGACGGTGGCAATCTTTCTAGGGCAATTGCTCTTGACATATCTAAAGCCTTTGATAGGGTATGGCATAAAGGTTTACTTCATAAGATCGCTAGCTATGGTATAGCTGGAAAAGTCTTCTCAATTATTAAATCATTTCTTTCTGATAGGTTCATAAGAGTAGTAGTTGAGGGGCAAAAATCAGAAGCTCACAGTATTAATGCCGGTGTCCCTCAGGGATCCATCCTGGGCCCAACTCTTTTCCTGATCTACATTAATGATCTTCCAAATCATATCCTTACATCATTTGTAGACATTTATGCTGACGACACTACCATTTATGGTACCACATCTAAGACAGTAAACGAGCAAGTTCTCTCCAATTCTCTCTCCTCTGATCTTGAGCACGTAGTACAATGGGGAAAGGAGTGGCTGGTTACTTTTAATGCATCTAAAACCAAGCTTCTCTCTTTACATCATCAACATTCTAATCCACATTTATCATCAATTGAAATGAATGGCTCTCGTCTTCAGGAGGCCTCAAGTTTTGACAAGCTTCTGGGCTTGACCATTACTCCTGATCTTAAATGGAACACGTATATCAAATCTGTTGCCAAGGCCGCTGGAAAAATGGTGGGATCTTTCTATCGATCCAGTAGATATCTCACTGCTGATGCTATTCTCTATCTATATAATAGCCAGGTACGTCCAAGGATGGAATACTGTTGCCACATCTGGGCAGGAGCTGCTAGAAAGGACTTGTCCTGCCTTGATAGAGTTCAAAATAGACTTCGTAGCCTCGTAGGAGATGTCCTTTTCTCCTCCTTGCAACCTCTATCTCACAGAAGAGATGTTGCGAGTTTGTCTCTGATGTATCGTTATTTTCATGGACAGTGTTCAACTGAGCTTCAATCTATGGTCCCCCCTCGCTAAACTTTCACAAGAAACACTCGTCTAGCTGTAAACACTATCAATAATTTCCCCCACTCTTTATCTGTGCCTAAACCTAAACGTAGATTCCATGAACAAAGCTTCTTTCTTAGAACTGCACGCCTGTGGAATTGTCTTCCGTTTTCCTGCTTTCCGGCTGACTACAATATAGTTTTGTTCAAGTCTAAAGTAAATAAGTTCTTGATGAGCCGTTCCATATAAGTTATTAAATTTACCAAATTTTCATTACTAATGATTACTATATTGACCAACTTCTACTGTACACTCTTTAACCCTTATCCTTGAGTGGCCTCTGGGCCTTGATAATGTGGTGATGCCTTTGTAAAAAAAAAAAAAAAAAAAAAAAAAAAGGTCAACTCTTCGAACTGTGACCTCTTGGTAGCCAAATTCTCGCCCAAAAACCGATTACAAAGCTTGCTACATGTCTAAATATACTTTATGTAAAATTTCAAATATTTAGACCCAAAATTGGCTGAATAGTTTGCTAGAGACTGCAAAGGTCAAATCTTTTGAACTCTGACCCCTGGGCAGCCAAATTTTCGGCCAAAAACTGCTTAAAAAGTTTACCCTATGTCTGAATACACTTTATGCCAAATTTCCAATGTTTAGGCCAAAAATTGGCTCAGTAATTTGGAAGAGACCGCAGAGGTAAATTGTTTTAAACTTTAACACCAGTTTTAATGCCTTAACATTTATTATTTTAGGCTAAACTTGAATTAAAAAGTTTGATCCATGTCCATGGAACCTACATTCAAAATTTCAAGTGTGTAGACAAAAAATTGGCGGAGGAGTTTCATAGAGTGTGCAAAGGTCAACTCTGTAAACTTTAACGTCATGCCAGCGAATTTTTCGCCCAAAAACTGATTTAAAAGCTTGCTGCATGACTAACTACCCTGTGTCTTTTAAATTTAATAAAAACCCTTCACAATTTGCTGATGAGGAAACCTTGTTTATTAAAAAACTATATGTAATAATTATTGTCCGTAACTTGATGTCTACCACAATAAAAACACTGTTTTCCGAAACGATCGTACAAATAATTGATTTTGTTGTTGTTTCTTCTTATGAAACGGATTTTTAATTCAATTATAATTTGATTTTTAAATTTTGAATTATCAATCACATTACTAAATATATATATATATATATATATATATATATATATATATATATATATATATAATTTATTTAAACCAAATCAGATTTATAATTTTATTCTATTTTTATTTTTTATCCTCAACCCATATTAATTTGCTTATCAAGTAAATATTTTCCTATTTATTTTTATTTTTTCCAGGTACATCTGCCTTTCTTAAAAATGCTATGGTGTTTTTTACATATATTAAAAAAACACCCTATATTTTTGCTGATGAGGAGACGTCGTGTTAAAAAATAAAAAAAAATGTCAAAATTATTGTCCGTGGCTTAATGTCTATCACAATAAAAACATTGTTTTCCGAAACGATCGTACAAATTATTGGCTTTGTTGTTGTTACTTTGTATGAAACAGATTTTTAATTTGAATTTGAATTTTAAATTGTCAATGACATTACTATATATTAAAGTAGCTCTAGGATATTTGCCTATCGAGCTTATTATATATTTGAATTACAACGAGCACTGTTCCTTTCTTGTATTTTAATTAAATTAGTAATTTTACTATCACATTAAAATACACTCTGCTCTTTAGACTACTGTTCTAATCCCCTTTATATATATATATATATATATATATGTGTGTGTGTGTGTGTGTGTGTGTGTGTGTGTGTGTGTGTGTGTGTGTGTGTGTGTGTGTGTGTTGTCTATAATGGATATTCTTATGAGTGCTAAATGTTCTGATATGCGATTCGTCAAGTGTATTCTCTATTGTGTATTGATGTGTGTATATATATTTTAACAGTTTATTGACATCGTTGGCGATTGGAACACAAAAAAAAACATATGCCTCTAATTTTCCTCCCGTGCGTTTCTTCAATGCGTCCTAAAATTAAAGCTGCTTTTCTCCGAAAGTGAAAATCCTCAGACATGAATTATATTTTGATAAAATCATTTATTCTCTGCTGAGATCCTTTTCACAGTTGGCACGCTTTGTATAAAACTATATTTAACTAAGTCGTCCCCTTCTGATTTCTATGGGCTTCCTGTCCAAAAACTCCGTCCATCCGCTAACGCGTTGTGTATCGAACTGATCTCCCTCCTAACTAAAACTGTACATTTCAAAATCTATTTTTCCATTACGTCATCACTACACGTAGCTTTAAGATCCTTGCTGGGTTTTTGTCACATAGCTTTGTTTACATTCTGGTAAGCTTAAACTCCATCTATCATATTAACATCAAGTTAACATTTTTGTTGGTGCTAGTTATGAAAACTAATATTCCTTTCTATTAAAACATTTTAGCATAAATAATTTTATCTGTAAATATTAATAACGATCACAATAATAATCATCGACCAGCACATCTTTTGGCGTTTCCGGCCAATATATAACAACTGTACGAAACTGCAGAAGTTGAAATGTAAGATGTAATATTGTCGCCGATAGTCGAATGGAAAATAGTAAAACAAGCAAGTACATGTAGAGACCTAGACGATCCAAGTAGATTACGCTTATATAAAAAAATCTTTTATCCTATTCTTTAAAGAACCCTAACATTTATTAAACTGTAGGAGAGAAATAGCGTACAACTGCGTGCATAGGATAAACTTTACTTTAGGATAGCGATACAGAATAAACTTTGAAATTGATAATAACAATAGAAAATATATAAATAAATAAAATAAATAACAAAATAAAATAAACATATATATTAATAAAACAGCATATATATATATATATATATATATATATATAAACTAACATAATATGCGAAATATAGAATTAAAAAAAACACAAAATAACATACGTAGCTGAAAGTAGGCCAGCTTACCACAACAAAGGGATATCTACCCTCCCCATAAACACATAAAGAGAAGGGGTGAATCGAGGTAAACGGTGTCTTTGTCCTGTAACTACCCACCCATTGGCTGATTAGGATAGGCGCGCTGGCAACTAAAAAGCTGATTAGCTAATAAAAAAACTCAATAGCATATGCGTATACATAAACGCGCGATAATCACAATTTTTCGCATAAGCCTGACGAATTCTCACGAGAATGAAATGCGGAATATTCTGTGTAGTTTAATTGCCATATATATTTTCATAACTTACTACCTAGCTCTAGCTATGTTTTTGGAACTGTTGAAGTAAATGCTGAAATATGTACACATAAAATTATGTCTTCGTATATTAAAGTACTCATATATATATATATATATATATATATATATATATATATATATATATATTCCTGGTGCGATCACTGCAATATTTTCCCGATTCCGATACAATTACTGATTCCGATTCTTGGAAAAATTTTTAATCCACGTATGATGAGCATATATTTTCGTCAAACATAAATTACACACTCGTGGGGGTGATCTACGGATTTCAGTTTTATTGGTAGTTTAAAATCAATAAATATTTATAATTTCATTAATTATACAAGCCATGGAAAATTAAGTTTGAAAGAGAAACAAACGAAAGCAAACAATTAAAAGAATCGTTTTTGGCATCAGAAAATAGGCACATTTTTTTTTCGATTTTGATATCATAAAAGTTCTCATCTTTTATTCCCGATCCTAGTTTGGAATATCGTCTCACCATTAATATCACACGTGTTTCATTTTTACTTCAGTCGAAATTCTCAAAAATCAAGCAGCTCCACTTTCTGGGTCTAACACTTGATCCTTATATGAGATACATTTTATTTGTATAGTCCATTAAAGTTCACATTTGCCTCTCAAACATTGAGTTAGTAAAGAACTTGGAAATATGAATTTCGTCTAGCTAATTAACCATTTAAATATGTTATAGTATATCTCTCTTGTGGTCTCTTGATCCTACTGTCTTCCGGGATAAGAATTTATCTAGTCTGGTGGAATATCCAGCTTCGTAAAAGCTAATGTGAGTTAGCCATAGTGAGGAAATCTTATTTTGGCAGCGAATACTATGTGATTTCAAATACTTAGTCAGGGTTTACTTTTAGGGAAAAGCATTCTCATGCCAGGTTGTCCTGGCGAACCCCTATAAAAAGAAACCTTAGATACGAGGATAGTGTCGAGTCGGTATTCAAATTCACTCTTATCTGGCGGGCATTCAAGTTCTCTCTCTTTATATATATATATGTGTGTGTGTGTGTGTGTGTGTGTGTGTGTGTGTGTGTGTGTGTGTGTGTGTGTGTGTGTGTGTGTGTGTGTGTTCGGAATGAAATTGAACAAAAACAATACAGAAAATACATTATGTTGGCTTACTAGTCTGTCTTTTCTATTTAGATTTTATATTAGGTGTAGCATTGCAGTTGGCACCATGAATATCCCATTCGCACGCTGGCATAAGGAAACCTCAATATGTCCTGCAGGAGACTGTCTGCCTTGTCATTTGAGATTGTTATAAACTCGAATCTCGTACTGAACGAACAAGTCCAATGTCCAAATACCCAATGTACCCGTCAGGTAGGAAGTGTGCTTTAATGGCAATTAATTTCAAGATGACCCACACCGAATGTAACTAAACTAATTATTGACCTTCACTCATCTTCCCCACGGATAAAGATTGATATTGCTATCGTGGGAAAGGAGGAGGAGAGCAGGACCCCCGACTTTTGGTGCCGATGGGGAAACTAATTTCCGCCATGATGTCGTTGACGAGTTAACAAGAAGAGGGGGAAGCTTCAAGCGTACACATTCCTTCTCTACTAGATTATGTTTTGCCGGGATTATCGGTTAACTGAATAAATATGTCGCCCACGTTGGTGCCTTAAACTCTAGTCGCAGTTTGTGTATTCGTGTCTAGACTGATCAAAAGGTCCAGTTTTTCTCTGTTGAGGGTCAAGAGCGTCCGTGGAAATTCACACAAAGAGAGGAAGGAAACGGACTTTCCTTTTTTGGTATTATTGTTTATAAAGTAGTTTTTCGGTGTAACTAATAATTTTATATGTTTCTATTTATTTGTCTGTTCTGCGAGGGTCAGTATTTTTATGCGAGTGATATTCAGCTACATCGGGGATAGAGAAAGTGGAAGCAGAAGAGATACTACACTTTGATCTTAATTCGATTTCAGTTATATTTTGAAAGGACAAGAATACCAAACATTACATTTAGAATTGTAAACAGATTGCTCGAAAGAAAAAAAAGAAGAAATTCATGTCAGAGCGGAGGACTTCAACATTTATGATAAAAATACACTATATTATTATTATTATTATTATTATTATTATTATTATTATTATAATAATAATAATAATAATAATAATAATAATAATAATAATACTAAATGTGAATAAAATAAGCCTTGTTCCTCTACGATCTTCTTTAATAACATAAAATGCATGCTAAATATATATTTAAATTTTCGAATTTAGTTATGCTTGAAAGTAGACTGTATGATTGTGTCATTAAGTGACATGTTCTGCGAGGGCAAAGACACATGGTAAGTATTTTTATGTAAGTGATGTTCAGCTACATCGGAGAAGGAGAGAGCTCCTGTGCTGCACAAAGGCTTTAGCGCTCTTAGCCAGATACCCAGCTCTAAACCATTACCATGATCTTTCATCCACCACATCTGTTATATCCTGGAAGAACTTTCCATGCATCTTATTCCCAGTCAATTCCTTTGTCCTTTCTCTGCGCATACGTTTCACAAAGTCAAACTTGATTTCATACATTTCAACTTCTTTGGCAGCATCCACTCACCGTTCTATTCACATACTCCTTCAACGATGTCTCCTCAGCTCTACCACAATCTTCCGCATATCAATCCTCTCCTACCTTCTTTCCTCTTCTGATACGCATTATACCAAAACATTGCCAAAATTTTTCTCATCTTGATGTCCATGACATTGAACTCCTTGTCTGACCATCTCAAGATTTTCGCACTTCCATACACTGATAACCCATGCATTCCCCATCTTAATCAGATTTCCTCCGTACAATTTTGACTTCACCCTTCTAGGTACCTCTTCCTAACTTTCTCTTTCATCTCCTTGTTCATGATAATTAAACCCTCCAACATTCCCAAATACTTATACCTTGATTCTTCTATTTCTTTCATAACTTCTCGATTTGGTAAAAGTATTCCATTCGAATGCATCTTTACTGCCCTTTTTATCACCAACACTGCACGGTTACTAATCCCAAATTCCATTCCGATGTCTTTAGAGCATGTTTCGACAAGATCCACCTGTGTCCACTTTTTTCTCATTCATACCAAATACCTTTTAATCATCCATAAACACCAGGTGACTGAGATGCCAGCCACAAGACGCAAAGCATTGCTCAGCTTCTCTCACTTCAAGAGGATGCTCATTGGGATCATTAACATACAAAAAAAGAAGATAAGATAATGAATATCCTTGGAATATAACCCGTCTAATACCAACCTCACCAAGCATCCCACTGTCTGCTGTCAGAACCATTTTCCGTTAAACCATACTTGTTTCTAGAAACCTATAAAATTTTCAGGAATTTCATTAACAATATTTCACGGATCCATGAGTGGGTGGGGCATATCGCATGCCTTCTTGTAATCGATTCATGCCAAACTCAAATTCATTTCCTTCATCTTTGCATCCTACAACATATAAATCATTAATTAATCCTTGGTACCCCTCGATCTGCGCCGGCACCTGTTTCTGTTCATCAAAAAGAACATCATTGCTCAAAAAATGGCCATAAACATTGTCTGCAAACAGCTTCTACATCTATGGTAGACATGCGATCGATCTTTAATTGCTGGCAGCTGTTCCTTTTGTGGCTTCACGAGAGACAAGAGTGGGAAAAATGTTATCATACGCAGCGATACGACTACAACAACCGTCAAGTCAATTGGACAATAACCGTAAACCGAACGTTTCCGTCTACACTGCGCAACACGCAAAATACCGCCGATGCGATTCGACACAGTACCAAACACTTTCATCAACACGGCTTGGCACAATCCTAAACAATTTTGTCCACACGATCCGGCACGGTCCCGAACAATTCCGCCGACACGACCCGATACGATTCTGAACAACTTAGCAGTCACTCGCTTAACGACTCTGGCGTCGGCTTTTCATAAACCTTGGATTAATTCCTTTTCGCTGTGGTTTCCTGTTTGTCATCCTTCGAGTGACAGTCTTCACGTCGTCCAGAGTTATCATATCGTTCTCCATCTGCTGCACTGCTGGAAACCATGCTCAGGCATCTCCCAACCTGCTAGCATTATCATTTGTTGATGGAAGGATAGGATGGTCTGCTTGTGTGATAGACGATCTCGTCCTCATGTGTATGGTGAATGTATTGGATGGTAGAAGGATTGAAAAGCAAAAGGTCGTATAATTATGACGAAAACATACCGGTATAAATCAGCGAAAGAATGTAATTTATTTACATAAATTTATATGAGAAATATTAGGAAAGAGATAGAAAGAATAAGTGTTCGTTGGGAATAAGAGTTCGTTACTTGCAATTGATGAGAGGCTGACGGATAGTAAGTAAGCTGGTTGGTTGCTGATGCTACCAGAGCGGTTCTTGATTACATGTTGACTGCTTGAGGGTCCAGCGTGAAAGAGAGAGAAATATAAGAAACAGGAAGTCACGTGGCTAGGTCGTTTTTCAGTTATCAGAGTAAAGGGGCGACAATCAACTTAGCCTGGGAATTTCCATTCCCATAATACTCCCTTCCTAGTTAGCTGGAAGCTAGAGAAAAGAAAAGATAATTGGAGAAAAAATACATATATGTGTGCGTGTCCACTGTATAGAAAACGAGAGAGAATTCAAGGTGAAAAAAAGGAGTTGCGACGTTAAAGGATATCAGGCAAAACTGTGTTCAACACTTGTATATCTGTAGGATGTTCACAGGAACTACATTGTGAGTTAAGGAGTGCGAGTGTTGCGGTCATAGACTGTATTGTCGCGGAGTCTATGAACCGGGCGCAAGGGTCGGCACGGTGGGTTGAAGTTGGTTCGCGAATGCGTCGACTACATGCTTGTGGTCACAAGTAGGTCTGCGAGGAAATTGGTCCAGCCGTAGAGAGCTGTGTCAACGTTGTTCAGGTGATCGGCGTACTTAGTGGGTCGGTAGGGGTCTGAACGTCCAGGGATGGGTGTCTTAGTGTGCATGATGCAACTTACTCATGTTAACTGGGGATCTTCGATGAAGTGAGATGAGGTGAGTCGTTGTGAGATCCAGAAGTGTACAGTGTTTGGTGAACATCTTTGAGTTGGTTGTCGCGTCTGTTGCTAGAAAAAGTGGATATCCTGTAAGATGTTGGAAAGGTTGATGTGTCATGGAGAGGCTTGTTGCACCGTAACATGTTGCTGACGCGGCTTGATGCACTGTAACATGTTGCTGAAGAGGCTTGTTATCGCGTTTTCCTTTCCATAATCGTGGAAAATTGGAGTTGAAATAGCGTGAGAGTTGCTATTTGAGTTTTTCAGTGGGCTTGTTGCCGCACGTTCTCCATGATTGAATTGAAAGCTGAAATATTTTTTCATATTCGCACATGGCGAAAAAATATTTAGATAAAGTGAAGAAAGTTTAAAGTTGCGATACCTAGCTAAAACCCGGATGTCACGGGATGTTTGAGGCTTCGTCGTCCACAGCAAAATCCATATATAATTTCTGGCGTTGAAAATACGTTGAAATTGCTATTATAGTTGTTAGGATTCTCGTTCAAATAAAGAAGTTATTTTCGTTCGTTGTAGCAGTGGATGTATGTCGCTGGAGTTACGTCTGTGCTGTAGTGTGACGTTCGTTCGTTGCAGGTGCTCGTTCAGCATGTGCGTAATCACGTCTTGTTCATGCGAAGTGTTTCCGACTGTGGTAAACAGAACTGGTCCTCGGAAAAATAGTTTAGTTTAACAAATTGGTTTATAAGAAGGAATGCGACAGAAAAAAATGGACCTTTCAGGATTGCGAAGTCATATTTTGCTTCGATTATGACGGAGAACAGAATAAAGAAAGTTTGAGTTAAATGACGGAAAAACAACAGATAAGAATATTTCAGAGCGCACATTGTATTCATGACGTAATTAAAATTATTTTCCTGCTTGGATTGTAACGACGAAGTGCATCGTTCGGAAGAAAAATCGAAATGTTTGTGAAGATAGTAGTCCGTTAGTATCGTCGAAGTTTTTAACGGACATCGTTGTTCAAAGATACGCTTCGTAATAAAAACTGTGAAGAAGAGAATAAAATGTTTATATTTTTTATATGTGCGTGAATATAGATAAAACTTATTGCTCTTTTATTATAATTATTTAGGCTGCGACGGAGAATTTTTTTTCTTTCTTTCTTTCGAGGGCGATTTTTTTATATTTTAGTTGTAAAATAAAGATGGCGGACAATAGATAACTGATGCACGTGTGTTGGACGTAAAGTTGAAAATGCGACGAAACAGTGTTTATCTCCTTTTTTTAAAAAAATGCGTTTTTTTTTGTTGATTTTTCTTTCTTTTTTGTGTATATTTCGCTGATTATTTATCGATATATCGGTATGTGCTTCATTTGCGACAGTGAGAACATTTTAAAATGTTTTTTGGAACGTAAGCTTCTATGAGATATGTTCGTTAGGTCACCATTCTTGAAAACAACATCACGTCGGCGTCTACCACTTGTTGAAGGAAGGACAGGATGGAATGGTCTGCTTGTGTGATAGACGATCTCGTCCTCATGTGTATGGTGAATGTATTGGATGGTAGAAGGATTGAAAAGCAAAAGGTCGCATAATGATGAAGAAAAACGTATCGGTATAAATCAGCGAAATAATATAATTTATTTACATAAATTTACATAAGAAATATTAGGAAAGAGATAGAAAGAATAAGAATTCGTTGAAAGATGAGTAACGCTACTTTCGATTGATGAGAGGCTGACAGGTTCATCAGGTAAGCTGGTTGGTGGCCGATGCCACGAGAGCGGTTCTTGATTACGTGTTGACTGCTTGAGGGTCCAGCGTGAAAGAAAGAGAAATATAAGAAACAGGAAGTCACGTGGCTAGGTCGTTCTTCAGTTATCAGAGTTAAGGGGCGACAATCGAGTTAGCCTGGGAATTTCCATTCCCACACATTGTATCGCGATTCGACATACTAAATCCCACTCCAGAACTCTCTAACTTCGTCTGCATTCGGAAAATTCTTACTTCCAGCCTCCTTGCTACTACTTAATTCTTTATACAACTGAGACTGGTTGTTGCGGAAAAGATTGTTCTATCAAAAAGCAACAGCTTTCGCAACAAATTTTCCCACCACAAAGACAGATCTATTTCAACATTGTTAGAACTGCATCGCCTTTCTTTCCGTCAAACTATCCCTCGTTACAATGTTGTTCTTGGTTTTCTGTCTTAATTTTACTCCTCTTCAATCTCTTTCCGCCACCGCTTAATATTTTCATCAAGTCACCTCTACCAGTATGGCATTCTTTACTTGTCCTTGTGCTTTTTCTACATCAACCAAGACGACCCGCAACAGCGTACGGCCCCGCTACAGAAGCCTTTTAAGTATCATAAAAGATATGCTTTCTCTTGCCATGTTGTGAATTACTCCTTGGACTATCTTCACCTCCTCTGTCACCTTCCGTCTATTAATACTCTTCGTGTTTGCGATATCTAAGATCAGGCTAGCATGGAAAACTTCTCTTAACATAATCTCGAACTTCATCACTACTTCTCCATACATCTGCTCTTTCTACTGGCGCTACTGTCTCAGGGTTATTGATCTCGTCTGCCTCAAATTCTCCAACCGTCTCGCCGTCACTTCCTCTAACCATAGTATTTTCATTTCCTCCTCAACCGCCCGAATCATACCATCACCTCAATTCTTCTCCTGCACTTCTACGCCCCCAATACTCTCATCGAAGTTAATTTTATCACTTTTACTTTACCGACCCATTTCATCCCTAACCATCCTTGCAATCTTATCTCTCGCCATAACTGTGAGTAGACTATTTTTAATGTTTCAATTGAGATGACAAACTCACCACACTAGCATTTATTCTCATGATCTGGTCGGCATTTTCAGAGATTACACGTTCTTTACATCTTGGCTGTCCGGAGTAACGCCGCTTCCCACGTCATCTTGGTCGTCCATTCTCTCCGATGTCCAGCTAACGACTCATTAGAATCTTCCCAAATCTACATACATCACGTGTTTCTTTCCATCACATCATTATGTGTCTCAGACCAACCTAATGTAACCCTAATCTAGTTATTTATTTATGCAAACCCCAAAATAATGTTTACATCTATTTTTTATTTTCACGTTCCTTTTGCGATTTATACGTCAAGCATCTTTCCCTCAATTAATTTAATTTTTTATTCTTCTAATCATAATAATTGATCCAGCGACCAGCCGTCGTTCAAATCAATTAATAATAATAATAATAATAATAATAATAATAATAATAACATTGTGACCCTTGGCCCTGCTTTCCACAGTTAACACAGATACTACGCCATGATCACAGCCCAAAGAGTCATAACATTACATAGGAATGATATATTAAGATTACAAAAAAATATATTTATCTTTATATTAAAGCTAAAATTGATTAAATTATTATAATCCCTTTTTCGAATTTTTGATGAGTCAATAAATATTGTAATTAAATTTTTAAAAACATTACTACAACATTTGAAACATGAGATTCTATACTTTAAGTTCCGGAATCTAAATAAAACTCTAAACTTTTCGTACCTATCACAAAGTAGTCCCACAGAATTTCGAACAGTTGCATGCTAACAACTGCATCCTGAACAGTGAGATATTCGCAAGATGTTGCAGTCCCAGTCATGTCGTTATGTTCAATAATTTAATTAGACATTCTGCCATGAATGATGTTGGTGAGTTTATGGTTACACCATCATCGCTAGGTTTATCGAGCCATCATCTCTAAGAGGGTTACTATCCAAGGTAAAAATAAAACCCTCTCAATCTTCCCTTTAATCGTTCTCTTACGACACACCGAGACAGTAATTGATGTATTCTAAACCTCAACAACAGGGATATGATGATACTAACACTACTATTACTACTATTACTACTATTACTACTACTACTACTAATAATAATAATAATAATAAACAGACTCCTTCAGTCTTGGACAGTCTAAGGATACCCACGAAGGGTTGCTTGCGCGTGAAATTTTTGTGGAAGGGGGTGCGCAATCTCCAACCACACCTCCCCTGAGACGACATTGTTAAACACCAGCGGCAAGTGAAGTACAGGACGACTGGAAACAAATGCTGAGATAAGCGGAGAGCGCATACAGCGCCTAAAATTCCCAAATGGTCACCCATCTACTACTAACCAGGCTCAACGTTGCTTAACTTCGGTGATCTGATGAGAACCGGTGTGTCAACGCGATTATGCCGTAAATAATAATAATAATAATAACAATAATAATAATAATAATAATAATAATAATAATCGTTATTATAATGACGATACTAAATAAGCGTATTCACTTAAATTATATAATTTAAAATATCTTTCTGTTTCCCAATAATAATAATAATAATAATAATAATAATAATAATAATAATAATAATAATAGCCCAATGTTTGATATATTTCTATGGTGGAAGTGGGAAAGAGCTCCCTGCTCCTATTTAGTTCTCACAAGTCATGCTCAAATTTATAGCCTCTGACAATCATGCGCTACTCTTGGGCTTCTCGTGTGGCTTAATCTCTAAGCCCGGCGGATTTGTATTACTTACAGGGGGGGGGGGATCAGGCGAGTAACTGGTACTTTAAAAACCAGTCGCTCTAGATAGGTGGTGCTTGACAGTGATGTAAGATTGACTATTTAGAAGAAGAAAAACTCTGATTTCAAACCATTAGAGACGGTGTATCTTGAAAAAAAAAATAACACCGGTGGTTCTGTAGCCTAAAATGCACTAAACTTCTTATGAATGACATGTATTGAGAATAACGGCGTGGGTGGGATTGAAACTCAAAGTGAAGGCCCACGTCGATCAGGTGTATCTTGAAGCAGCACCAAAATCCCGGCCGTCATCTTGCAACTGCTAGAATGAAGTGGAGTAAAGAGCTTTACAAGGTAATAATGAAGTTTGCGGTGGATAACTATCGACCCATCACCTGCCTTCCACTGATGTGAAAACTGCTGACAGGCATTTTTGCAGATGAGATTTACCAATATCTGAAACAGCAAGAGATTTTACAAGAGGAACAAAAAGGAATGTAAACGAGGAGGCTGAGGGATGACGGATCAGATGTTTTTTATGCATCTGATGGATACATCACCACAAGTACAAATTTGGTTTCACATAGCTGGACTAAGGAATCTATGGAAATATTTGGAATGGCGACGAATATGCGAGATTTATTAGAAAGAAGTATAAAACAATTGATATCAAATGAAGACGATTTGGGGTGTAGGCATGCGAAAAGGGGAATTTTCCAGGGAGACAGCTTGTCGCCATTGTTGTTTGTTTGGAGTATGGTACCCTTGTCGTTCATATTACGAAAGGTAAATGCGTGCCATGAGTAGGGAAAGGAGTACCGGGTAAAATATTTATTATTTATGGATGACTTAAAGTTGTAGATAAAAAACGAAGACCAACTAAGTATGCTTGCGAGGACTGGTCAAACGTTGAGGAACAGCAGGTATGGAATTTGGCATGAAAAGGTGTACAACACTGAAATTGAAAATAGGGAGAATTATAGAAAATGAGGGAAGGAATATAACTTTTAAATGAGGAAAATGATAAAAGAGGTTTGAGAAGACGGATACACCTACTTAGTAATTGTGGTATCAGATAAAATAAAAGAAGCTGAAAGAAGGAAATACTAGGAAAAGAATACAAGAAAAAAACTGCGGTTGGTTCTTCGGTCAAGATTGAATGGGAATATATCTGCTGTAAACACATGAACAGTAGCTATACTGCGATATCAGACGCTGGTATCAGTAGTCATATTTCAATATGTGGCTGGTATAATTCAGTGAGAAAGGAAATGAGGTGAAAGATATGGATAGTGAGACAAAGAGAAAGCAATGACGATAAATGGAGCTCTTCACCAAAAGAGTGATGTCCATAGTTTATGTATGGAAATGAAAGAGAGAGGATGAGCATTAATACGTGTAGAACGATGTGTAAAAAAAAGAAAAAAAATAGACTGAAAGTTTACATCTCCAACTGTAAAAACAGACTTATAAAATGTGTGTGTCAAAATTTGAAATATATATGCATACATATATACATATATATATATATATGTATATATATATATATATATATATATATAGAGAGAGAGAGAGAGACTTCATGTAATATACTGAGTTCGTATAATACAGTAAATTTTCATATACCAATGAGTTTTAAGACAAAAAGAGTTGACTTAAGGAGTAAGCTACAAAATTTTTAAGTTTTAAGTTGACTTAAGGAGTAAGCTACAAAATTATCATATTTCATAATTGAGCATTAATATACTGTGAAAGCAAAATCAAGACTTCAAAAAAGGTGTTGATGGCAACAAAAAGTGCATTTCATTTTACGTTACAATTGTTTCCATGTCCAGTAGAACATTTCAAACATTATATCGTTTGAAAATTTTCCAAAACAAGCATTTCTTCATACTTTATGAATAAAAACACTTTTGACAATAGATCATTTTTGAAGAGAAAGATAAAGAAAAAGAAAAAAATTCCCTTAACGTGAAAAGCATGTGAGAAACATTTACCTTTGCGGTAGCTACGGAAAAGCCCATTTAAATATTAATAAATCGCCTAATTTTCGTATCCTTATTTAAGAACAGAGTCATGAGAAGTTTCCACAGAAAATCCTAAACCATTTTTTTTTAATTTATATATCCCATTCGTTGAGTTCCTAAATTAGATCTCGTTGTTTCTTTATTTCCCAATAATTAATTTTTTTTTATAAAAAGAATTTTTCCATTTTTATTTCTATATGTATAGTATGGCCGTAACAACCTTGCAATAACGTTACGGTTAATTTTAGTTTCGTATTAGTGGCAAGTAATGTTTACAGATTATCGTTATTTTAGTAATTTGATAGAGACCATTTTAGGTTTAAAGTTTAATTGAATATGAGAATAAATTGAATATGGTTGAATATGGTTATTAACCATATTACTTTTACTGCTCGCATTTTTCTGTTGTAATCCATGATTTTTCCCAGCTTCCAATAAATTCACTTGTTCCTTTTTTGATTTCAGTCTTTTTTTTTTGCCCCCCTAAACACATATGTAATAATAATGTACGGCACTCGTCTGTTAT
The DNA here is from genome assembly GCF_053919585.1 of Euprymna scolopes. Taxonomy (NCBI): domain Eukaryota; kingdom Metazoa; phylum Mollusca; class Cephalopoda; order Sepiida; family Sepiolidae; genus Euprymna; species Euprymna scolopes. The sequence goes on from NC_136504.1 coordinate 25,175,559, forward strand.
CTGTCCGGAGTGACGCCACTTCCCACGTCATCTTGGTCGTCCGTTCTCTCCGATGTCCAGCTAACGACTCATTAGAATCTTCCCAAATCTACATACATCACGTGTTTCTTTACGTCACACAATTCTTTTTGCGATTTATATGTCAATCATCTTTTCTTAATTAAATTGCTTATTCTTCTAATCATAATAATTGATTCGGCGACCAACCGTCGTTCAAATCAGTTAATAATAATAATAATAATAATAATAATAATAATAATAATAATAATAGTGTTTTGACCCTTGGCTCTGCTTGCCACAGTTAACACAGATACTACGCTATGATCACAGCCCAAAGGGTTATAGCATTGCATTTGAATGATATAGTAAAATTACAAAAAAAATATATTTATCTTTATATTAAAGCCAATCGAGATAATAGAAAGTTTAATACACAAAATTGAGTAAATTATTATAATTCCTTTTTCGAATTTTTGATGAGTCAATAAATATTGCAATTAAATTGTTTAAAAACATTAGTACAACATTTGAAATATGAGATTCTATACTTTAAGTTCCGGAATCTAAATAAAACTCTAAACTTTATTTAATTCGCGGGGCTTGATTGTTCTCGATTGGTCAGCTTAGCTCGGCTAGAAGTCTCAAGTATTTTTTTATTCATACAGGGTGACACAAAAAAAACAGAGGACATTCAATTATTTTCTGAGCATTTTACTGTCAACGGAGAAAAAATGGCCAAAGACCCTAGTGATATTTTGAATATAATAAACTAGTTATGACCAAAGTTTCATTTCATTCGGACAAAACACTAAGAAACGGGGCCTAATTAGAGTTGGAGACCGTCTTTTTTGGGGTCGCCCTTTATTATCGCCTGTAGTGAGGAAAATATAAAAATATTCTGTTCATTTGTTTTTGTTTTTGTTTTTTTGCTGTTTTTTGTTAGTTGTTTGTTTGTTTGTTTGTTTGTTTTTGTTTTTGTTTTTTTCTTCCGACACAGGTTTTTCCGTCGTGCTGGGTTTCTAAATTGTATATCTGTTTGTCCGTTACGTAAAAACGGTCGTTTTTGTTTCAATGTCGTTGATCGATTCCATTTGATCATATTTGGTGTTATTATGGTTCTATTTTTTTTTTTTTTTACAACAGCGTGTTCGATTCTATTCTGTTTTTCTTCCGTTCGTCTGCAATTTCAGAAACAACAAAAAAAAACGCCCTTTAAATCCTTCTCTCTTTCACGAGTCTCATTGCAACCGCGCCATGCCCCTCCTTGTGCCACGATGCCGCCGAAAAAACCTCAGACCTCTCCTTCTCCCGCTCCTCTTCCCCTTTCTACTTCACCTCCTCCTCTCCCACAACCCAGTCTAACAACTACCCCCGCCCCCCCCCCGACGCGCCTTTCGTGACAATTTCTTGTAATTCCTGGCGGGTGGAACGTTTCTATTAGATGACATAATTTCGGAAATTGATATCACCGTTGATCTTTGGTCGTCACAAAATCGGAATTATCCTTCGGAAGTTCTTTAATTCTCGGAATGTCCCCGCCCAAAAGGAACCGGAGTGTCTTTGAAAAAGATGGAAAATGATTCCAAGTCGATTGCAAAAGAGCCAACGATTACAGTAAAAGGGTTGAAACCCTCCAGGTGTGATATACACAACAAAAATTCACGCAACACACACACATATACAAGCACAGAGACACGTAAAACCACATAGACACACATATGTCTGCATATGTATACAAAAATATATACATACACTAAAAAAGATAGATACACACAATGCATGTATATAAATTATATATGTGTGTATATATATATATATATATATATATATATATATATATATATATATATATATGATTAAAATAATGGAAATAGTATTCCGACATAATAGAGAAATAAAAAGGAACAAACCGTATTATGTGTTCATCAACGTTTCGTCTTTATTTCGATTCATCCAGAGGAAGTCTCGAAATAAAGACGAAACGTTGATGAACACATAATACGGTTTGTTCCTTTTCATTTCTCTCTCTCTCTCTCTCTCTCTCTCTATATATATATATATATATATATATATATATATATATAGAGAGAGAGAGAGAGAGAGAGAGAGAGAGAGAGAGCGAGAGAGAGAGAGCGAGAGAGATAGATAGATAGATAGATAGATAGATAGATAGATAGATAGATAGATTTAATGCATATATATACAAACAATACACATATAGGCACTCTGTACATGCATGTTTGCATTGCATAAACACACACATTCGAATATCTATGTATCTCATATAAAGATCACCTGTTAGCCCCCAGGAAGGGATCCCTTGATTTCTGAGAACTTCAACTGAAGTAAAATAAAGCAAAATGTGCTGCATGTAAATAACTATATGTATATGTATGTGTAAATATATATGTGTGTGTGTGTGTGTGTGTGTGTGTGTGTGTGTGTGTGTGTGTGTATTAGACATATATCAGGTCATGTCATATGCTACTGGTACCATGTAACCCAGTACTACCTGCCTCATGGTCGGGTCACCGGCGACTAAACTGGTTCCCCCACCAGACTTGTTTGGTGAGGAGGGCGGCTAGTCTCCCTGAAGGATTAAAAACAAGACCTTCCAAAGGGCGAATGAACTCTTTTCTGGGTCAACGGCCAACTAGCACCATGTATATTTGTGTGTGTGTATATGTGTATTGGGGTAGAGAGGGCTCCCGTAAGCCGTGGTGAAGGCAACATTTCTAGGAGAAGCAAATCTCTGATTTAAAAAACCATAAAGCGGAAGACCAGTACCCGCATTAAGCTGGTCTGCAGTTTAATTTGTTGCTGGCTATCTTGCTCTTGCTTGTTGCTGGATCTCAACATTTTTGAACCGAGAGAGAGACTTAGCTGTCGTACAAAGCTAAGACTCTGTAACATCATATTTGTATAGATACTCCCTCAGGCATTTGGGCTCATGGATTTTAAATGTTTGAGGGAGTGGCACTCGTCTGACAAGACGTTGCAATCATCATATTAGATACGGGGAAAAAATAACTGGAAAAAAACGAGCCTATGCTTCTTAAAAGAAACTTATAATTATTTTTTTTAGTTTACATCTAAATTTTTATTATGTTTCGAAGATAACAAACCAAAAAAGGAAAAATATATATATATTTACGTGTTGAAAGAAATTACAGTGAAAAATGTTGAAAAAAAAAAAAACATTTTGTTCGAATTTTTAGTCCAAAATTTTCTTATACTCTTATGCTTATATGTCAACGATAATGAGTAAATTAAACTCATAAGAAACCGAATTTAAAAAATGCACATACGTTTTGTAACTAAAATAAGATAGAGTCGGCAAATCAATTTTTTAAATATATATTGTTTTAAGCAAAAACAATATTATGTTCTTACTTGTCATGTAGAAAACAGTAATATATCCAAAAATTACGAAAATTCATCAGGTAGAACAACTGCTATTGTGTTGTTAATCTTAAAAAAACGGGTATGGGTACTGACAACACATATTGCAGTCATAAACAAGTAATCTAAAATATTCGTTCCGGAGTTATTTCCCTTGCGTGTAGACCATTGCTGTCTACTTTATAACGTCGAAGAAAAATGCAATTTTACCCAATTTTCCGTAAAAATTGCTTTTAACTATAAAAAAACTTTCTACTCGATGATTTTCACAGACTTTAGAGTCTTTTCTCGTAAAATCTACGATGATATATTTTCATTAAAAAAGCAAAATTAAATTCATGCGTTTTATTTTTAGTATTTAAAACTATTACTTTAGTAAACGTGTTTTTTTTTGTTTTGTTTTTTTGTTTAAACAAATTAATAGATTTCCATTAAGATATAAAAAAAAAAAAAGATCTTGGTTCGTTCTACTCCGTGATAATTACGTAATAAATACTGAAAATTTCTATAAAACTGGTTGATTTTTTGAATTTTGGTGAATTTTTAAATGAAGGGAGGGGTCAAAATGGTAATACATTTTAGGCATCTGCCATTCATTTTGTACGCATCTTGTGCATATGTATGTATATACAAGCGGGGGGGGGAGCCTGGCTTTACCTAGGCGTAAAATACGGTTAAATATGACATTATAATTTGTCCAGATTTCGTATATATTATTATATATTCCTGATTTCAAAAGTAAAAAAAAGTATTTGTGTGTCATCAGCATTCAAAGCTGGCGACGTTACCACTGTACCAAAGTGACACAATACAAACTGATCAAAATTTTTAAATTACAAATAAACTCAGATGAATATACAAAATGTATAGCGATTTTTTTTTTTCCAAATTTGACCCATTTTTGACTCCTTAGCCGGCTAAAGATCCATAAAAGAACGGTCCGTAAAACATCCAATCATTTGAGGCCCCTCGCGCTGCTATGCGACTTTTAGTTTCGACATATATTCGTTTATATATTAGATGAGGTCATTCTATCAGGTTTGTCGGAAATTTATTCATACAAAATGTATCTCTAATATAATATAAAAGGAAGTTCGTGTGTGTCTGTGTGTGTGAAAAAGATATCTTCAATAAAACAAACCTATCAAGATAGTATAAGCACTACCCGGTGAAGAGGAGCAATTCATAGATTAATTAAATAATATAAGGAATAAAAGAGTAGAATTTTATTGGAGCATCATTTAAACAAGGACGAAAATTCAAATAGAGTAAGATTGGACTTTTTAGACCATGGTTTTTCGAAGCTAAATGCTTCTCATCAGAAACGAAGAAAGCTGGTATAATAAAAAATATAAGACTATACAAAAAAAACGACTAAAAGAACATTTCCACTAAAAATGTAAAAAAGGGGGGGGGGCGGAATAATGGGGATTAATAATGAAGATCAAACAAATAAAGCATTCAACATAGTGGTAGGAAAATAAGTATACGGATAAAACATTAAGGAAAGGTTGCATGATGATTATACAGCAATGTTCTGTGTAATTATTATTCCTCGTCTTTTTTATGTGTGTATGTGTGTGTCTGTGTCTGTGTGTGTCTGTGTGTGTCTGTGTGCGTGTATGTGTGTATGTCTGTGTGTGTGTGTGAGTGTGTGTGTCTGTGTCTGTGTGTGTCTGTGTGTGTGTCTGTGTGCGTGTATGTGTGTATGTCTGTGTGTGTGTGTCTGTGAGTGTGTGTGTCTGTGTGTGATTGTGTCTGTGTGTGATTGTGTCTGCGTCTGTGTGTGTGTCTGTGTTTGTGGGTGTCTGTGTGTATGTGTGTCTGTGTGTGATTGTGCCTGTGTGTGTGTCTGTGTGCGTGTGTGTCTGTGTGTATGTGTGTCTGTGTGTGTCTCTGTATGTGATTGTGTCTGTGTGTGTCTCTGTATGTGATTGTGTCTGTGTGTGTCTGTGTGTGTGTCTGTGTGTCTGTGTGTGTCTGTGTGTGTCTGTGTGTGTGTCTGTGTGTGTGTCTGTATGAGTGTCTGTGTGTGTGTGTCTGTGTGTGTCTGTGTGTGTGTCTGTGTGTATGTGTGTGTGTGTCTGTGTGTGTGTTTATGTGTGTGTGTGTCTGTGTGTGGAGTAAAAAAAAAGACGAGAAGACTTGTTTCATCTTTAAAACATTATTTCGTAAAGTTATTTAAAAGAATTTAGAAAACCAAGCAATATCATCCATATTTTTTTATTAAATGAATATAGCAATTTATTTGTGTGTGTATATATATATATATATATATATATATAAAGGTATTAAAAATAATTTTTTATAATTATAATTATTTCCTCCCCTTTAAGAAGTAAGTTGACACTGTCTGTTGAAATGACAAAGTTGGACATTTGGCCTACGTGCGAGATTGCCACACTTTAGTCGCTCGATCACTGTAGACCGTTCTTCTATGACATTTATACATGTTTAATTTCACTTGAATATCATTGTGACCGGCTGTGGCTCGTTCCTTATTAATGGAGACAGAGATTACTTCGTTGACTGGCGGCAATCATCACATTCCACTGATGATTCCAGAAGAATGAAAGATATTAAAATAATTATTCATAATTATCATTATTTCCGACCCTTTAACAAGTAAGTTTGCTAACGGTTGAGCAATATATATATCTATATATATATATACATATATATATATATATATTAATATATATATACATATATATATATGTATATATATCTATATATATATATATATATATTGTGTGTGTGTGTGTGTGTGTGTGTGTGTGTGTGTGTGTGTGTGTGTGTGTGTGTGTGATACATAAGTTATTACCGTTTTAAAATAAAATATTATTATTATTTTTTTACATAGTTTAAAGATTGGGATTTTATTTTGATTCGTGTACGAAAAAATGTCAATTAAATGGCCTCAGTTTTGTTGAATAAAAATTTCATGTTAAGATGGTAAATTAAGTAACTAACACACGGTGGAAGGAAAAAGTGATTTCCATTGCCGTTTGATAAAAACCGGTTTTCTTTTTCTCTTGTTGCAGACCATCTACTAGTTTGCCAGTTGTGTACAAATCCCAAGAGAGATAGGAAACTTTTATTATGTCTGAAAGTGACACAACGTTCAACGAGTGAAATCGAAGATGCGTTACATTAAAATTAGTGCTCTTAACTGATACAAATTATGACAACAGGATCATTGCCATCACCCTAAAAATGCAAATCCAGGCAGTTCAACGTTTGAGGGCACAGCTCAATGCATCGGACGACATACGGTTATGGTCTTTCGTGTGTTTTCAAGTGAGGGCCCCATCATTCCATCCCCTGGTGCAATCAGGTGGCCGCTGACATACCCTGGAATTGGCACCTTGACTCGGCGCTGGCCCACATGTTTAAAGTGTCACAGGCTTAACTTCAGAAAGAGTGCTACGACTTTGTACTCTTCTCTCACTGAACCCTCTCCTCCCCCGAGCTGAACCTGCTGGACAACTTCGTTTGGTCATCTCCGGTCCTTCTGGGCCGGGGCAACAAGTGTCAAGCAAAGACCAGCAAAGACCTTGGTCAATGTAGGGGCAATCCTTCATACCAATTGTCACTATCCAGCTCCCCTACTCCCCGGGGAGTTGGTCCCCATTTCCCCTGCACTCCTCACATTAAAAATCGGCCTTGTGCCTAATTTGCTCGGTGGGGGAGCAAATGAATACTCATACGTCGAGAATATCATGACCTCCCACAATACCAAAACCAGTCCTCGAGTATTCGCCGAGCTGCCGCTGGTTCTTATGGAAAAGGCATGCTCCCAGTTCCGGACCCGTATCGAGGTGGTGATTGAGACTTGAATAGATGTCAGCTCTAATACATAATCAAGTTACCTGAATTGATTTTTAAATACAATTTTAAAATAAAGCCGTAGTGTTTTATTATTTAGTGCAAAAATTTTATCGTTCTATCCTGTACGTTACATCGTATTATATATACATATATATATATATATATATATATATATATATATATATATATAGTCATCCACATACAGTACTGTTTCGCTGTTTCACAGCTCATCAGTGCGGCTAGACAGGCAACTACCTCAAGCCAGGATTGAAACCCGACCGTTTATACGGCAGTCATGGCTCCTAACCATTACGCTATTGGCGGCTGCTTGAACGAGTAGTGAGTTTAACGATGTTTTGATATCGTCTGAAACGAACCCACGTGACTTATTATTCGCCATTCCTTTCAATCCAGAGCAAGTTAGTTGATGGACGCCTAACTGTTGAGAGATGTCCAATCAAAAACATTTTCTCTCCACTTTCTCCTTGGCTTTCCTCTGCCTCCTTTACTTTCTAACAACATAACTTTGACAGGCCAGTGGTTGATCGTTTGACATGGCCAAACATCATCATCAACTAGAGGGGGTAGGGAAGTAGTTTGACGGAGGGCCGATATTTGGGGGGGGGGTCGATCAGGCGATGCCCCATAATGAAACGCATTACGTGATTTTGAAATACCTCAATCCGATTGGCTAGTTGTTTTGTCCATGCGATACAATCAAAGCCATATAAAACTATTGGGAGGACATTAATCGAATAAAATTTTAATCAAACAGTTATCAGCACCCTTTTTAGTCGCGTGCAAGCGACTCTACAAGTCATTTCGTCGGTCCATCGAACTGTCGGTCGGTCTGTCAGTCTGTCCGTAACACTTTTGTGCTTGGCCTTTTTGGTTAAGATCAAAGGTCTGTTGTTAATACATGCTGTTCTTAGCTTTTTAAGCTTTTCTTCTCCTTTTGGCCAAGATCAAAGTGTAGTATCTATTCTTACTACATGCTGTACTTATTGTGATACAAAGTGGGGGATCACTTTTCTGTATTAATTTAATGTAAAATGATCACCCACTTTACAACCAGTCAGTCTCAAAGCCATTCAAGTCATTATCCAGATCAGTCAAGTTGTTTTTGAAGGATTTCAGTTATTTTTTTAAGCATATAAATCATTCTTAAGGTCATTCAATTCATCTTTATGTTCATTAAAGTCATTCTAAGTAATTTACTTTTTATTTATTTATTTAAGTCATTTCAGCCCATTTTTCCGTCATTTTAGTTTATCTTTAAGAATTTCATGTCAATCCTACATTCACGCATTCATTCATTACACGAGATGACGCGACTAATGGCTATCGGCCTTGTTGATTTTAGAATCGCGCGGTGTTTTTGGAAAGCCGCTCAACCCAGCCTGATTCTATGTTTCAATGTCGTCTCGGGATCGCTGGAGAAAGTCAGTTTATGCCCTAAATAAATGAATTTGGGTTACCTATTTGATTAGTTTACTGTTGATATATATATATATATATATATATATATATATATATATATATATATATATATATATATATATATATATATATATAATTAAATATTATGAGAGAAATAAAGACGGCGACATATTTTGGCGGTAAAAAGTAATTTGCAGACGATTACAAAAGAACGACATCTTTCACAAACAATTACTACCGAAATAAAGTGTCTCGATTTTTATTCCTTTCATATTTCATATTTCCCTTGATCTGATAATTCAGGTTATTACTGCTAGGCAGAAAATATATATATATTCCTCGACGCATCTCTGCTTATGATGCACGTCAATGACAGAAGAGGTCGCCCGGAAGTGATTTTTTTTAAATAATTTCTGTCGGCGCTGGAAATTTTCATACTACATTTTATTACATTACTAGCAGGCCACCCGTCGTTGCCCAACCATAAAATATGTATAAATATTATATCTTAATTCATATAGAAAATGAGACATGTGCATGCGAGTATTATATTTTTTAAACAGTTCACGTCTTGTAAGTAAAAAAAAAATACTTGAGCTGAGATCGAAACCAAAGCCTAAAGACAGTGAGCCAGGTACAATAACCATTAGGCTAACTTGACACAATCTTTGAAAAGTGTTTTCAAAAGAATTTATTCTTAGCATAAGGAATCTGTCACATATACGATTCAAACATGCGCATTCGTGAAACAGTTGATAAATAGATAAAAATTTGATAACCTCCCCACGCTTCGATCGTTCAATGTTGACCACTTAGCAGCCCTTTTTCTGAATGAAAGCCGATTAAAATGTTTTTTAAATGTCTGAATACCCTATGTATCAAATTTCAAATCTGTAGATCAAAACTTCGTAGAGTATATAGGTTGAGAAGGTTGTGGGCATATTAAATTTTAAATAAAACCTGTTGTCCCCAAATTCATATTTCTAAAATAAAAATAACGATTAAATAAATAAATTACAAGTTTTTTCTTTTTATTTTAATATGGAGAGACTTTTAAATCGTCCGTGGTTCCCAACCACTGTGCCGCGGCACACTAATGTGCCGTTGAATGATTACTGGTGTGTCACGAAGAGAAGTCATTTAATTTTATTTTGTTTAATAAAAACATTTAATTTCTTAATCATGATCACGCCACTCAATTTCAACTCTAAGTAAAAAAGCCATCAAAATCTTAGTGCAATCCTTAACTCTGTACCTGTGTGAACAAGATTTTTTTTTTTTTTTGTTATCTACACAATATTAAAAATAAAAACGTGAAAGTTTTTAAAATATTGAAAACGATTTATATCGACATATTGCAGCAGTGGTTAAAAAAACACCAGGCACAACTGTCCCGTGGCATTCACCATTATTATTTTATGTCAGATATAGAATACAGGATATGTTGATTTATGTCAATAAAAATTCTCTATGTATAATTCTCTTTGTTTTTTGTTTTCTTTTTTCTTTTTTTTTTTTTTGTTTATTTTCAAAAAAGCTTTATGAGTAGAAAATACTAATTCTTATGATATGTGTGCCGCGAAATTTAAATAAACTAGATAGCGCACTACCATGTAAAAAGGGTTGGGAACCACTATTGTAGATATTCAATTTCTATAATATTTATATAATTATATAGCTCTAACAAGTAGCATTGAGTACGATTAAATTTAGTACGTATTATTTGGATTCTTCGGACTACTGTTCTTATCTTGACTGTTATTTCCACAACGTTTCGCTCGATGTAACGTCCGACACTCTTCAGGTGTATCTTGAACCTTTTTGTCGAACTCGGTAACCCGTACGGAATTTCGAATCGAGCCATTTATTTAATTTAAGAGGGGAGTGTAGCATGCGATCGTTGGCTAGAAGTCCTTAGTAATTCGCAGTTGTATTTTAAGTGTCGCCTGCATTAGGGATTGAACCTTCTACCTCGAGAAAAGTGTAACTTTACAACTAAAGTTTATCAAGTACTTTATTTATTACGCCTTGTTAGTAGTAGAAAGTTTGGAAAATAAAACTCAAGATGAGAACAGTAATTACGATTAATCAATCCTCATTTCAAAGTTCAGAAACGTAAATTAAATATGAATATTAAATAGCGGATTTTGTATATATTATGAGAGAGGAAATTTTTTAAAAATGGGACTTGGTTGCCATCTTATTGGGTTATTAGAAAGAAAAATGCCGCGTGCTGGGCCCACATAAAAAAACAGTTGAGAATTTTAAAAGATAGGAGAAAGAAAACGTTATTAGAAGAAACAAATTTGCGCGTGGTGGGCACGAACCGTAAGCGAACACGCTATAGATTGGACCAAGATGACCACTGATGTTATCGCGTTGCAAATTTATATTTTTTAAATGAAACAACGAATCTATCGTTCGCGTACACAATTATCAAACAGCGCGAAAACCAAAATTTTTACCTGCCACCCCCTTCAAACAAAACGACATTTCTTCATGAAATAATTGACGATGTTTTCTAATTTTTCGATATTATGTGTCCGAGAGATCACCCTTTCTTACGAGATCAGGTTCATGCCGATTTATTTGTAAACTTAATTGATTTTATAAGGAATAAATTATGTCTAAGATATGTGCATGAAATAAATTCTTTATTTGCATTATCAATGTTATGCTAATTATACTCACGGCATCGGTAACCAACACAAAGACATATTCATTTCTTAGACAATAAATATTTGAAACGCCATTGTGATAAAACTACCTTCTACAATATCTCGCTCGACAAACTCAGTAGCCCTAACGTTGTTTCCCTAGTCGTTTTCTCTTTCGTCTTCCTTCCTCATTCCGGCCGTGTTGTCGTCTCCCACGCATTGGAGAGTGCTGAAGGGCTGCATTGGCTCAAAAGTATAAAATAAAATAACGCTAGATAAAAGAAAGGTAACACAAACTCCGACACATTCTAAGAATATGAGTTGCACTTTGGTTGCGTGTATGACACCATCGACCTTCTGCACGCTGATCCACATTTATGTTCTGTTGAGGTCGGGTTCATTAGTTGATGTAAGCTCATCTCGATCCCTTAAAGCTCTATCGATCTAGTCCAAGCCACGACCTGTCTCCAACTGGAAACAAAACTGTCCTAAACTGGAATTATGTCGTCAACTGGAAAACTGTCGTCAACTGTCGCAAACGCAAACTACTGCAAAACTCATCGACGCACCAAAAACTGACCGCAAACCAACCCCAACCACACTGATCTTTATTGTTCGGCCATTTGTCTCAAATTACCTGCACACCTTGATTCACAATTCTATTCGTCTTTTTTGTGTGCCTTGGTGAATAACTTTCTCTCAATTGTTTTGCTGATGCCCTCGTTTTCTCTTTTTTTTTTGTCATCTTTCTTTTTATTTTTATCATCTAGTATCACAATATACCGTTAGTTTTATATAAAAGTTTTTGAAAATGCTTTATTCATCTACGTTACAGAAAAAATGCTTAATTATAGAATTACTTGCAGGCTGCTCGGTGTTGCCAGGTCGTAGAATACGCATAATTATTATATTTTTATTCATGCAGAAACTGAGACATGTGCATGCGAGTATGATGTTTTTTCCAACAGGTCACTTCTTGTAAATACAAAAAAAATATTCTACATTTTCACCCCAAACAAGGCACATTGCCACTTTGATGTAGAGGCTACTATTAGGAACACAGGCTACAGGGGTACTAGGTGGGGAGTTGGGCAGCAAGATGTCGGTTCACGTTACACTTGAACTTCTGCATGTCAGTACAGTTGGGGAAGCAGGAACCTGGCAGGGAGTTCCAAAGTCTAGCGGTTCAGGGGAAGAAACTACTGGGGTAGAAGGCTCACTTACATCTAGGAATCTCTACTGTGAAGGGGTGGGAGTGTACTGCTTGTCGGGGGTATTTACATAGAGGGGGTACAAGTGCTTGCAGTTCGTCGGAACATACACCGTTAAAGTACTTGTAGAAAAGGCAGAGGGATGCTATATTGCGTCGATGGGACAGAGGCTGAAGTCTGAATGATAGTTCAGGACCTATAAGGTTGCCGACTCTCTTTTGAACCTTGTCGAGGAGTGAGAGACTAGTAGCAGATGCACCAGCCTAAATATGACAACACTACTCCGTACATGGGCTAATGGTGGTATTATAGAGGTACAGGATACTTTCAGGGGTCAGTAGTTTTCTAGCACGGTAGAGAGAACCTACCTTTTTCGCAGCGGTCCTGGCAATGCTCTCAATGTAATTTTTCCAACTCATGTTTCCTGTGAACGTTAGGCCGAGGAGTTTAAAAGATGTGCTTTCAGATCAAGAGTCTTTGGTCATTGCTATTTGGGGTAGAGTAGGTTTCTTGTAGTTATTTAAGGAAACAAGTTTAGTCTTGGCAGCATTGAATGTGACCATCCATTTTTGTCCCCATTCCACTACAGATTGGAGGTCATTCTCTAGTGTTTCTGCCATTTCTTTAGACATGTGTCATTTGTTTTCCTGTCGTGTCTGTTATAGAGCGTGGTGTCATCAGCATCTCAGAGGCAATTTTGTCAGGGAGGTTATTAATGAATATTAGGAATAATAGAGGTCCAAGGATCGACCCCTGATGCAATTCCGCATTTATATCATATTGTTTAGATGTACGGCCATCGAGGACAACCTGGATTTTTCTCTTATCTAAGAAGGATTTAATTATGTTAAGTATTCTTCCAGTGATACCGTATGATCTGATTTTCCTGAGAAGACCTTCGTGCCATACCCTGTCAAAAGCCTTAGATATATTTAGAGCTACCGCTCTGCCCTCCCCTGCTTTGTCAAGTGCATAGAATATACGCTCGGAGATTACAGTAATGATGTCTGCTGTGGAACGGGCTTTACTAAATACATATTGTTTGTAGGTAAGACGTTTAGCATCTGTAAGGTGATGGACTAGAGCTTGGTTAATTATGGGCTCAAATATTTTGGCAAAAAGTGGGAGGAGGCTTATAGGGCAGTAATTTGCTGGGTCAGTTCTTTTGCCAGAATTCTTGAAAACTGGTACCACAGAAGCAGTTTTCTAGCAGGCAGGAAAGCAAGATTCATTAAGGCATTTGTTGTAAAGTTTGGAGAGGATTGGAGCTACTTCGGCGGAGCACTTTTTTAATAGCACAGCCGGGATGAGATCAGGTCCACATGCTTTTGCAATGTCAATTTTTTTATAATGGCATGCATCTGAGAAGGGGTGATTTTCAGATCGTCAAGTGTGGCGTCTGTCCGCAAAGGAAAGCCTGGGAGAGGGTGGTTAGCAGGGTCAAGTGTGAAGTTGGAGGCAAGCAACCAACTTCATGATTGTTAGATAGTGGGGGAATTGTTGATTGCCCATTATTTACTACACTGTTGTAGATTTTCCAGAAGTCACGGGTTCCTAATTTCTGAACTTCGATGCGATGGCAGCTGCACATGTGGAAGTAAACCATTGGGAAGAGTGGGGCTTGCTATAAAATTTCCACGTGTGGACATGTACTTCAATTGCTGTTTTGAACCATTCAGTGGTCTCATTTGCGCACTGTTCAGCAGGAAGTGAAAATATATTTCGCCATGGGGCGTCTCTAATGAGATCCCTGATGACTTCCCAGTCGGCCTTTTTATAATATCTCGTTCCATTTTGGCTCTAGAGTTTAGAGTGATTTTAACTATTATCACTACATGATCAGCATTTCCAAGTTGGCTGTGGGATGTGAGCGTTCGTAACATAATCATCAGGAACTGTGGTCAGAAACAGATATAAAAGTGATGCGTGTTGCTCTTGCTGGTCAGGGAAACGGGTTGGAAACGTAACCGTCTGTGATAGGGAATGAGATATAGAGAAGCTATGTGTTGTGGTACCAGCTGCGTCTGTGTAATTAGAAAATCCAAGCCAGTTAATGTGGTGGACATTGAAGTCACCAAATACATGAACTTGTGCGCTAGTGTCGAGGGAAAGTGCTGTCAGAGATTTTGTTTATTAGGGTACAGTCCTTGAGAGAGAGCGGTAGAGAAAATAAAAGTAACTAATATTATGTTGCATGTTAAGTCTAAATTACATAAAGGCTTGATCGTCTGATTCTAGTTTTCGTTCTCTAGTCAGGGGGAGGGTGTTTCAGATATAGACTCCAAGCCCGTACATATATCTGTCAGAGTCCTTACGGCAGAGTGGGAGATATCCGGGCATGTTAAAGTAGTTAGAGGGGATGGAGGAGTGTAGGTTAGTCTCACTTAGTGCTAAGATATCCGGGATGTTTGTTAAGAGAAATGTTTCAACATCATTTAAATTAGTTATGAGCCCACAGATGTTAGTAAATGCAAGCCTCAAGGGAGGAGGCAATTTGATTTTCTTTGAGTTTTGTCCTGGTTTAAGCGTAATTTTAGATTGTACTGTCATTTGTTTTTTAAGTTTCAGTTAGGTAAGCGGTGCTAAACAAGTGGTTATGCAGAACACCAGGCATGCAACACAAGTAGACCATCAGCTGACCTTCCATCTACTAGGATTGTGGCCTAAGGAAAGCTCACCGGGTATGAGTGCAGGGTCTCTTTCCATGCGCGACATGGCACTACAAACATCCCGATATTATTCAACTGTTGGTGGAGCAGCCGCTCTAAGCGCTACCAAAGAGTTAGGATCTTGTACTACCAGTCGAGAACATCATCCAGGAACTGTCAATCCGGTACCCTCAACCCATCAGACGATGTTCAACCCAATCTACTTGTAATGACAATATGATGTTCAAGCACTCCCAACTGCCCAGTTTAGAGGGAGATGGGATGTGTCGGGAGAGGGGGGAATCGGCGTTTATTGCCCTAGTCAGGAAACAAGATCGACCACTGAGTGTTTCTGTCGAATCCCTGTGCTTCGACCTCTACGCCTGGCTAATAGGCAAAGAAGGAGTATGGAAACCGGGCGATAGACAGTGCCTATCTACTCCTTAAGCAGTTTAGGTTTGCAGACCGGTAATTTGTTCGAGTCCCCAGCTCTAGGAAGGATGTCATCCAAGAATGGAGGGGCCTCCCTCCCCTTAGATTTAGCTTCAGAGTTTTCCTTCTCCTAGACGAATGACCTGGGAAGATCTACGAGTATCAGCACCGAGAGGGTTTGCCCCGCGCCTGGGTCCTAATCCAGGTATTTCTGCGACCCCGCGGGGGTAGTCAATGTTACTGGGTTAGTATGTAAATGTTATGTCTACTGAGAAATTACAATCCTCTAAGTGATTAAAGGACATTTCTATTACATTGTTACTGGAGGAAGGGTGGAGTAAAAGTTCATGCAGTGGAAGCAACTATATTTGCAACAGGTTTGTTGGAAAGAGTTAAGATATGGTTTGATATTTTTCCTTTAAATTTAGAAAAAAAAAATTTTTTTAATTTTATTTATTTATTTATTGGCTTAAGAATAGGATAACGCGTTACAGAATGACTTTATATTAATTGTGTGTAATGTATGAGTGTTAGTAGCAGCTTGGGGAGTAGGGTAGACTTAGTGTTTAGGAGAGGATTAACTTACAGAATACAGTAGAATTAATTTTTAGAATTTATAGTCAAATAAAATTTAGTTATGGAGAAACAAAATAAAATAAATAAATAATTCACTTTTTTTCCTTTTTATTTATTTAAAATGCAAATCAGACAATGGCAGTCATCTTGGAGGAAATGAATATATTGGACATACGTAGCACGCAAGAGAGGGGCTGTTTCTACCGTAATAAGACGACGTGGCGCGTCGGAATTCGTAGTTAACGACAGTCAATTAGGTCAGGCACAAAGCATTGTGTATCTATTCAGAAAGTCATAGTGACGTATCTAAGATCACTGTATATTTCAGGTACATATATAATTGAAAGTAAGGCAAACTAATTTAATTACTCACTATCTTAGCCCAAAGACTTCTTTATAAAAAAAATCACACACGATACGATTTGGGAATTTAAGGTAGGACGACCCTGGTGTGTTTGAGATATTGCGGTTATCAGCATAGACTAGCAAAGCTACAGTGACGAGGATGACCATAGACACCTCCTCCCCAATTTTTGAGTGGCCTTCTGCTTTTGTTTATTTGTTTTGTTTGTAAACTTACAGAGTGAATAAAAATATATCATTTAAAGTGTAGTATCTGTTCTTCAGATGCTAGACTTCAATTTCTTGTTCTCTGTCAGTGAAGGAGAAATCCTTCACGACCGAGACAATTTTTAAAAACGACCCTGGTGTCTAACTCTGTCCCGTGGAGAGGTAAAGTAAATAGGTACTCCCTATACCTAACTGGCAGACATGTTGTTTTAATTTTTGTTTTATTCATTGCAAAAGCTGAAACAAACGCATCCATTTCTGTCAAATGGAGCAATCTGTTCGTTTTTATTACCAACTTGTAAACAGAAAATCTGAAATGATTGCCCTTACCTTGCTAGTCTCACTTTCGATGTAACCTCAGACAATCTTGTCAAACTCTGGAATCTGTACAGAACTTCAAACTAAACTATTTGCTCTCATTTCATCAGACATGACAGAATTACTTCAAACTCAGTCATGGCTGACGGAACAAGAACAATCTACAGCTGTAGAATAAATAAAGGGTTCTGTTAAAAAAATTCCGTACAGATTCCAAAGTTCAACAAGACACGCCTGAAGAAGTTTTGATGCTATAATCAACCAAAATGTTTCGAGAATAGCATCAAAGATATGAACAGCAGATTTAAATTAATCAAAATAATACTTTTTATCGTCAACTTGTAAAGAGAAATTAAATATGAACTGATTGAAATAAATGTGGCAATGCAAGGGGAGGTAATGCATATTATGAGTTTAGGAAACTAAAAGTGCATTCCTTATTGAAATAAAGACTAAATGAACACTTTAAAATTAATCAATTTAACACAAAATTAAATAGCAAATGTTTTAAATATGGAAGACAAATAAATCATATAATATTCTATGTAAAGGAAATATCTATCTCGGATGCAGAGATGGTCATCATCATATCCTATGAATCCGAAGATTGTATTGTTGGAATTGGTTTCCCTATCAAATCAAAATCTCAAAAATCTAAATGCAATGAGTCAAGTACGATAACCATTATGCCAGCTTGACATAATCTTTAAAAAAACGTTTTGAACCTACTTATCCTTAACATAAAGAAGCTGCCATGTGAACATTTCACGCAGTCGCATTAATGAAAATGTTAGCAAACAGATTAAAATCCAACGAACCCCAATTATCAAGTTTTCAATTCTGCCTCCTTAGCAGCCCCTTTAATTTTCGGATGAAAATCGATTTAAACATATTCCACATTTCTGAATACCCTATATACGAAATTTCAAGTATGTAGATCAAAAATTCGTTGAGTATATAGGTTGAGAAATGTCCTCACACACACATTATCACTTTTATAGATATATAGATGAAGCTGAATAGTTTGTTTTTTAAGAAAGTTTAAAATAGTATATATAGGAGCGTGAGGCACAGCATGCCGCTTTTCGGATTCGATTAGTTAATGGTCAGCTTAAATTAAGACAGAATTTTCGTTATAAATCATGAAACCTTCCACGTGGCAGATTAGAATTGTGGGATTTAGCTAATTCAGTTTTAACCTTATCCGCAATATGAATTTTGAAAATTAATTTATTTTTTAAAAACTCTTGTGGATCTTAAAACTAGAAAATGATTGGAGATTAAACTCATAGCTAAACTGAAGCCCTTAACAAGAAACGTTGATATTATTATTATTATTATTATTATTATTATTATTATTATTATTATTAATAATAATAATAATAATAATAATAATAATAATAATAATAAATAAATAAATAAATAGATAAATAAAAGCAGATTATTAACTTGAGTTGCGACCATGCACTGTATTGGAAGCTCTGTCTGTTAATCTGTCATGTTTCCATTGAAAATAGCATTTCATCGGTAAATACACAGATTTAATTGATTTAGTTTTTATTTGTTTGTGCACGCTAAACTGCCCTAATACCAATTATTTTACACTTTCTGATTTCAGTACTTATATAATATTTTAGATAGAATTTTCAAGTAAAATTTAACTCGTACAGTATTATTTTTTATTATTATTATTACGAATTTGGGTGCCAGCGTTGCCCGAGTGTTTGGAGGTGGATGTTGAGCAAAAAAAAATGGTATTAGACAGGCTCAAACCTGCACCGGGAAGGAGGAAAGGAACGTGAAAATAAATCGTGACGTCTTTGCTATCGCGTCCATCGCAAAACCGAAAGTGGCGAAGGTTTAAATTAAGGCTCACCAATCGAAAAGAGGGGGTGACTTTCGAAAATATCGGCGAAAAAAACGACCCCTCCTTGTAGAAAAGTGCCCAGTTGTGTGTGAAGGAATTAATGTTTTCAGCTAATTTTTCGGGTCGGACTTCAAACGATACTGATTTCGTGAAAATCCGTCGTCTCTGTCGAAAGTTTTAGGCAGATATACATACATACATACATACATGCATACATTTAAACAGACAGGTGACATTTATATTATAGACTAACCTGAGAGCCCGGCGTTGCCTGGGTGTTTGAAGGTGTGTGTTGCGAAAAAAAAATTGGTAGTTGGCAGGCAGGTTTGAACCCGTACCGCGAAGGGGGAAAAGAACATGAAAAAGAACGTGACGTCTTTATCGTTGCGTCCATTGCCCAACTGGAAGTCGTGAAGGTTTAAATTAAGGCTTGTCAATCGAAAAAAGGGATGACTTTACAAAATATCAGCGAAAAGAGCGACCCCTCCTTGTAGAAAAGTTCCCAGTTGAAGGTGAGGAAATTAATGTTTTTAGCCAATTTTTTTTATATTTGTCGTCTGAAGGGTCAAACTTCAAAACGATTCCGATCTTGTGAAAATACGTCGCCTCTGTAAAATGTTTTAGGCAGACATACATGCATACATACATACATACATTTAAACAGACAGGTGAGATTTATATTATAAATTAGGTGAAAATATAGAATAGCTTAAAAAAGAAAGCTCCGTATATTAAGAATTTCTTGTTTTTTTTAATAATAAATTAAATTAAATTCTTTTTAGCTCTCTGTCCTAAATAGAGAAGTTAGCTAGATGTTGGTACAATGTGTTTACGAACTTCCAGTTTTAACCGGCATGTTTTTAGTCTGTCACGTTTTAATCTGAAACAGTATTTCATCGCTATATCAGCGATTTTAATTAATCTATGTATAAAATACGTGTTTTCTGGGAAGGTGGATTAGAGTTTTTGGAGAAGGAAGGGGGTCACCAAGGCCCGGAGAGTGAGATTTGTGTTCTGTGTGATGGGGATGCGGACAGTCATCAGGCGCTTCCTGATGGGCCTGGGAGTAAGGTTGTTCTGCTGCACCAGCATATATATATATATATATATATATATATATATATATATATATATATATATATATATATATATATATATATATATATATATATATTAAATTCCCCCCAACAGCATCTATAATTGTAATTGATCTATTTCGTTCCTAATGAATACCACGCGAGACGCCGCATCCACACTATGTTACCTAGCATCTTCTCTACTCTTCTGATGAAAAGAATTAGGCTTCGAAATGCCTTGGCATACAGAGTCCATTCTACCCCCCAACTAATTGTTTGTATTCCCATAATCTATATTTACCAATATATAGTCTTTGTGAATTCATTTACCATTCCTATTTTTCTCCTATATAAGTCCCATCATGTTCATTTTCTGGGATCTGAAAAAGCCTTTGACAAAAGGCCGCGACATGCTATGTAGGCTGTCCTCGCAAGGTATGGTTGTCCACCAGACTTCATCAAACTTGGTTGCGCCCGCCATGATAGAATGATCGGGAACGTCTGGCATCGGAATTCTTCCTCATGCCCATTCCCTATCAACGTTGACCTGAGGCAGGGTTGTTTTCTGGCTCCTACATGTTTCTCGCTCTATATGGCAGCAATGCTCAATGAGATCACCCTGGAAACACCCTCGATAGATCTACGATTCGGTGTGGACGGAAGCGTTTTCAACCTCGCTCGACTCCGCGCCAGAACGAAGGTAAACTTGTGTGAAGTGCGAGAACTGCAGTTTGTTGATGACAATGCCACCCCCGGTCAGACGGCAGAAGACCTGCAGTCATTAGCAGATGCATATAACTATGCCTATGAACGCTTTGGGATGCAGGTCAATACGGACAAGACCATGACCCTCGTTCAACATCCACCAGAACTGATACTCACAACAATAAACGACCAAACACTAATAAAAAGTGGACCAGTTCCTCTACATAGGGAGCATCCTCACATTTGCTCCTACATACGTGGAGAATAGGATCAGAGCAGCTCATTTCGCCTTTGGATGACTCAACTGCGGCGTTTTCAACAACCCGCACTAATGATGGCCACCAAAACAATGGTATTTCGGACAGTAGTCCTCTCCACGCTCCTGTATGCATGTGAGACATGGCCGCTATATAGAAGGGATATAAAAAATCTGGAACGCTTCCAGCAAACGAAACTGAGGCAGCTTTTAAAAAAAAACCCCTGGGAGAGCCACACCACCAATTCTGAAGTCGTGGAACGGGCCTCAGTGACCAGCATAGAGGTTATCATCATTCACCACCGCCTCCACTGGGTGGGACATATCCACAGGATTGATAATTCCACACTCCCCAAGAAAATGTTGTGTGGGGAACTGGCCCAGGGTATGAGGACACGGGGAGCCTCTAAAATGCGCTAAGATCAATTCAATCGCATCCTGAATCCAACAAATATTGACTCGTCCTCGTGGGAAGAATTTACCAGTGACAGAAAGATGTGAAGAAGTGCAGCACATGATGGCACGGTGGACTTTGAGGAGAAAAGGAAAGAAAATGAAGAATGAGAAGAAGAAAAGAGAGAGGAGAACGACCCTTTTCCCCCTATCCTACCCTACCTTGCGAACACTGTCCACGACTTTTCCACAATAGACTCGGACTCAACAGTCATGTCACACAGGCATGCAACCTAAAGATGGATGACTGATAACAAGCGACAGGACCTATTACAGCAGCCGAATGGCGTAACTGTTAGAAGCGTCGACTGTCGTTTGGGCGGTCGAGTTTCGATCCTGGCTTGAGATAGTTACTTGTTTAACCGTGCTGATGAGCTGTGATACAACGAAACAGTACTATGTGTGGATTACTATATATATATGTATATATATATATATATGTGTGTGTGTGTGTGTGTGTGTGTGTGTGTGTGTGTGTGTGTGTGTGTGTGTCTGTGTGTGTGTGTGTGTATAAGAGAGAATTAAAGAAAATAAAAAAGATTCTTTGAATAGATATGCATTAAGATATCAGAAGGATGAGCTGAGATACCTATATGTACTTCATCTTGTCTTAAATTTCATTTTATCTTGTGCCCACCTCATATTTTAAGCTGCTTATATCCTGATTAGTCTCTTTGATTTATCTCTCCATATTCTACGCAATAACACTGTCAATTTTCCGTCTACAGACTCGAAATTTGATATACAGGGTATTGAGATTTGGGAAAATCTTTGTGATCCGTTTTCGGACGGAAATTTGGCTGTTAAGGGGTCAAAGTTCAACGATTTGACCTTTGAGAACTCTACCAAACTCCTCCGCCAATTTTGGGTATAAATAATTTAAATTTTAGATATAGGTTCCTTGGACATGGATCTAACTTAATAACTTGATTTGAGCACCAAAAATAAATGTTAAGAGGTCATAAAAGGGGTTTAAAAAAGTTTTAAAAATTGACTCTTTTTTTTTGTTTTGTCTTTTTTACTCAGCATGCACCCCCAAACATCCGGGCAACTCCGGGCTGAAATACTAGTATATATATATATATATATATATATATATATATATATATATATATATATATATATATATATAAAACGGAATTAACGAATATGGAGAGATTATATATATATATATATATTATATATTATTATATAGAGATTATATATATATATATATATATATATATATATATATATATTGTAAAACAGATAAGGTCTGACGAGACTGTTGGAGCGTAAACATGGTCCAACATCAGAAACATATGTAACCAAAACGGTAATAAAAAAATAGAGCATATATATATATATATATATATATATATATATATATATATATATATAACTCCCCCGACGATGCATACAATAATATTGGAAATAGCGTAAATTATTAGAAGCAAGCGAATGCAGAGATTGCAAGAAATTGTCTTACAATTTTTCCTATGAAGGACTTTAGATTAATTTTCCATTTTAATTTTAATGGCTGAAAAACTTTCAAAAGTGTATGTACATAAAGAGAAAAAGAAATATTTTTAAATATTGAAAAAATATCAAAGAGATAGATAGATAGATAGATAGATAGATAGATAGATAGACAGATAGATAGATAGACAGATAGATAGATAGATAGATAGATAGATAGATAGATAGATAGATAGTGTATATGTGTGCGTGCTTGTATCTTGAGGCGGAGAAAGAGAGGGGGAAATGAAGATAATGTAAAGAAAGCTAGATCTAATCTTATTTCTTTTATCAACGAACCCGTCCCCACTGGAAGGAATATGGTATTGAATTTGATTTCCCTACGTATGAAAGAAACCCAAAGAGAATATTCGTACTTTGATTCGTAGTTTCGAGACTACATGGTACACGGCATTTACAATTTCTGTATTCACTTGCCATTTGTTTCAAAGATTTATGAATACATCCTCTTACCAGTTGAAAGTAGCTGTTACGAAATGCTGAACGGAATTCTATGACGATATTGATTTTTATTTGTTATTATCGACAATTTCAAATTTATCTATTATGTGTCTCTTGGGAAAGACCAGGTTAAATAAAGGAAAGAGAAAAGCAAGCAATCAGGAAATAGACAAATGAATCAAACTAGTTTATGTTTTGTTTGTTTTTTTTTGTTTTGTTTTTTTTTTTTTGCAAAAAATTACTTAGTTGTGTACAAATCCCAAGAGCGATAGGAACCTTCTATCGTGTCTGAAAGTAATACAATGTTCAACGAGCGAGATCAGGGATACGCCGCTGTACAATTCATGTTCTCTACCAATCCAAGTTATGACAGCAGGACCTTTGCCAGCGCTCTCAAAATGCATTTCTCGATTACCATGAATAACGGGAACGTGCCCATGATGATGAAAACAAAGTTTCTGGACACGGTTATGGTCTTTGGTGTGATTTCAAGTAAGGGCCACATCATGCCACCTCACATCTTCAAAATCGGCTTGAAAGTTAATACCAAAGTGTACCTAGATGTGCTGAAGAGTGTGGTTATCCTCTGGTGCAATCAGATGGTATCTGGCAACCCCTGGATTTAGCAGCAGGATTCGGCGCCTGCCCACAGGTCCAAAGAGACCCAAGCTGGGCTTCAGTAGGAGTGCTACGACTTTATACCCTTCTCTCACTGGACGCACTTCTCCCCCCGACCTGAACCAGCTGGACTAATTTGTTTGGTCATTTGCAGAGACCATCACAAACATGACCTCCCACAACACCAAAGAAACTCATCGCCGCCATCCACCGAGTATTTGCCGGCGCTTGTGGAAAAGACATGTTTGCAGTTCCGGACCCGTATCGAGGCAGCGATTGAGGCTGAACGCGGCTATATTGAATATATGTCAGCTTTACTACATAATTAAGTTACCTGAATTGATATTGTTCAATAAAAGTTTTAAATAACGCTGTAGTGTTGTTTTCTTTAAGGCGATACTTTTATCGTTCCACCCTGTATTAAAAGGATACGATGTCATTCATTTGTAAAATAAACAAAGTCGAATCAGTATTCGTGAGAATAATAATTGTCTAATGACTATATACGGCATAATCCCGTTGATACACCGGTTCCCGCTGAATCACCAAAGTTAAGCAAAGTCGAACCTAGTCAGTACTAAATGGGTGACCATTTGGGACTTCCAGCTGCTGTATTTGCTCTTCACTTATCTCAGCATTGTTTCCAGTCGTTCTGGACTTCTCCTTGTCACTGGATTCAAATAGTGCTGATTCAGGAGAGGTGTGGTTGGATATTGCGCAACCCTTGCCTTACGATTACTTGCGCAGCTGTCCCTACAGGGGGTATCCTTTATTTTTCGAAACCGAACGGAGGCATCGAAATGACTAAGTAATTCGGAGTTGTCCCTGGCCAAGTAAAGGCCATTTTAGACAAAGATGGCGTCGTTGTGTTTAGCCCAAAACTACATCAGCATTTAATTCAAATTGTGGTATAAAAGTTACGCTTTGGCGGAGAAAGAGAAATGAAGATATATACGCAATCTGTATGTATAATAAAATAGAAATAAATGAAACATTGAAATAATAGAAGGGTCACCAGATGGTAAGCGCTACCTGAAACATAAAAATAGTTTTTCAATCAAAATTAGATTTTAAAAACGAAATCTTATAACAAAGCATTTTTATACAAGCGATAAAAATACAAGCTGGTCAAAAGTAGGTATACAGTTATTAAACTATTTGAAGTGCTTCGGGAAGAGGTAGTGCCACAATTTTAAACCAAAACTAATTTCGATGAACTTTTCTTTCAGAAGATGGAGCACGTCCACATTACACGTCAAGATTAAGAGATAGCCTTGACAAAGTTTATCCACAGCGTTGGTTCAGAAGATGTAGCCTTGAATGGCCACCACTCATACTTGACCTGAAACCAATGGATTTTTTAAGGGGGGGGGTAAAAACAAAGTTTATGAGAAGAATTAAAAAAAAATAAATCAATAAAAAAATTACATTCATGACGCATTCAAAGAAATTGATGAAAATCGAAATTTATGGCGTGTGTCAAAGTGTTTTGGACAGGTGTGAAAAATGTTGCGGAGAACAACAAACCTACTTTTTAACCCAAACTCTACCTTTAATAAATCTATACTAACTTTTGGACCAGCCTGTACATAAGTTACTCTCCATAATTAAAATGTTCATTAATGGAAACACTTGTTTTTTTTTTGTTTTTACTACATTTTCACTCCAAACAAGGCACATTGCCACTTTGGTGTAGGGACTACTATCAAGGACATAAGCTACTGGGGTATTATGTAGGTAGTTGGGCAGCAAGATTCCGGTTCACGTTACACTTGAACTTCTGCATGTCAGTACAGTTGGGGAAGCAGGGAGTCGGAATGGAATTCCAAAATATAGCGGTTCTGTGGAAGAAACTACTGAAGTAGAAAGCTCTCTTACATCTAGGGATCTCTACACTGTAGGGGTGGGATTTAGCTGCTTGTCGGATTTGTCGAAGGTATTAACGTCGTGGGAACACATTCACCATTAAAATACTTGTTAGAACATGCAGAGAGATCTAACATTTCCTTGGTGGGTCAGAGACTGAAGCTTAGATGACATTCATGACCTATACAATTGGAGACTCTCTTTTGGACCTTGTCTAGGAGTGAGAGACTAGTAGCAGATGCACCAGCCCAAATATGACAACAATACTCCATACATGAGCGAATGGTGGCCTTATAGAGGTATAGGATACTTTCGGGCGTAAGTAGCTTTCTAGCACGGTAGAGAGAGTCTACCTTCTTTGCAGCGGCCCTGGCAATGCTTTCAATGTAATTTTTCCAACTCATGTTTCCTGGGAACGTTAGGCCGAGGAGTTTAAAAGAAGTACTTTCAGATAATGAATCTTTGGCCATTGCTATTGGTGGTAGAGAAGGTTTCTTGTAATTATTGAAGGAAACAAGTTTAGTGTTGGCGGAATTGAATGGGACCATCCATTTTTGTGTCCATTCCACTATAGATTGGAGGTCTTCCTCTAGTGTTTCTGCTATATCCTTAGATATGTGTTCATTTGTTTTCCTGTCGTGCCTGTTGTAGAGCGTGGTGTCATCAGCATATATACTCATCTCAGAGGAAATTTTGTCGGGGAGGTCATTTATGAATATTAGGAATAATAGAGGTCCAAGATAATTTCTGACGAGGACGCTTCACAGAACGTCTGAAACGCATAAAAACGATTTCAATTACTTAAAAACATTATTACAATGATCCAAATAGAATTCTCCATGAAAACCCAAGACACGGAATTATAAAATGTTAAAAAATACACATTGTTGGTGACTACCCCCTTATTTAAATATATATATATATATATTTATATATATATATATATATATAACTACTTCATTTACTCACATAAATTTAATATACGAAAGTATAGATTTATGCGTAAACTTTAAGTATTTACTTCAAAAGTGCTCAATACGTAGGTAGAGCTAGTTAGTAACAAACAAACAAATAAATAAATTAGATAATATGAATATACATAAACGATCACACATATATGTATATATATGTATATATATATGTATATATGTGCATGTATGTGTGTACACATAGGTATATTTATATATATATATATATATATATATATATATATATATAAAAGGAAGGAAAAGGTCTACCTTAAACCACTAACCTAGTTCAAAAACAGATCCTTTGTTCGATAAAATGCATGCCCATTGGCTGATAGGAAGGGGCGCGGTGGATACTAGAAAGCTGATTGGCTAACTAGAAATTCTCAACATATATAAAACCAAGAAGCAACCACAGAATTCGCGCATAAGCCTGACGAATCCTATAGTGGATGAAACGCAGAATATTCAGTGTAGCTTAATCGCCATATATATTTTATAAATTACTATATATATATATATATATATATATATATATATATATAGTTTATATCTCCATTGGTATATCTACACGTACATATAAATGTTTGAAGGTAAAAATTTTACAAAGACATTTGAACATTAGTGGAACATTAGTGGAAATCTCTCTAGAGTTCTTTCGACTATCATCTCATCAGGAAAAATCGATAGCAAAGAAAAATAATATTAATGGCGAAAATAAAAATCAATCGGGGAATTATCTAATGTATATATGTAAGGTGCCAGAAGACGATTAAAATAAATAATTTAATTTAATAAACGAATATAAGGTGATAAGGGTGGTACTGCGAGTGAAGAAAAAAAAAACAGAAGAAAAAAAAACAGAAGAAAAAAAACAGAAGAAAAACAGAAGAAAAAAACAGAAAAAAAAACAGAAGAAAAAAAAACAGAAGAAAAAAAACAGAAGAAAAAAACAGAAGAAAAAAAAACAGAAGAAAAAAAACGGAAGAAAAAAAACAGAAGAAAAAAACAGAAGAAAAAAAACAGAAAAAAAAAAACAGAAGAAAAATGGTCAAAATTCCCCCAAAGAGATTTACCGTTGTTATCAATTCCATTCCAAAAAATCCCCAATTGCTTTCTATTTTCGCCATTAATATTATTTTTCATTGTTATCGATTCTTCTCCACGTGAGATGAATGAACTCTAGAGAGATTTCCGCTATGCATTATTTTATTGTCACTACACAATTATGTCAACGTTTCGGTCAATTAGTTATAAATAACTAATAGCCACTATAAAAAGGTCAGATCCACAAATGATTTTTTTCTTAGGGAGGGGAGATAATTTGAACTTTTAAAAAAGTGATTTGCTTCGCCTGTCGAGATCGTTAATTATTCAAAATTAATTGACCGAAGCATTGTCATGGTTGTGCAGCAACATTAAATGTTATTTTCAAAATAAATAAAGTATTTCCTGCTCCATTTATTATTTCTAATTACATAAATCTTGTTCAATTCATTGGCCTCTATTTTTTAATATTCTTAACATGAATTATATATATATATACATATATATATATATATATATATATATATAATTTTTTTTTTTTTACAATAATAATTAAATACCTACAGACACTAGTGTTTCATCCTTTCGGGATTCTTCAGTGCAGGGTGTCACAATTACTACCAGTCGAACGATTCGAACCCTGCGACACGAGACATCTCTGGCTCGATTAGCGGAGGCCGTATCCATTCGGCTACCATTAATCGTGTGAAATAGCGTTGAAATTTAAAACATTTTAATTTAAATGTTCATTACGTCAGACAGACAGTGATCAAATCGTTATACGACGATCTACGCATAAGAGCTAAATTGACCGACTTTTATTCAACAGAAAGTGCTCAACGATAAGAAACGTATTTCTTAAAGGGGCTGTCATAATTATTTTTTTTTTTACTATAATAATTAAATACCTACAGACACTAGTGTTTCATCCTTTCGGGATTCTTCAGTGCAGGGTGTCACAATTACTACCAGTCGAACGATTCGAACCCCGCGACACGAGACATCTCTGGCTCGATTAGCGGAGGCCGTATCCGTTCGGCTACCATTAATCGTGTGAAATAGCGTTGAAATTTAAAACATTTTAATTTAAATGTTCATTACGTCAGACAGACAGTGATCAAATCGTTATACGACGATCTACGCATAAGAGCTAAATTGACCGACTTTTATTCAACAGAAAGTGCTCAACGATAAGAAACGTATTTCTTAAAGGGGCTGTCATAATTATTTTTTTTTTACTATAATAATTAAATACCTACAGACACTAGTGTTTCATCCTTTCGGGATTCTTCAGTGCAGGGTGTCACAATTACTACCAGTCGAACGATTCGAACTCCGCGACACGAGACATCTCTGGCTCGATTAGCGGAGGCCGTATCCATTCGGCTACCATTAATCGTGTGAAATAGCGTTGAAATTTAAAACATTTTAATTTAAATGTTCATTACGTCAGACAGACAGTGATCAAATCGTTATACGACGATCTACGCATAAGAGCTAAATTGACCGACTTTTATTCAACAGAAAGTGCTCAACGATAAGAAACGTATTTCTTAAAGGGGCTGTCATAATTATTTTTTTTTTACTATAATAATTAAATACCTACAGACACTAGTGTTTCATCCTTTCGGGATTCTTCAGTGCAGGGTGTCACAATTACTACCAGTCGAACGATTCGAACCCCGCGACACGAGACATCTCTGGCTCGATTAGCGGAGGCCGTATCCGTTCGGCTACCATTAATCGTGTGAAATAGCGTTGAAATTTAAAACATTTTAATTTAAATGTTCATTACGTCAGACAGACAGTGATCAAATCGTTATACGACGATCTACGCATAAGAGCTAAATTGACCGACTTTTATTCAACAGAAAGTGCTCAACGATAAGAAACGTATTTCTTAAAGGGGCTGTCATAATTATTTTTTTTTACTATAATAATTAAATACCTACAGACACTAGTGTTTCATCCTTTCGGGATTCTTCAGTGCAGGGTGTCACAATTACTACCAGTCGAACGATTCGAACCCCGCGACACGAGACATCTCTGGCTCGATTAGCGGAGGCCGTATATATATATATATAGTAGAAATGGTAATTAATAAACATAAAAACTGAAGAAAGTATTCAATACTGTTGTAGAGCAAATATGCGTTTTATTTTTTATTGCCGTATCTTTCTGTTAAGTTACATTATTGTTTCAGCTACTTGGCCGTTTTTTTTTTTTTTGCCTTCCTCTATTTCTTCCGCCCTCCTTGCACCCCCTGACCTCATTCACTCTTTCACTCTCTCATCCCAAAATAGCGAACATTTCTGTAAAAGTCTGAGGATGCTACATACGGCCAAAAACGACCAAGTAGCTGAAACAATAATGTAACTTAACAGAAAGATACGGTAATAAAAAATAAAACGTATATATATATATATATATATATATATATATATATATATATATATATATATATGATGAATAATTTTATATATATATATATGCATACATATATACATATATATAACTACATTTACTCACATAAAATTAATATACGAAAGTATAAATTTATGCGTAAACTTGAAGTATTTACTTCAAAAGTGCTCAATACGTGGGTAGAGCTAGTTAGTAAGTTATAAAATATATATGGCGATTAAGCTACACTGAATATTCCGCGTTTCATCCCCTCTAGGACTCTTCAGGCTTATGCGCATAATTCAGTGTAGCTTAATCGCCATATATATTTTATAACCTACTATATATATATATATATATATATATATATATATATATATATATATATATATATATATATTTATATATATATATATATATATATTTATATATATATATATATATATATATATATATATATATATATATATATATATATACATCTTTCTCTGTATCTATCTAAACATTTTCGTCACTTTCTCGTTCCTGCTTTCATTTTCATATTTTCATATTACCTTTTCCCCTTTAACTTTTTCTTTCTAATTCTACGACTCGGTGACTTTCTTCTTCCTCTTCGCTTCGCTCTCAGCCTCCCTCTCTCTCTTTATGTATTTCTCTACTTCACTATTTATATGTTTCATCTTATATATTTTGTGTCCGTTTCACCATTTATGATTCTCTTTCTTTTCCTCTATCACTCCCATCTCCCTCTACGCATATATTTGCTTTCTTTTTTTTCCATTTTCATCACCCTCCCTTCTTTCCTCTCCTTTACTCTTCCTATCACTTCCTCTCTATTCTCTATTATATCTCTCCCCGTTTTATCACCATTTCCTTCTATCTACTCCTTCTCTCTCTTTCTCGTCCTCTCCCCCGACCCCAGTTCTCTCTCTCTCTCTCTCTCTCTCTCTCTCTCTCTCTCTCTCTCATAATTTTCAAAGTGAGTCGAATTACGAGGAAATGAAAAATTTCTGGAACGTATAATAGAATATTTTGCTGAGTCATACAATTTTAATGACAAAATAAGAAAATGGGGAAAAGAAACTTCGATTAATCACATGGTTAGCAAAAAAATAAAAATAGAACAGTGAACAAATTTTAGAAGTCGATGCAGCAGCGATAAGTATGTATGCGCGTGTGCGAAGAAATAGTATACTTGATTCTAGGCTAATTGTCTACATTCTTCTCTTATTTGATCCGGTGATCCTTCAGAATCAATATACATTTTCAAAAATCGATACTTTGTTTATTACGAATACTAACAGACATATGTGTCTTCCCGATGCAAGTAGTAAATACTTTGTGGGTGCATACCAATTGCTTAGTTCTACTTAATACCTTTTTAATATGTATTTCCACATTTAATCTCATCATATCTGTTTTTTATTTGTTTGTTTTTTTACTATTGAGTTGAAACTTAATGTAATAACTAAAAAATTGATTGGTTTTGGGTACATATATACATATTGGTTGGATGACCGCGTCCCTTGTCGAGATGAAGTAGGTTCATTTCACAGTCGGATTTCGGCGCGGTTTGCTTGATCTGTGTTGGTTAATAGAATTTCTTGTGTGCGAGGCGTTTGCTCAGTTGGTAGAGTACTTGCTTTGCATGCAAGAGGCTCGGGTTTCAGATCCTGAGTTCGGATGTGTCTAACTGATGAGCCCAAATGAGGGCGAAACTCAAGTCTTGAATTTCTGGTTAGTTAATGGTCATGACTCTGGTGGGCTGCGACGTTGTTTGGCTGTGGAATTTATTGTATATAATCTCTCACATTCTGAATATATATATATATATATATACTAGCAGACGTTGCCCGGGATTGAAGATTATCAACGAATATTTCACACCCCTGTATTTTTATTGTCATCGAAATCCGTGAAATCGCCCGGGAGGAAGCTTCACATGCCTCCATGCAGTAACTTATTCCAAAATATATTCTACATTGCACTCTAGAGAATAAGCAAGATTGGAGATGCACCGCTGTGCAATGAATGCTCTCTACTGATTCAAGTTATGGCAACAGCACCCTCAAAATGCAAATCGGATCGGTCTAACGTATGATGGCACAGTCCATGCATTCGAGGGCCCAACTTTTATGGTCTTTGGTGTAGGTTTTAAGTGAGGGCCATATCGTGACACCTTACATCTTCAAGGTTGGCTCAAAAATCAATACCAAAGTGTACCTAGATGTGCTGAAGAGTGTGATGATCCCCTGGTTTAATCAGGCGGCCGCTGGAAGACTTTGTGCATGGTAGCAGGATTTGGCATCGGCTCACGTGTCTAAAGAGACCCAGGCCTACCTTCAAAAGGAGTGCTACGACTTTTTACCCTTCTCTCACTGGACTCCCTCTTCCCACTGGACTACTTCGTTTGATCATACGTTGAGAACATCACCAACATGACCTCCCACAACACCAAAGCCAGCCTCATCGCCGCTATCCGCCGAGTATTCGCCGACGCTTGTGGAAAAGGCATGCTCCCAGTTCCAAACTTGTCTCGATGCGGTGATTGAGAGTGAATGCAGCTATATTGAATAGACGTTAGCTCTACTACATAATTAAGTTACCTGCATTGATTTTTTTTAAATAAAAGTTTTTAAATATAGCTGTAGTGTTGTTTTGTTTAGGGCGACAACTTTAGCGTTCTACCCTGTAGTCTAGTGATATTAGAATGTTTATAAAAATAAATAACTGATATATGTGTGTGTGTGTGTGTGTGTGTGTGTGTGTGTGTGTGTGTGTGTGTGTGTGTGTGTTTATATGTGCATAATTTTTCATCTCCCTGGACTTTTTGCCATTGCACTTCATGCAATATCGTTTCAGGGAATGTTCGGTTAAGATTGCGCAACACTTGCTTCACAATAAAAACCAGGCGCAGCCACCCTTACAACCTTGAGGTCTGTTTTAGTAATAATAATTTGAAAACTATTTTCTTTTTTTATTATTGATTTATTGTGAGTTATGTTGGATTCTTTTCTTTCTTTTTTTTAAATTTTTATTTAATTTTTTTTTTCAGGTTCCGCTGTATGACAGTGATTTACGGGAATGTGATAGAAAACCTATCGGAGACTTTCGAACCTGAAAAAAAAAAGTGAATAAAGAGAAAATAAACGTCAAACGTAAAATAAATAAACAATAATGATAAAAAATATGCATGAAATCGTAAAAAAGCAAATCGCAAGAAAAAGGCACTTCCGGTAGGAAAGATATTTGTCAATATTTTTTACTTCGCACCAAAAATCGTCGAATTGAATACTGAAGTAAAATGTAATTAAGTTCATGAATGAGGTTTTATTTATGCTTTAAGTTCGCTTGTTTGACCTTTGATCAACAGAAGGGATAATCGGGAATATTCTTGAGTGCACTGATACAATAAGGAGAGCGAATTATGCGGTGGGCGGTGAGACAATAAGACACCGGAAGTGTGGTACAAAAATCAAAGATTGAAATAAGGTGGCGGAAGTAAAAGCGAAAATTAGTAAGGAGTGCAAAAGAAAGGTGAGAATATTAGGGGAACACGTAAAAATACGCGCGTTATGGGTAACGTGACAAGACAGTAAATAGATAGCTAGCTAGCTAGCTAGCTAGCTAGATAGATAGATAGATAGATAGATAGATAGAGTGGAGAATAATAGATATATATTAGTATTTACACCGATAGAAAGATCGTTCTTTAAATAAATAGATAGATAGATAGATAGAGTGGAGAATAATAGATATATACACCGATAGAAAGATCGTTCTTTAAATAGATAGATAGATAGATAGATAGATAGATAGATAGATAGATAGATAGATAGATAGATAGATATTATAAGTGTATTAAAAAGAAAAGTTAGAATATAAGGGGATTAAGTATAAACATGCGCGTTGTGGGTAACGTTGCATGATAGCGAATAGATAGATAGATAGATAGATAGATAGATAGATAGATTTTTTTACTTTAAAGTCATCACTTATCAAGGCCTGAATGCCACTCGATGATAAGGGTTAATGAATGTAAGGTGATTATGTATCAAGTTGTTGCATAAGTTCCCGCCGTTTCACGAAAAAAATTGTTCTAAAACATGTTTTGATATTTAGCAAGGTATTACATATCAATAGAAACCACGTATTCTGTTTCACACGATAATGGTCATCGTTTTTTGCTCATATCATTTTTTCTCGTTTTCAGAACCGTCAAGTGGATTATCAAATAAATAAATAAAAAATCACGTTTCGACATCTTCTTCTTTTCGCCTTTAATCGAGGTGAAGTGACCAAGGATATTTGTGTCGTATATGGAGAAAACGCTATAGCTGAGAGAACTGTTAGAAATTGGTTTATCAGATTCAAGCACAGTAATTTTGATCTAAATGACGCTCTTTGTTCCTGAAGACTAACCAAGATAGACGAAGACTAACTCAGGATTCTTTTGAAATAAGATGGCCATCAGACATATAGAGAATTGGATGAAAAGATGAAGATGTGATTTTGCGACAATTTAATGCCGCCTTCAGTCGATGAGATTCGCACAAAAACTTGGAGCTTAGGTCCCACACGAACTTAATTTTGCTGTTAAAATTCTTTGATTTTCTTTAAAAGAAAACGGCGGGAAATTATGCAACAACCTAATAGTAATAGTCACTAGTGTAAATTGTGTAGAATTTGATTATTTATGAGGACGGATCAACAAGAGTTTGTTTACACTGGATTTGAAGACTACCATGTTGTATTCAACCGGGAAGCAGACCAGTGAAACAGTGCTCCACAGGCGGGCAGTTCTGAGAAAGAAGCTTTGTTCATGGAATCTACGTTTAGATTTGAGCACAGATAAAGACTGGTAGAAATCATATATAGTGGTTGTAACTAGCCGATTGTTTTTCGTGAAAGTTTGGCAAGAGTGGTCATAGATTGGATTTCAGTCGAGAGCACTTGCCATGAAAAAAGTGATAGAGCAGAGACGTCTCTTTTGCGGGAAAGAAGTTGTTGGGAAGAGAAAAGAGCGTCACCTCAGATTTCGAAGCCTATTTTTAAGTTTCTCAAGGCAGGATAAGGCGCGCCGAGCAGTTCAGATAGATAGATGATTGCAAAATAAAGTGGACATTTATAGATAGATATTATAAGAGTCTAGACACAGATAGAAACATCGATCGATAGGTAGATAGATATTATAAGAGTGTTTATATAAATAGATAGGTAGATAGATAGATAGATAGATAGATAGATAGATAGATAGATACATACATACATACATGCATGATGATTTCTGCATCTTTCCAGATGGTCGCCGTCACATTGAGTTCTCCCAATCTTGTCGTCCATACCATCTCAGATGACTCTGCACTCCTGCCGCAGATTTGCACATCTTGAAGCAGATGTGATATACAAATTGAGCAATTTCCATCGAATTGACTTCCTCTGGAGGTTGAAGGGTATTCCTATGAACAATCACATGTCTCCTCAAACCAGCAGTAGACTTGCAAACTTTGCTGCATGTTAAACAGATCGTTTGGTTCGGACTAATAGGTGCAAAGTTGACCTGAACAGGAGTTTTGTGCGACTTAAGGTGGTTGACGTATCCAGCTTTTGACAAATGCACTCGTTCACAAGTGTCTCATTTCCAGCTGTGTGTCATGGTTAAAACCATCAATTAAACCTTTGCGAAGCTCTCGCTTCAGATTGTTGTGGGCCTGCTTTCTTTTCTCTGGAACATCACAACTTTCACGTACAAGCTTTCGCCACTTCAGCCTTTGCAGAGTAAGTTCTTCCCATGTGTAGATGTCGATTTGTAAGACTTTCAAATTATTCTTTGTAGAGTCCCTGAACCTCTTCCTAGGCTTGTGTTGAGGGCACTTGCCATTTTCCAGCTCCCCGTAAAAAATTATTTTTGGCAGCCTACAATCTTTCATTTGAACCAAGAGGCCCACCCAACGCATGGGAGATCTGATTACAAGGGTCTCAACACTAGAGCAACATGCTCTCACAAGGACTTCAGTATCGGGTACTTGTGCTTGCCACTTAATGTTTAAGATACGTCTCAAGCATTTTTGGTGAAATCGTTCAAGCCAATTAATGTACATTTGATGCAATGTCCATGTCTCCGATGAATACAACACTGGTCTTGTAAACGCAGCAACCAGCAAGAGCAAGATAGCCAGCAACAAGTTAAACTGCAGACCAGCTTAATGCGGGTACTGGTCTCCCGCTTTATGTTTTTTTTTAATCAGAGATTTGCTTCTCCTAGAAAGGTTGCCTTTACCACGGCTTACGGGAGTCCTCTCCACCCCAACACACACATACATACATACATACATACATACGTAGATACATACATACGTAGATACATACATACATACATAGGGGATTCTTCAAGGTCGGTCATCAGTATCCAAGGTAAGATCGAATAAAAATAGAACGCAGGATAGGATATTAGTCAAATAATGGCGAGAAAAATTCACACACGCATATACGTACACATTCAATTTTATTTTTCAATAATTTAAAAAAATAATATTTTGTTAGTTTTTATTGCACAGTAGAACCCC
Organism: Euprymna scolopes; assembly: GCF_053919585.1. NCBI lineage: Eukaryota > Metazoa > Mollusca > Cephalopoda > Sepiida > Sepiolidae > Euprymna > Euprymna scolopes. The sequence continues at coordinate 25,212,428 of NC_136504.1, forward strand.
GGGATACGGCATTAAAATTAGGAACAAAATATAGTACAATATATAATACATATGTATATAATTATATAACATTATAAATAGCGCCGTAAAGCACCGAAAATAACGTAACGAGGTGCGGGAAAAACACCATTATTCCACATCGTAACATGTAAAAAAAACCGTATCGTATGGCCACCGCATCTCGGGGTTCAACTGTACTTTGTTTCTTTTTTACCATATGAAAACAGTAAGCTTTGTTACTTTTTGTTTTGCTAGAAGGAGCATAGATAAACGATATTAGTTAATTTTTACTGTTAAAATAAATTAAAGACTTTACTAGTTTACACTGAATCGATTGTTCTTGAAAATTATTTTCTGAATTTTGCAGAGGCGCGAAGAATTGATCATTTCATAAGCGATATGATTTTAAAATTGGTTTCATTTTTTTAAACTCAAACATTGGGGATTTCAATAAATAGTGTAATAATAATAACTAGCGTGAGCTGTGGAATTTACGCTTAAATATGATATTTTAATTCTTGCAGATTTTGTATATATTATTATAGATTAATGTTCAATCGCTTTTTATATATTATAAAGTTGCGATTTCAAAAATATAAAATATATATATCCATATAACTTAGGTACATCAGCTTGAATGGTAACCGAAACCAAAACTTATGAATATATATATATATATATATATATATATATATATATATATATAACTTGAGTTTCTTCAGCAATAAACGAATCCGAAACCATATATATATGTGCATATATATACATACATATATATATATATATATATATATATATATATAGGGTGACCTAAAAAAAACGGGCCCCAACTCTAACTAGTAAAGTGTACACGGGTTCTTTTTTTTGGGGGGGGGGGGGTCACCCTGTATATATATATATATATATATATATATATATATATATATATATATATATATATATATATATATATATATATACAGGGTGACCCAAAAAAAAAACAGAGGACATTCAATTGTTTTTCTGAGCATTTTACAGTCAACGGAGAAAAAAAGGCCAAAGACCCTAGTGTTTTGATGTGATGTTTTGAATATAATAAACTAGTTATGACCAAAGTTTCATTTCATTCGGACAAAACACTAAGAAACGGAGCCTAATGAAAGTCGAGGCCCGTTTTTTTTAGTCATCCTATATATATATATATATATATATATATATATATATATATATATATATATATATATATATATATATATATATTAATAAGATAAAATTAAAAGCCAAGAACAATGCGAGATTTTTTTTTTATATAGAGTAAAATTAAATGCAAAAAAAAGAAATAAAGTTCTTTTTTTTTCTTTTTCACACAAATTTTAACTCTAAACAACAGTAATTTTTTTTCTGTTGTATTCAATGGTGATATAAATCTCAATATATTTCAGACTTATTAGTCCATTTTCAAGAGAAGACAGCGGAAGAGTGTTCAAAATTGGAAAAGTAGCCGCAGAGTTTGCCACGTGATACCGCGAAAAATTTTTTACAGTCAACGGAGAAAAAAAGGCCAAAGATACTGTCAACAATGAACGATGGCTGTGCATGGGTGTTCGGAGCGGGCTTTGCTATATGAGGATTCTTCTCATAGTTAAGCTTCCTATTTTTTTAACACAAAACGTTGAAGAGCTACGAACATGGAAGTGCTACCATTAAAACGAGCAACCATTTGTGATCCAGAATTTATTTTTCTACATAGTCACAACTACTCTCAATGCACTTTTGTCAGAAATTCAATTATGCGTCCCTGCTTCTGTCACACGTCGATGACACGAATTATTTTCTTAGTTTCTCAGATCGTCAATATCTGCAGCAGATAGATAAAACTTTCAAGTTATGAATATATCTGCTAGAAAGGACTTGTCCTGCCTTGATA
>NC_136504.1:25219333-25241833 GCF_053919585.1 Euprymna scolopes
CGGAATCAGAAATTTTATATAGAATCGATAATTCTATCGGAATCGGAAAAAATATTGGAATCATCCCGTCACTAATATATATATATATATATATATATATATATATATATATATATATATATATTACGAGCAAAAGTACCCGCTGTTAACTGGGGTAAAAAACAACCTACAGAAAATGGGGTCTGATTTAAGAAAGTATGATAGGTTATGAAAAGGAACGGTTGTAAATTTGGGTTGAATTTGGGCGTATCAAAACCAAAGCAAAATATGATGAAAGTAAAAATAAAATAGATAAACCCCATAATTTATTATACCATGCCTGTTCACACTGAAACACTTATCACAATATTTTATATTGACTATTTTTAAAAAACTGATTACATATAATGATAGATGTATCGAGACACAGGAATTGGTATGTTTGATCTGGCAGAACAGTGCTTCATTAAAATTGTGGGGTCTGCGTTCGCGCCTGGTCCACAAAGTATGGAAATAAAAAATGTACAAATTAAAAAAAACGTTTACAAGTGTTGTTGATATAGATGTACATAATAATACTTTGATAAGTATGTTTTGTATTTAAATAGGGATCGTATAATAAAATTGTGGGTTCTGCGTTCGCGCCTGGCCTCCATAGAATGGAAATAGGCACAAACTTTAATAAAGACTGTTCATATCTATCTGCGAAAGTATACTTTGATAATTATATTTCAGTTTGAAGAAATATGGTATAATAAAATTATGGGGTGTTCGTTCGCACCTGACCTCCATAGAATGGAAATATGTCACAAAGTTTAACAAGGTTTTTTAATATAGATCCACAGAATATTGTGATAAGTGTTTCAGTGTGAACAGGTGTGGTATAATAAATTATGGGGTTTATCTATTTTATTTTTACTTTCATCATATTTTGCTTTGGTTTTGATACCCCTAAATTCGAAGCTATCTCTTTACAACCGTTCCTTTTCATAACCTATCATACTTTCATAAATCAGAGTCAATTTTCTGTAGGCTGTTTTTGAACCCAGTCAACGACGGGTAGTTTTGCTAGTATATACATATATATATATTAAGTGACTAATATTTTGCGTCTCATAAATCGAACATGAATTGAAACATTGTAACGTACATCGACCTTTGAGATTGGTAACCCGCAAGCGGTCAGGGCCCGGAATTACATAAATTTTAATTAATCGATTAACAATAGGGTCAGGTCACCTGGTTTCCATTTGTAAATGGATCAGTCTTCGATGAGGCAGCACAGTCAGCAATCAGCCTCCCACTCTACCAGGATTCATGGATCGATCACCAGCAATGACCCTTGGAAATGTTGTTTTTCTTTCCTTGCCGGAAGGTGAGCCAACGCATAATCAAGTTCAAAGACATGATCATTCGTGATGCCGGCGAGATAAACAAAAAATGTAATGTAATTGAAATGGAAATGAAAATCTATAATTGCTTATCTTTTTGCTTACGACCTTCTACTGAATTTTAAATGATAAATTCCACAAACAGATTATTTTACAGGAGTAAAAGTTAGCGTTTTTTATTTCTTTTCTTATCAGGAAGAAAATATTTCAATTTTATGTTATGGGAATTATCTTATTATTCCCTGTGAGTATGAAACAGCGACGCATAGGTATTGCTTAATTGTTATAAGTATATCTCCAGACTACTATATATGTGCATGTAAACAGAGAAATATATTATCAGAATTTGTTTGATGACGACTCTTTTGTTGGTCGAAAATCGAATTTAATTTTAGGAAATGAAGATATTCATTTTAAAAAAATTATCGTCTGGTCTTTTTAAAATTTTGTATTATAATATCACATTGCTTCTTTAAACAGTGTATTTCTTTATTAGTTATATATATATATATATATATATATATATATATATATATATATATATATATATATATATATATATATATATATATATATATACAGTGTGTCCCAATAAAATGCATACACTCTTTAAATAATCATAAAATCAACATTTATTATAATAATGAAAAATTTTATACATCAAAATATAGTGAACTTATCTCACAAACAAATAAAAACCAGTAAATTATCGAAAGTGTTCAATTTCGTGGCTATTGTGCTCCAGAAATTGTTAACAACGTTCACTGATTAAATCCAAAATTTTGGAATCTCCTGTCTTGCGAGTTACTTGCTTGGCTAACAGATTTTAGCCGATTTATAAAATCTCTCAATGGCTTCTCTTGCTTTTGTGAGACTGGTTGATGATCGTGGTCTTCGAGAGATTTTCTTATGGACAACTTTTAACTGTTCCTTTAATTGTTCCTTCTTATCTCACAAACAAATAATTTGTGGTCTTGTTGGCGCATCTAAAACATCTTTGCACTTTATGTTCTTGGTCTTTCAATAACAATTTAGAATGATTTTTTTTTCATAGTTTAATAGTTTAGTCCTGTTTTAACCATCATTCACATATGAAAAATTATTTATAATAAATGTTGAAGTTACGTTCATTTAAAGAGTGCATACATTTTATTGGAACACCCTGTATATATATATATATATATATATATATATATATATATATATATATATATATATATATATATGAATGGAAATGTATAAAAAAGAATGCGAAAAGTATAAAAGCTTATAACTTTTCTTTATTCGTTTTCAATTGGTTACGTGCAGGAATACAAAATAATATTATGAAAAAACATTTTTTTTAATTTTTTACAGGTACATAATTTTCGTCCGATCCTTCAGTCTTCATCGGTATATATATATATATATATATATATATATATATATATATATATATATATATATATATATATATATATATATATATATATATATATATATATAATTGTGTATGTGAAAGGTTGTTCCCTGTAAATTCCTAAGCGGCTGGGCGGATTTTTTATGAAATTTTCCTCAAATCAAGTTTATGTATCTGGCAATGTTCTTAGATAGGTTTTGTATCGGAATTGCTTGAATACGTATCGTTAATCTATAATCGGAAAATCTGTTGCTCTCAGGTCCACTCTGACCCGGAGTTGTAGTACCTGTTAGGGTCCCAACTATGGGTTAAATAGAATACGACTCAAAAAAAATATATATATTATATTAAAAAATCTTTCTTCAAAATCACCAGATTCGGCATTAAATAACCTGAAAAGGGTTGATATGCCGTAAAACAAAACAACCAACCATTTTAAACTTAAATTCAAGCCTTATCACCGCACGAGTAAGAAAGGCCCAGCCTACAAAATCAACAGTAGGTTCTTTCCTATGAAAGGGGCGCTGTCGAAATAAATGTTTTTGTTAAGAACACAATTAGACCATGATACTTGACAGTTGCATATTAAACTTTAATTCAAGCCATTATGTAAAAAATAATTTTATAACATCAACTGAAGGTTCTCAACAGTGCAATGTAAACTATAATGTGATACCACTGGGGAAGGCATGTGAAGTTTCTCTCCAGTGCATTCAACTAGAGTAGGCAATTAATCTCTGAATCTTAAGCTGGAGACCATTCAAGCGAAGAAATTTACGGAGTTTTTTTGTTTTTTTTTTGGGGGGGGGGGGTTCTGAATGGATAAATCATGTAAAGTGTTTTTAAATATTTTTCTCTGTGGAAAAAAACAAAATATGCGCTAAATACATAATTTTACTGACTGTGAACGAAACAGATCTGTAATGTGAACGTTAAGAAAATAATAAACAAACTATAAACCGAATAAACTTGTCTTTGGAATCTACAGAATTATATATATATATATATATATATGTGTGTGTGTGTGTGTGTGTGTGTGTGTGTGTGTGTGTGTGTGTGTGCGTGTGTGTGTATAAAGAGAAAGAGAGATAGAGAGAGAGAGACGAACTTTAGAATTTTAGAATATATATTACACACTTAATACTTCTCTTTTATTATCCATGCCCCGGTGCAACGCCAGGTGGTCATGCTAGTATATAAACCCATTTTTCTATTTATTTAAAAAGAAAATACAACTTTGTTACATATGGGTTGAATTTGCATATTATTTTAAACATTCATTTTAATTAATTTCCTATTAGTTTTTTTTTTTCGGTTTTCTTGTGGGATGATCATCTTTAGTTTACTATAACGTGTAATTATATTCATGCAGATATTCTGCATGATTTATGCTTGCTTGATATTTATGTAAAAAGGTTATAGTAAACACAAACTTCTTTCTATATATGTATGCATGTAAGTGTATATATATTTGTTTAAAAATTTTGCCTACAAAACTTCTGTGTCAGTTTTAGGTTTACAGACATGAAACTTGATATATAGGGTATTAAAATCCATGCAAAACTTTATATTTGGGGTTTTAGCCAGGGAAAATCAGTGCAAAAGTGTGAAAATTAAAACAGTGGAATGTCGAATATTCATGCGTAACATAATAACTATTAGTTTATGTTTTGATTTTTAGCCTTGCAGCAAACATGTCTTCATAGCTCAAAGTATTAATGCTGGAGTCCCCCGGGGGTCCATCCTGGGTCCAATTCTCTTCAGTTAAAAGAAAAAGTAAATCATAAGCTAAACATTATAAATTTCGATTCACAATGGTGGCACTCGTCATTTTGTTTGTTTTTTGTTGTTGCTTTTTTGTTTTTTTAGTTTTTAATTTATTACTATATGTTGAGTCTAATCTATATATCTATAAAAGTGAACGTGTCTGTCTGTCTGTGTGTCTGTGTGTCTGTGTACATTTCCCTACGCAATAACTCTGTCAGTTTTTAGTCTATAGACTCGAAATTTGAAATACCGGGTACTGAGATTTGGGAAAATCGATGTGACGGGTGTCAGCCAGAAATTTGGCTGTTAAGGGGTCAAAGTTCAACGATTTGACCTTTAAGAACTCTACCAAACTCCTCCGACAATTTTGGGTCTAGACACTTGAAATTTTAGATATAGGTTCCTTGAACCTGGATCTAACTTAATAAAGTGATTTGAGCCCGAAACAATAAATTTTAAGGGGTCATAATAGGGGTCAAAGTTTTTAAAAATTAACCATTTTTTTGTTTTTTTGCTTTTTTTGCACAGCATACACCTCCAAACACCCGAGCAACGCCGGGCACCCCTGCTAGTATAATATAATAATAAATACGAAATATATGTTTTAATCAAAATATCATATTTATGCATATTTTACAACCGACAATGCCGGACAGCTTGTTATTATATATATATATATATATATATATATATATATATATATATATATATATATATATATATATATAATAAAATAAAAATTATTAACACTTATCAAGTGTTTCCTGTTCAGATTAAATATGTTTTTAACTCTTCAAAGTGTTCAAAGTGTTTTTTAACATGTTTTATTAACTGTTTGCTCGTATATATATATAATATTTAATTAAGTAAACTCGATTTTACTAAATAGCTATATGTTAGTTTCTGTTCATAGCGAGGGAATTGTTTTAAATTTTCTATTCAAGATTGTTGTTGAAAGTTGATTTATATTGATAATATATTTAATTTATTTTGAATTATCATTACCGACATCGATTTTTTTAGAAACCGGCTTATTAGGGCTGTATCCTGTTGTCTTATTTATTATGTAAGTCTTAAACGTCGTTTTGTGTGTTTGTGTGTTTCTGTGTGTTCGTATATCCGCTAAACATGTATGTGGAGTGGAGAGGGTTCCTGTAAAAACCATAAAGCGGGAGACCAGTACGCGCATTAAGCTGAGTTGCAGTTTAACTTGTTGCTGGATATCTTGCTCTTGCTGGATTTCTATATTTTGAACCGAGAGAGAGATTTAACTGTCGTACAAAGTTAAAACTCTGTAACATCATCTTTGTATAGATACTCCCTCGGGCATTTGTCTTTAAAAATAGTCCTGTGGCGATGGAAAAGTTCTGACACGTGTAGGCTTGAAATGCTGGAAGCATGTAATAATTGATCTGCCATCATTATATTATCTGTGTGTATGTATGAATGTATGTATGTATGTATGTATGTACGTATGTGTGTATGTATGTTTATATATGTACATGTGTATGTATATGTATGTATATCTATGTGTACATGTATATACGTGTGTATGTATATATGTTTATGTGTGTTTGTATGTATATATGCATATATATATGTTTGTGTGTATGTATATGTATGTGTATATGTTCATATGTGTATATATGTGTATAAATGCATATATATGTATATGTAATTAAATGTATGTGTATGCATATGTGCATATATGTGTACGTATTTGTATATGTATATGTGTGTTTTATTTGTATATGTGTGTATATGTGTGCATGTATATGTGTATGTATGCATGTGTGTATGTACATGTATATGTGTGTATTATGTATTGTGTATGCATGTATATATGTATATATGTGTGTATGTTTATAGATATATGTGTGTATGCGTGTATTTGTATATATGTATGTGTGCGTGTATGTATATATATATATATATATGTATGTATAACAATGACCGCCTTCAGTGTCATGTCTGCTTGAGCGTATGAATTCGCCGGTAGGATTAAAAGAAAAGTTATTTTTGGGCTCATGGACTTTAAGTGTCTGAGGGAATGGCACTCGTCTGACAGGAACGTTGCAATCATATATATATATATATATATATATATATATATGCATATAATATTTTTCCAAAATCAAGAAAACAAAATATAAAATAATAACATCATACGGTGTATTTCTTTATGCGTTACAATTCTTTCATAGCCATTCGAACAAATTAAACATTATATCATTTAAATATATTCCAAAATAACTACTGCTCAGACACCATATTGTCATATACTTATGAACATATTGATTATCCCTATTTCCATCACGTTTCTCATATATATATATATATATATATATATATATATATATATATATATATATATATATATATATATACTAGCATTACCACCTTGCGTTGCACCGGGGCATGGATAATAAAAGATAAGTGTGTAATATATATTTTAAAACTCTGTGTTCGTCTCTCTCCCTCTCTCTCTCTCTCTCTCTCTCTCTCTCTCTCTCTCTCTCTCTCTCTCTCTCTCTCTCTCTCTGGTATCCAATCATATTCAAACTATCTCCTATTCTCAAATATTTCTCAGTACTAGGATTTATACTAGAGTTTTAGTGGATTATAATTAAGGAGTTGGCCCCAGGCATCACTAGGATATCATAAAATTATTTCTGTGAGGAAGATTGTAGTAGTAAGGAAATAACAAAGATTTTAAATATTTGATTTATTTTTATTCAAATAACAATGATTGAAATTTGGTTTAATATGAAAGTTTATTTAATTCATAAAAATGTCATAAAAGTGTTATTTGTTTTTGTTTTTTGTTTTTTGTTTTTTTGTTTTTTTTTCTGTTGGCCATTACCCCTGTAGACTGTGGGACAGCAAAATCTACAATTTGGCAGTTTTAGTTTGTTTTCTTCGTGTTAATTATTATGATGTCTGGTCTTTTTGCGTGTATGGGTTTATCCGTTTGTATCTCGATGTCTCAGGATGTTGTGGTTTTAATTTTTCAGTACACTATCGGGTTTATACTTGGACAACTTGTTCGAAGTGCAATCATTTGCGGAGATCTCAGTGCATTGTCTTCTCCGTGCAGTCATGATTATCCTTACATTTGGTGGGAGGGGCTAGCTTACTCTATTCATTTATTATGTATTTTCTTTTCTTTATATTTACTGTTTTTCTTTTCTTTACATTTACTGTTTTTTCTATGTTTTGTCATTTTTTTACATAGGAGCCATCACTTATCAAGGCCCAGAGGTCACTCGAGGATAAGGGTTAAAGAGTGAACAGTAGTCAATGGGACAATATCATAGTAATCGTTAGTTGTGTAAATTTGCTAAATCGGATTACTTAAGGTGAACGGCTCATCAAGAACTTGTTTACGTTGGACTTGAATATGACCATATTGTAGTCATCTTGAAAGCAGGCAAACGGAAGAACGTTCCACGGGTGTGCAGTTCTAATAAAGAAGCTTTGTTCACGGAATCTATGTTTAGGTTTAGGCACAGATAAAGAATGAAGGAAATTATTGACAGTGTTTTCAGATAGATGAGTGTTCTTTGCGAAACTTTTGCGAGGGGTACTATAGATTGGAGCTCAGATGAGCATTTGTCATGAAAATAACGATAAAGCAGAGGCATGCTCGCAACATCTCCTCTGTGAGAAACAGGGTGCAGGGAAGAGAAAAGAGCATCCCCTATCGGTCTATTTTGAACTCTGTCAAGGTAGGATAAGGGCTTTCCTGCAACTCTTGCCCATATGTGGCAACAGTACTCCATCTACTTGGCTCTTATATAGATAGAGAAATGCATCAGCAGTGAGATATCTACTGGATTGATAGAAGGATCACACAATTTTTCCAGCGACCTTAGCAACGGATTTGATGTACGTATTCCGTTTCAGATCAAGTCCAGAGGTTTGTCAAAACATGGAACCTTCCCAAGACAGAGCATTCATTTAAATTGATGCAAGATGGGGATCAAATCGTTGATGATATAAAGATAGTAGCTTGGCTTTAGATGCATTTAAAGTAACTAGTCATTTCTTTCCCCATTGTACCACGTGCTCAAGATTAGATAAGAGAGAATTAGAGAGAACTTGATCGTTAACGGCCTTTGATGTGCTGCCATAGATGGCAGTGTCATCAGCATAAATCTCTACGAATAATGTAAGGATGTGATTTGGAAGATCATTGATGTAGATCAAGAAGAGAATTGGACCCAGGATGGACCCTTGGGGGAACTCCAGCATTAATACTTTTAGCTTCTGATTTCTGCTTATCAACCACTACTCTTATGAACCTATTAGAGAAATGATTTAATAACTGAGAAGACATTTTCAGTTATACCGTAGCTGGAGACCTTGTGAAGTGGACATTTATGTCATACCCTATCAAAGTCCTTTGATATGTCAAGAGCAATTGCCTTGAAAGAAAGTCTCCGTCGAGAGATTCGCTAATCCTATGAGATATAACTGTAAGCACATCTGCTGTAGATCTAGCAGAATGGAAACCCTAAGTTTTTTTGTGTGGTGGTTGACCACTTCTCTATTTAACACAGATTCAAGTAACTTACTCATGACCCACAGGAGACTTATTGGTCTGTACTGAGAGGGAGATAAACGATCACCTGAATTCTTTAATACAAAGCGTACTGGTGAGCTTTGCCATGGTGTTAGGAAGCAATTCTCCTTAAGACAACATTAAACAGCTTTGTAATTTTTTTTGTCCCTTTATGTTCGTACATTCTCTTGTCTAGACGGCGTTTTGTTTCGTCGATGTATATTTGTCCACAGTCCCGGCAGGGTATGGAGTATATGCCAGCTTTGATCTCGAAATTAGATTTGGGTTTTTGGATTATATCTCTGATTGTTGAGGAGGGTATTTGACAGATATATATTGACGTTAATTTTTAGCACATATATAAGTAACTATATACTCTTAATTAATCTTTTCGTCAGTGGGTATTTTACATTATTACATATAAAAGGGCGCACTAAACGGACGAAACGCCGTCGAGTATTTAGGTTTTTCCACCTCCGTTTTTGATATATATATATATATATATATATATATATATATATATATATATATATATAACCTGGTAAATTTTAATATTAATAATTACCTGAATCAATAACACCGTCACCCTAATCCGAACCCTAATAATAGTCAATAAGTATATTCCATAAAATCGTTGTGAAAATAAGCTTCTTCATCCAAAAGACATTTTCTAGAGAATTTCAACCTATTTGCTTCCCTACTTCTGAGAGAAATATATAATTCAGACAATCTTCAAAGTAGATTCGAATTTTGCGAAAATTTGACGACGCAATATTATGTGGCTCAATCTTCCTTTTTCGAATAATATCAACATAAACATACCTAGATAACTTGCCGCATTAATAAAATCAATCTATTAACAAGCTTGATATTAGATTATAAACTCTAATCAATCTGGATTAGTGTATAACTAGATCTCTAATAAATAAACCTATCAAAATGATAATAACAGCCATAACAAGTTAACTTTATTGATAAAAGGAAATGCCCTTTAAGTAACAAGTGAATGCACAGAAATAACAATATGCTGTAGTTTAAATAACAATTACACAAACCTATATAATGCTGTAGGCAACCATAACATTAAAAAAAAAGAAGTCAATATTCTTTGTAGCATTAAAAATAATCCGAACGTTAATAATAATGACACTTATAGCGATATAAATAGCAATAACAAAAGTTTTACTTACGTTGCCTTTGCCTCCAAGCTAATTACGCAATCGATCTCGAAGTATAAAAGTTCCTTTTATAGATCTTAGATATAATAATTTTACTTCACTTTCTAAACATATTTTGAATATGAATTAAACAAAAAACAAAATACACCATTCAAGATCGAATGATCATTTATTCCGAAAGCTGCTGCATAAAGGTGTTGTAAAATATTGTCTTTGCTATGCAACTATAATTTAAATATTCTAAACTCCGATTCGAATTGGAAGGTTTATCATCATACCATATATGCGAAAATACAAATTTGACTAATAGTAAATCGGGATTGTAATTCCAACAGGAATTGAAGCACATGTTCCCACACGGAAGTTCTATACCAAACCTACTTTCCCCAATGGTTTACTTTTACTTGAGCAGCTGTCATTTCTCAGAGGTAACATGTATACCTCAGATTTATCTGGCATAAGTCCAATACAAACAGAGAAAAGTTTATAGAAGCTAGAAGTAATTGTAAGAAAGAAATGGCGACATCTAAAAGAGAGAGTATAGAGAAACCACCAGAAAACGCATTGAAGCGCGAAAATTAGGAACTCGTGATTTCTGGAAAATTTACAACAATGTGATAAATAATGGTCAAACAACAATTCCCCTACTATCCAACAATCATGAAGTTGTTTGCACGGCAACCGAGAAAGCTAACCTGCTTGCCAATCAGTTTGTCTCAAACTCTATTTTGGATCCAGCAAACTACCCCTTCCTGATTTTCTTTTGCGGCCAGAAACCATACTAGATGATCTTAAAATCAACCCCTTCTCAAGTACATATAAAAACCTAGACACCTCAAAAGCATGTATGTATGTGGACATGATCTCATCCCGGTTATACTATTAAAAATGCTCCGCTGATGTTCTCCAATTCTCTTTAAACTCTTCAATAAATGTATTAACGAATCATGATATCATGACTGCTGGAAAAGTGCTACTGTGGTACCAGTTTATAAGAATTCTTGCGCAAGAACTGACCCATTAAATTAACGCCCGCTTAGCTTCCTCCCTTTTTTCGCCAAAATATTTGAGTTTATAATTAATCAAGCTCTAGTCCCCCACCTTACAGTTGCTAAACTTCTGTATATTATCAATACGTATTTAAGCAAGCCCGGTATACTGCAGATATTCTAACTGTAATCTCTAAATGTATATAGCCTGCACTAGATAAGACAGGCGAGCGGAGGGCAGTATCCCTAGATATATCTACAGTTTTGGACAGGATGTGGCACGATGGTCTACTGATTAAAATCATATCATATGTTCTTACTGGAAGAATACTTAACATAATTAATTAAGAAAAGAATCCAGGTTGTTCTCGATAGTCGTACATCTAAACAATATGATATAAATTCGGGTGTACCTCAGGATTCGATCCTTGAACTTTTATCATTCTTGATATTCATGAATTACCTCCCTAATAAAATAGTCTCTGAGATATATTTGCTCACGACACCACGCTCTATAACAGGCACGAGGGGAAAGCGAATGAAAACATATCCAAGGTAAAGGCGGAAACTCTAGAGGAAGACCTCCAATCTGTAATGGAATGGGGTTAAAAATGGATGGTAACATTCAATGCTGCCAAGAATAACCTTCGTTCCTTTAATAACTACAAGAAACCGTCTCAACCACCAATAGCTATGGCTAAAGATACACTACCTGAAAGTACTTCGTTCAAACTCCTCAACTAAACGTTCACAGGGAACATGAGTTGAAACTATCCTGTTTTACATGTATTTTAATGGTGGATGCTCCGACGAACTACAAGCCATTGTACGCCCTCGACGTAAATATCTCCGACAAACCAGACAAGCAGCAAAATCCCACCCCTACACAGTAGGGATCCCTAGATGCCAGAAAGCCTTCTACTCCAATAGTTTCTTCCTTAGAACTGCTAGACTGGAATCACCTTCAGGGTTCCTGCTTCCCCAACTGTACTGACATGCAGAAGTTCAAGTGTAATGTGAACAGAATCTTGCTGCTCAACTCCCTAAATAGTATCCCTGCAACTTATGTCCCTGATAGTAGTCTCCATATTAAAGTGGCACAGTGCTTGTTTGAGGTGAAAATGCAATAAAAAACATCACGTACATTACAGTATTTAGGAACGTTGAACCTCACCATGTTCACCTATTGCAATTGGTTTTCATTTTTGTGGCATATACTGATGCTAGCAGGCGACCTGACGTTGCCCGGTCGCAAAATATGCTTAGCGAATTCTATATTGATTATTATTTGGTACCCAATATATATAGTTATGATTTCAAAAGTTTTTTAAAACTGACTTCGGTCCTATCAGCTTGAATCGCAACCAAACATTCTATGCTCCAGCTATAATCGATAGTTAGCACTTCATCTTTCGTCGTTACCGTCTGAGCTATCGCAAGATGGATAAAAAAAAATGGTTTAAAACTTAAACAAATTCAAGCTATAAATAGATATGTACGCATGCTCAAAAGTTAGTCGATTTAATCTTGCTAAAGTAAACATTTTCTTCAATTTTTATCCTTTAGAAACAATTTTTACAGGGTAAAAACTAAATAGAAAGTGTTCCCGAGGTCCAAACACCTTATATTTCAAGTTTCAAGTCTGTATTTCAAAGAGCAGTTTTGTACAAAAAGTTTCACACACACAGAACAAGGTCACTTATATATATATATATATATATATATATATATATATATACTAGCATGGGTGCCCGGCGTTGCCCGGGTGTTTGGAGGTGTATGCTGAGCAAAAAAAAAGGGGTAATTTTTTAAACTTTGACCCCTATTATGACCCCTGAAAATTTATTGTTTTGGCCTCAAATCAAGTTATTAAGTTAGATCCATGTCCACGGAACCTATATCTAAAATTTCAAGGGTGTAGACCCAAAATTGTCGGAGAAGTTTGCTAGAGTTCTCAAAGCTCAAATCGTTGAACTTTGACCCCTTAATCGCCAAATTTCTGGCTAAAAACCGATCACATAGATTTTTCCAAATCTCAGTACCCTGTATAATTTCGAGTCTGTAGACTAAAAATTGACTGAGTTATTTCGTAGGAAAATGTACACAGACACACACACACACACACTTTCACTTTTATAGATATATAGATTTAAAATGTGCGATGTACTAAATAGGTATAAACAATAAAATGAAATTAATCATCTAATAAAAACACATAGAATAAATGATTAATGACGCTCGTTTTGCAAATTAGTTAGCTTTCATGAAGTCGCCCGCATATTCATGTCTGACTATATTAAGAAGTTCATTTAAATAATTTTTAAATAGAAAATGTAGGCTTTTAGTATCAGATTATATATGTATATATGTATGTGTGTGTGTGTGTGTGTAACGATATTAAAAGGGATTTTAATATAAACTCAGAAATATATATATATATATATATATATATATATATATATATATTCCTGAGTTCTCATTAAAATCCCTTTTAATATCGTTCAAACTATTTCAAATGATACTCAATGTTCACTGCTTCAGAGCATACATACATATGGTTAATTTCATCCCAATAATTAAAGGAAAGAATCAGTCCGCATTATAATTAATGTCTTTTTTTTTTTTTTTTACTTTTATTTAAGCGAATACTTATAATTTCTTCGCTGGATTTGTTAGTCAATAACGTAAACTACTGTTCATAGTTTATTTGGCTTCGGAGTCAATCAAATATTAATACAATAAAAACAGACTAAGTATTTCAAAACAAAATAAAATATATAAGAAAACTGGCAAATCAAAACATGGAAGCCTTACCTTAAATTTAATAGTCAAAGAAACCAACGTTGTGTCTGATGTTTGGAGGGTGAAAGGTTCTCTGATTATCACTTTTAAAGTATTTTATATGTTTACGTAACCTTAAATTATAGGCATTGCCCAAGATCAAAATAATGTGATGTAGTTTGATAATGATTGAAAGCAGTAATCTTAACAAAATCATATTTTAATTTTACTTTAATCATAAGGATAATACGTGCTGTGCAAAACTCTTCTGCTCAAGAAATTTTATTATTCGTTATTAGCTATTTTAAAATTAATTAAAATATTTTAAAATTAATTAAAATATTTTAAAATTAATTAAAATATTTTCTACCACTTATTGTATTCAAGATGCTTAGCTCTCATGCAAAACGATAAAGCATTTGAACAATCTCATGTTATTGATGAAATACTGTCAGCATTTTACTTGCATAAACGTACTTTTAATATATATATATATATATATATATATATATATACATATATATATATATAACTACTTCATTTACTCACATAAAATTAATATACGAAAGTATAGATTTATGCGTAAACTTTAAGTATTTACTTCAAAAGTGCTCAATACGTAGGTAGAGTTAGTTAGTAATTTATAAAATATATATGGCGATTAAGCTACACTGAATATTCGGCGTTTCACCCACTCTAGGACTCCTCAGGCTTATGCGCATAAGCCTGAGGAGTCCTAGAGTGGATGAAACGCCGAATATTCAGTGTAGCTTAATCGCCATATATATTTTATAAATTACTATATATATATATATATATATATATATATATATATATATATATATCGAAACAGCCTGTATATATATATATGTTGTTTCGTATCTTTCTCCCTCTCTCTCTCTTTCTTTCTCTCTCTCTCTCTCTATCTCTCTCTCTATATATATATATATATAGTTAGATCTATGTCCAAGTAACCTATATCTAAAATTTCAAGTGCGTAGACCCAAAATTGTCGGAGGAGTTTGGTAGAGTTCTCAAAGGTTAAATCGTTGAACTTTGACCCCTTAATCGCCAAATTTCTGGCCGAAAACCAATCACATCGATTTTCCCAAATCTCAGTACCTTGTATATCAAATTTCGAGTCTGTAGACTAAATTGACAGAGTTATTGTGTATAGAAATGTACACAGACACACAGATACACAGACACACACAGACACTTTCTATTATATAGATATATACTCGCATATCAGCCCGGCGTTGCCCGGGTATTTGGAGTTGTCTGTTGAGCAAAAAAAAAAAAAAAAGCGGTCAATTTTTTATATAAAAGTGAAGGTGCCTGTGTATCTGTCTGTCTGTGTATCTGTATGTCTGTGTGTGTACATTTCCCTACGCAATAACTCTGTTAATTTTAAGTCTACATACACGAAATTTGATATACAGGGTACTGAGATTTGGGAAAATCGATGTGATCGGTTTTTGGACAGAAATTTGTCGATTAAGAGGTCAAAGTTCAACGATTTGACTTTTGAGAACTCTACCAAACTCCCTCGAAAATTTGGGGTCTAAACACTTGAAATTTTAGATATAGGTTCCTTTGACATGGATCTAACTTAACAACTTGACTTGAGCGCAAAACAATACATTTTAAGGGGTCATAATAGGGATCAAATTTTAAAAAAATTAAACATTTTTGTTGTTTTTTGTTTTGTTTTTTGATTTGTTCTTTTTTTTTTACTCAGCATACACCTCCAAACATCCGGGTAACACCGGGCACCCATGCTAGTCTATGTATCTATAAAAGTGAACATGTCTGTGTGTGTGTCTGTCTGTGTACATTTTACTTCGCAATAACTCTGTTAATTTTCAGTCTACAAACTCGAAATTTGATATAAAGGGTACTGAGATGTGGGAAAATCTATGTGATCTTTTTTCGGCCAGAAATTTCGCTGTTAAGGGGTCAAAGTTCAACGATTTGACTTTTGAGAACTCTACCAAACTCCTCCAACAATTTTAGGTCTAAACACTTGAAATTTTAGATATAGGTTCCTTGGACATGGATCTAACTTAATAACTTTATTTGGGCCCAAAACAATAAATGTTAAGGGGTCATAATAGGGGTCAAAGTTAAAACATTTGACCTCTGCTGTCTCTACCAAATTACTCAGACAATTTCTGGTCTCAACCTTTGAAATTTTACATAAAGGGTATACAGAGATAGGGAAGCTTTTTAATCGGTTTGGGTCGAACATTTTTAGTTACCAATATATAAATGTATGTATGTATGTATGTTTTTATGTCTGCCTAAAACTTTCGACAGAGGCGACGGATTTTACCAAGATCAGTATCGTTTTAAAGTTCGACCTTTCAGACGACAAATATCGAAAAATTGGCTAAAAACATTAATATCTTCACCTTCAACTGAGCACTTTTCAATAGGGGTCGGTTTTTTTTTTTCGCCGATATTTTTTAAAGTCATCCTCTCCTTTTGATTATCTAACCTTAATTTAAACCTACGTCCCTTCCGGTTTGGCGGTGATCGT
The DNA here is from genome assembly GCF_053919585.1 of Euprymna scolopes. NCBI lineage: Eukaryota > Metazoa > Mollusca > Cephalopoda > Sepiida > Sepiolidae > Euprymna > Euprymna scolopes. The sequence continues at coordinate 25,235,924 of NC_136504.1, forward strand.
AACAGCAAAGACGTCAGGTGTTTTTCCTGTTCTTTTCCTCCTTCGCGGTACGAGTCCGAGCCTGCCTTCCTACTACTTTTTTTTTTTTTTTTTTTTGCTCAACATGCACATCGAAACACCCGGGAAACGCCGGGCTGAAATGCTAGTATATATATATATATATATATATATATATATATATATATATATATATATATATATATATATATATATATATATATATATATCAGATCTGGTTGCTTTGGAGGGAAAATCTTATTTCCGTCCTAGCCAACTATAGAAGATAATCACTAGATTATTCAAATATGGCGTTAATGTCAAAATGTCGACTAATATTGGCTTGGTCCGTTCGTGCATCTGAAACCCACAAATAGACCAAGAAAAAAATAAAAGCCAGTATAATGTTTCCCAATGAAATACAAAGGATTCAAATGGGTCACTGCCAAAACTATTTTACCCTCTTCATAGAACTCGCCTCCTTCCATCCACACGTACCCACATGCCACGAAAAGACAGGATCTGTACCAACCTTTGCCATTCTGGGCCAGGTCCATGCTGTGGCGTTTTTATCGCTAAACTGGCTCAATCACAAATGTCTTTTTTTATATATATTTATCGGTCATTGTTTTTCTTACTGTCATACTTTCTTGTGTCTCAATCTATCTTATCTCTCTCTCTGTCTTTATATTTGATTTTTGTCTCTACCTTCTCTCTTCCCCCGCAATCATTCTCTCTTTTCTCTCTCTCCCCCCCCTCTCTCTCTCTCTCTCTCTCTCTCTCTCTCTCTCTCGATCTTTATTTTTATCATACACTTTTTGATGTCGGTTTCTCTCTTGTACAGCTGTATTTTTCTTTGATCTTAACGTAAATATATTTTCTGTTTTCTTTTGTTTATATTTTTTCTATAAACGTAATTGTTCGCTATCTGTTTATCATCTATTTTATGTTATATATATACATATATATATATATATGTATATATATATATATATATATATATATATATATATATATATATATATTCTATTATTATATAAAAGGAACTGTGTTTCTGTGTCTGTGAGTTCGTTTCGTATAGACTCGAAAATGGCTGAGTGGATTTTTATGACATTACATAAGAAGTTAGCTTATTTGCCTGGCTGTATTCTTAGATAGGTTTTGTGTTGGAATGTCTTCGATAAGTACCAATCATTGATAATCGAAATAATCCGATGAAAGAAGGTTGGTTGGGTTTTTTTTGTTTTACGGGATATCAACCCTTTTCGGGTTATTTAATGCCGAGATGAAAGAAGGAACAAGCGATTTTGACCAAAGTCAACATCTTAAACAGCTTAACATCACAAATGCATTTGAGAAGTTTTATAATAAAACACGCCGAAAGGCCTAACGTATAAAATCAACAGTAAAATCTGTGATATGACAGCATGCTAACGGGAAAAATAAACAGAGAAACGCTATATATCTCAAATAACCCTACGTATGATAAATATACAATGATGAAATTCCTAGATGCTAATCGCGTTCATACCTAAAAGATATTCCTTCTGTTAACAAAGAGAAGGTCTCTTCAAACGAACGTGAATGGTTTCAAAGATTTTCAGGGTAAAAACGAATGAGCACCACTAAAAATAGTACATGAATCAATGCTGAAATTCGTAGGACAAGATATGTTTTTAAGCAAATAATCTGCTATTAAAATCCGGATGTGTTAGTTAGGCCATTTATTGGCAGGCAGGTCACATTTCTGATTCTGCTAGTTATGTGCTGTTGGACTCTCCAATCTTAACAATGTTTGACTCACATAGTCGGCACTGCAACTACATTTAAATTGATACATAATATTATTGTTATAGTGAGGATAGATCATATTTTCAAGAGGATGCCATTAACGGTTTTGTAGAGAACACAGCACGTATGTTGGAAGTAAAATAGTATTTTTTCAATGTTGAGCCGATTAACTTGGCAAATTTCTTGCTTGTGGACCCTAGCCATGACTAGAGGTTTTACGGATCTAGACAATTATTGTTTCTCATAGAAATCCACAAAAATGTTCGCCATTGTTCGTCCCAGGATTGAGCCCATGTATTTGCTTGTACATTACGTCGTTTAAACTAAATTCAACAAATGCAATAGTAAATTTCATCAACTCAACAAATATGCTTTCAGGAATGGGAGGAGGCGATAACTGGCTGCGATATAAAAAGCACAAATATCAATTGTCTCTAAAATAGGGACGCAAGTAAATAGGTCACTAATATCATACGAGCACATAAATATATTGGTAACCTAAGAATTTTGCATGAAATTCACAAAATAAAATGAATCTTTTAGACAGTAGCTACTAAAGTGCTCTACTACTGACTGTAAAATGTTAAAGATCCATTTTGCAACTTTGTGTTGGAATAATCCTATCATAGAAAGAATGGGCCTTAAAGGTATATTCGCCTTATGAGTTTTGGGTAAACCATATAACATTGGGCGGATAGAGCCTGGGTTCTAATCTTGCTAGCTATATTCGAAGGTAGTCCACTTTTCATCCATTTGACCTATTGTTTTTGGAATTTGGTTTCTAAACAATTTGTTGCATCATGATTTTCGACATTTTTCTTCGTCATTCAATATGACTAACATTTTGTCGACATAATCCGTATGATTTAATGCAACCATTCCTGAACCTTTATCGGGTCTGGTTATAATAACAGATTTATTTTGTCGCAGAGTTTTAATGATATTAAAAATGTTCTTTATGCCATTTAACTCTGAATGTGATACTAGCGTATTTACACAGCTGTGAGAAAAGTCATTTAATCTTGCTTTTATGTTCCTTATTTTAGTCTCAGAAACAGGCGAGAGTCTTACTGCCGGGGTGTTAAGAATTTCGAATTCAGAAAATACTTTTTCGCGCTTATCAATAGATTGTGGGGCACAAAATTTCAAACCATGTCTAGTACTAAAGGAAAGATTTAGGACGTTCTTGTCTATATTAGAGTTTGTGGAACGCCATATTTTTTTTATATATTAAATGTTGCAATTAAATTATTAAATTGAACAAGTGTTTTTTACGATTATGTTCCTCTATAATTGCAACATATCGTGTTCATAAAACGAACTTTATCATAGCAAGAACGTTTGTTCACTATTTCCCTCCATATTTGTACATATTTATTTTAAGTCTATCAAGATTTAATGCTAATTTATCCAAGAATTGATTTATGAATGCATTTTTGATTTTAAAATGATTTTCATCATGAAATTAAAAACTGACTAAAAGTAATAATAAAAATAAGAAATATAATGCGAAAAATTTATGTTTGATGTAAAAATAAAAAAACAGTTTTTTTATTATGAAAGTTTAAGTTATAAATAACATATTTTACCAAAAATGGCGTTTGTAATTATAGTGTAATTCAATTATTTTTTTTTTTAAATGTATTTGCCTGTCAAGTTACATTAAAAGTCATGAAAATGCTTAAATAAATATTTAGACACGATTGGGTTCCCATACCTAAAATACAAGATGGCGGCGGTAGGTAAAATATACGAGTTCATGATAAAAAAAAATAGTTTAATTAGTCCGAAAACCTTTAAAAAATATTTTCATGCTTTATTTACTGGTTTAAACGCGTTTTTTTTTGGAAAATTTTAAAACTTAAAATTATATTAAAAATTATGGAAAATTATTATATTATTCTATTTCTGAGATAATAAACTTCAGGATTTTGTATTTCTGACAAAAAGCAGCAGTTGTTCAGAAATAAGGGATTTTCATAGATTTTAATTATCTTTAGAAAAAGCAGTTTTCGATTGATTGGCAGGTACTATATAAATATATATATATATATATATATATATATATGTATGTATATATATATATATATATATATAACTCAAATGACCTTGTAACGAGTGATGTAACTCACTTTCCGGTTTACAACATCCGGTTGCGCATGCACGCATAAACATTAACCCATAACAAGGTAAATAAATAAACACAAATCGCTTCTTTTGCAGATTTTGACCTGCGCACTGAAATATTAACGTTATTATTTCGAAATTATTATTTAACATGGGAAAAGTGGGGGTGTTTTTCAACTATTCTTTATTACAACTATACTGTCGCTATTTTCTTACAACCAAACAACTTTAACCCGTTGATAAACATAAGAATAATTGTACTAAAGCCAATACTACTATTACTACTACTACTTAATATTTTATTTTACATAGGAGTAACCACTTATCAAGGCCCAGAGGCTACTCGAGGATAAGGATTAAAGAGTATACAGTAGTCAATGGGACAATATCGTAGTAATCGTTAGTCGTGGAAATTTGTTAAATTGGATTACTTAAGGGGAACGACTCATCAAGAACTTGTTTACATTGGACTTGAAGACGACCGTACTGTAATCAACTGGAAAGCAGGCAAACGGAAGAACGTTCCACAGGCGTGCAGTTCTAAGAAAGAGGCACAGATAAAGAGTGGGGGAAATTAGTGATAGTGTTTTGCGCTAGACGAGTGTTTTTTGTGAAAATTTAGCGTCCTGGAATCATAGATTGGAGCTCAGACGAACACATTCCGTGAAAACTTGTGAAGTAAACCTTTATGCCTTACCCTATCAAAAACCTTTGATATGTCAAGAACAATTTCCCTAGAAAGGAAGCCTCCATTGAAAGATTAAGCACATCCCAAGCTGGCGTCAATTGAAATGAAATGCTCTTGTCTTGGGGAGGCTCCATGTTTTGACAAGCTTCTGAGCTCGACCTTTACTCCTGATTTAAACTGGAATATGTACATCAAATTCGTTGCCAAGATTGCTGGAACAATGGTGGAATCCTTTTATCGATCTAGTAGATATCTACTTGCTGATGCAATTCTCTACCTATAAGAGCCAGGTACGTCTAAGGATGGAGTATTGCTGTCACATCTGGGCAGGAGCTGCTAGGAAGTACTTATCCTGCCTTGACTGAGTTCAGAATAGACTTCGTAGCCTAGTGGGGGGTGCCCTATTCTCCTCCCTGCAACATCTTTCTCAGAGAAAAAACGTTGGGAGCTTGTCTCTGCTTTATCGTTATTTTCATGGCAAGTGCTCGCCTGATGTAGATTTAGCAGAAACGAAACCATATTGCATTTTACTAAGAATGTTATTTTTGCTGAGGTGGTTGATTGCTTCTCTATTTAAAACAGGTCCCAGCAACTTACTCAAGACCCACAGAAGACTTATATGTCTGTACTGAGAGGGAGATGACCAATCAACTGAATTCTTAAATACAGGGTGTTAGGAAGCAAGTCTCCTTAAGACAACGCTTAAACAGCTTTGTAAGTATGGGAGCTAGTTCTGGTTGAAGCTTTTTGAGCACTATAGTAGAAACGCCGTCAGGGCTAGTTGCTTTACTAGAATCAGGGGTTTTGATAAGCTTGGCAACATTACACACAGATATTAGTATGTCGCATGGCGTGTTTTCTCATACAGGAGTAAATACTGGGTGTTGGTAGCCTTGGTCGCATAGGATAGAATTAGCTGCAAAGTTCTCGGCAAGGAATTTAGCTTTGTCTGATGCTGACGAGATTACCTCAGGTCCACTGATGATAGTTGGGATAGAGCACACGCTTCTATTCAGGATCCTGTTTGCTATTTGCCAAAACTGGTGGGAACCAAACCGCTGCTCAGCTACTTTTGATTTAATAGACTGAGCATACAACTCTATTGCGTTCTTTATTACTTTTTTACAGTGGTTGCTGGAAGTCCTGAAAGCGGCTTTAATCTCGGTACATCTGTTACGTTACAATGGAAAAAGTGATTTCTTTTCGTCAGAAATTTTTTAAATTTTTAATTGCTCACAAATTCAAAATTATAGCTTTTGGTACGTCTAATATTCACATGAATTTGATCACGTACGTACACAAGCACA